>NC_058135.1:246453206-246519328 GCF_016433145.1 Gracilinanus agilis
GAGGGAGGGAGAGAGAGAGAGAGAGAGACAGAGAGAGAGAGAGAGAGAGAGAGAGGGAGAGAGAGAGAGAGAGAGAGAGAGAGAGAGAGAGAGAGAGAATGAAAGAGAATGAATAAACAGACAGGGAGAAAACAAGGAGAAAAACACACAGTGATCATAGCTGTGAATGCAAATGGGATGATTTCACCATAAAACAGAAGAGGATGGTAGAGTGGATTATAAATCAGACACAATATGCTATCTACAAGAAACACATTTAAAGTAGAAACACACATACAATAAAGGTAAGGGACTGGAACAGATTTTATTATGCTTCAGCAAAAGTTAAAAAAAAAACAGGAGTAGCAATCATAATCTCAGAAAAAGTAAAAATAATAGATTTAATTTAAAGAGATGAGAAGGGACAGTATATTTTGATGAAATAAATTATATATGGATAAAAAAGTACCTTAGAAAACAAAGCAATACCAATATTAAATATATATGCTCCAAATGACAAAGTATCCAAAATTCCTAAAAGAGAAATTACATGAGTCATAAGAGGAAATGGAAAGTAAAACTATACTAGTGGGAGATGTCAATTTCCTCCTCTCAGAAGTAGATGAATCCAATCAAAAAATTAAAAAGAAGAAGTTAAGGTTCCATGGATTGAGAGCCAGGACTAGAGATGGAAGGTCCTGGATTCAAATATGTCCTCAGTCACTTCCTAGCTGTGTAGCCCTGGGTAAGGTACTTACCTCCCCATTACTTAGCCCTTACCACTCTTTTCCTTTGTGATCAATATACAATATTGAATTTAAAATGGAAGATAAAGATATTTTTAATGTTAAGAAAATAATTAAAAATTTTCAAGGTTTGATATGACAGACTTCTGGAGAAAACTTAATGGGAATAGAAGGGTACATACCATTTTTTCTCAGTAGTATATAGCACCTACAAAAAATGATATTATAATAAGGCACAAAAACACAACCAAATGTAGAAAGACATAAATAATAAATGCATACTTTTCAGATCATAATGGGAAAAATATTTTCAACCTAGAGCAGCAGAAAGACCAAAATTAATTGGAAATTAAATAAACTTATCCTAAAAAATGAATGTCAAAGAATAATTATAGAAATAATCAATAATTTTGTTAAAGTGAATGACAATGAGAAGACAGCATAGAAATATTTGTAGGATGCAGCCAACGCAATACTTAGGAGAAATTTTATATCTCTAAAATTTACATCAATAAAATAGAAAAAGAGAATACTAATGGATTGGCACACATCTAAAAACCACTCCTAAAAAAGGAAATTAAAACTCTGTGATTGTTGAAGAAATCAAAACTATTAATAATCACATTAAAAATGTTCTAAATCCTTCCTGATGAGAGAAATGCAAATAAAAACAACTCTGAGGTACCACCTCACACCCAGTAGATTGGCCAATATGACAGTAAAGAAAAATAAATGTTGGAGAGGATGTGGCAAAATTGGACACTAATACATTGCTGGTGGAGATGTGAATTGATCCAACCATTCTGAAAGTCAATTTGGAACTATAACCAAAGGACTTTAAAAGAATGTATGCCCTTTGACCCAGCAATACCACTACTAGGTTTGTACCCCAAAGAAATAATAAAAAAGAATTGTAAAAAAATATTCATATTTTTTTCTTTATTTTTTCTTTATTTTCTTTATTCACACTCTTTGTGGTGACAAAAAATTGGAAAATGAGAGGATATCTCTTGATTAGGAAATAGCTGAATAAATTGTGGTATATGATGGTGTTGTAAGACCATTGTGTTATAAGGAATGATGAACTGAAGGATTTATATATGAATTGGAAGAAACTCCATGAACTGATGCAGAGTGAAATGAGCTGAACCAAGAGAACATTGTATTCAGAAAGTGAAACATTAGGGAACACAATGTAATGGACTTTGTTACTAATACCAATACAATGATCCAGGACAATTCAGAGGGACTTATGAGAAAGAATGCTATCCACATAGAAAGAACTGTGGGAGTAGAAACGCAAAAAAAAAAAAAAAAAAAAAAAAAAAAAAAAACATATGGCATCCCTTTTTATGGGTACAAGATTTGGGGTTTTGGTTTCAAAAGATTGTTCTATTTCGAAAATGAATAATATGGAAATAGGTATCAACTTATAACATTTATATAATCCAGTAGAATTGCTTGTCAACTCTGGGAGGGGAGATAATAGGAGAGGGAAAGAAAATGTATCAAATGAACATGGAAAAATACTTTAAATTTTTTTATTTAAAAATAAAATTCTCTGATAAATCACCAAGCTGGAAATACTAAAAATCAAAGGATAGCCTAATAAAGTTGAAAGAAAATGATTAAACTAATAAATGACAATGAACTGTATAAAGAACTCAATAAAATAAATAAACAATTGGTCAATTTTATTTAAAATATTATTGTTAGAGGGGAAACAATGTGGCACAGTGGAGAGACTGCTGGATTTGGTATTGGGAAGCTTGATCTCCCTAAGTTCAAAACTGAATCTGACACTCCCCAGCTGTGTGACCCTAGGAAATTTATTTAACCCTACTTGCCTCAGTTTCCTCATCTGTAAAATGAGCTGGAGAAGAAAATGGCAAACCACACCAGTATCTTTACTAAGAAAACTTCAAATGGAGTCCCAAAAAGTCAAACACAACAGAAACAACTAAAAAAGAAAATTGTTGTTATATAGTTACTTCCCCAATATGTGTCTTTCTCTATCCACATAGCCACCAACCTTGTCCAGACTTTTATATTCCTTATTTTAAATATTCTAATAAACTATTCATTGAGCTTCCTGTTTCAATTCTCTACCCACTCCAATTCTTCTTATTCTACTCTCTTCAATTCTACTTCACCTCTCCTGTCAAAATGAGTTTCCTAAAGACAAACAGGTCTGATGCTCACCTACTTAATGATCCCCAATAATTAAGGATCAATTATAACCTTCTCTGTTTGGCATTTTACAACATGGTCTTCTCAGACTTCTTACACTATATATCCTCTTCCCATAAATTCTGCAATTCAGTTAAAATAGTTTTCTTAATATTCCTCAAAAATACCATTCCATATTCTGTCTCTGTCTATATACATGATACCCTCTATGCCTGGAATTCACTTCCTCATTATATCTACCTCATAGAATTGCTAAGTTTTTTTCCAAGATGAAGCTTATATATCATCTTCTATATAAAGCCTTTACTGATCTAGCCCTGACCAGCTTCTAGTATTTTCCCTCAAAAGTTAATTTGTATGCATCACTATATGCATCTATACAGTCATATAAGTACATGTTAGGGATACCCCCCCTCACAGTTAGATGATTAGCTCCTTTGGGCAGAGTGCCAGGCTGATCTTTGTATCACAAGTGACTAGCTCATTACTGAGTAGGTGTTGATTTAGGAGATCTTGCTGAATTGGTTAAGGAGAAATTGTAAGGTGTGTTCCAATACTCTTAAGCTATTCTGTGATGGAAAATATCATTACCCTTATTTGAATTCAACAAACATTTATCAATTACCTAGTTTGTGTTAAGCACTACTGTTCTCCTGCTGATATTATATGGCTATGAATTATCAAACATTCAACTCTTGGAAATGTTAAAATGATAGCTAATTCAAAGGAAAATAGAAAACTATTGTGGGCATAAGCTTATTGCCACGTGTTATCTATGACAAAATTTAAAGAAATTGGCATTAAAACTGTCATAGCCTAGATAATAAAAAAGGATGTAGGACAGTCATACAGCAAGAATCTCAGCCAGGCAAATGGATAGTAAAATTGCTAAATTTGTATCCCCACAATAATAAAAAAACAAAAAGACTTTTGATATTTTGGATATTGTTGACAAAGAAACCATAGGTATTAAATGGTCTCCGTTGAGGAAATATCTTATATTAATTAAATCACAATGCCACAAAAGGAAAAGAGTTTAAAGTAAATATAGAAATTACAGATATATAAGATTAATGAGTATTTATTAAGGGCCTGATAGGTACTAGGTACTCAACTGGGTGCAAATCAAAGATCTAAATGAAATAATAATGGTGTTGATGATGACAACAATAGTTAACATTTATGCAGCACCTACTATGTCCCTGGTACTGTACTAAGTGCTTTACAGTTATTATCTCACTTAATCCTCACAATACTCTGGGAAATCCTTGCTATTATTATCACCATTTTAAAGAAGGAAAAACAGAAGCAAATAAAAGTTAATCAAATTGCCCAGCATCACCAAGGTAGAAAAGATATGATGCCAGATTTGAATGCATTCTTCCTGAGTCTAGAGCCACTATTTTATCCACTTTATCATCTTGCTGCCCTCAAAAAGCTTACAATATATGATAAGAAAGAACATATACACATGTAAGTGTTAACAAAATATGTATGAAGTGAACTAAAGGCAAATTGGGGTTGGAGTGGGGCCAAAAGTAGCTGGTATTGAGGAATCAAGGAAAGATTCATATAGGGCAAGAGTTCTTAATCATTTTAGATCTTGGGCTACTGTGTCAGTAGAGTGAAATCTATAGATCCCGTCTCAAAATAACACTGTTAAATAAATAAAATGCATAAATTTTAATTGAAATTGAAATAAAATAAACCAACATAAATCATCAGCATTTTATACACCACTAACAAGAAGATATAGAAAGAGATAATCCACTTAAAGTAACCACAGACAGAATAAAATATCTGGGAGTATGCCTGCCAAAACAAAGCCAGGAACTATACAAACATAAAGATAAAACAGTTTTTATACAAATAAAATCAGCCTTAAATAATTGGAAAAATATTAACTGTTTGTGAGTAAGCAGAGCCAATATAATTAAAATGACAATTCTACCTAAACTATTCTACTTATTTAATGCCATCCAATTAAATTACCAAAAAAAAATATTTTAGTGAACTAGAAAAAAATAATCATTCATTTGGAAGAACAATAGATCAAAAATATCAATGAAAATAATAAAAAATGTAAGAGGTTCTAACAGTATCAGATTTTAAGTTGTATTTCAAAGCAGTAATTATCAAAACTATAACTAAGAAACAGAAAGGGAGATTCAGTGGAACAGAAAGTACATTAAAAAATTGTAGTAGATTATGATAACCTATTTGAAAAAATATAGATCCATATTTTGGGGATAAGAACTCACTATTCGGTAAAAATTACTGGAATGATTGGAAAATAACATGGCAGAAACTAGGTATAGACTAATATTTTATAACGTTCACTAAGATAAGATGAAAATGGATACATGACCTAGAAATATCAAAAGCAAATTAGAATAGAGAATATATTACTTATCCAATTTATTGATAGGAAAGGGATTTGTGAATAACAAAAGGTAGAAGTCATTTGTGAGATGTAAAATGAATAATTTTTATTACATTAAGTTAAAACAATTTTTCACAAATAAAACTAATGCACTCAAATATAGAAGGAAAATATAAAATTGGAGGGAAATATGTAAAAAGTTTCTCAGATAGAAATCTTATATCTAAACTATATAGAGAATTCTTTCAAATTTAAAAGACTAAAAGATACCCCCAATCAATAAATGGACAAAAGATGTGAATAGACAGTTTTTGGATAAAAAATTAAAGTCATATATAGGTATATGAAAAAATGATCCAAATCACCTCTGATTAGAGAAATGCAAATCAAAACAATTATAAGGTAACATTTCACACCGATCAGATTGACTTAACTGATTAAAAGGACAAAATGAAAAATGTTGGTAGATATGTAGATAAATGAGGACTCTAATGTACTGTTGGTAGAACTGTGAACTGATCCAACCATTTTGGAGAGCAATTTGGCATTATGCACAATGTGTTATAAAAATGTATACTATTTGATCCAGCAGTATCACTGTTGGGTCTGTTTCCCAAGGAGATCAGAGGAAAAGGGAAAGAAACTATATGTTACAAAATATTTATATCCACTTTCTTTGTAGTAGCAAAGAACTGAAAACAATAAATGGTGGGATATGATAAAATACTGTTGTGCCATAAGAAATGATAAGCAGTTTAATTTAAAAACTCTTGGAAAGACCTACATGAAATAATGAAAAACAAAATGAGTAGAACTAAAAAAGTGTGTGTGTATATATATATGTGTGTGTGTGTGTGATTTTTAATTTTTAAATTTATTTATTATATAATTTATATATTTAAATTTATTATTTAAATTTATTTATTAAAAATTAAATTTTGAAGAATAACTTTTGATTTAAAACTCCAGAGAAAGAACTGAGAAATAAAAATGCAAAGATGTAATTTATATATACATATTGGAGGGGGGTTGGGTGATGCTTTCTATATAATTTGTGGAGGGTAGGGAAGGAAGAAAATACTTTGAAATTCTTATATAAATAAAAACATGGGTAATCACAGATAATAAAGAAATATGTTTGGCATGATTTCATATGTACAATTGATATCATTACTTAGCTTTGCAAGAGAGAATTTTGAACTCATTTTTTGTAAATGAATGTGAAAAGTTAATAATAAAATTAATTTTATAAAAAGAACCTAAGGCCCCTGACATTTAATCCTGTGTTCTTTCTATATCTCCATGCTGCTTTTTATATCTAGACTAGCAGTTAGAGTCTTAAAAATGAAAAAAAAAAAGCCAAGAGAATAGGAAACCTTGACACTGAGGTAAAGTTTGTCTCAGACAAGAATTCTCTCCCATACATCCTATTACAATTGGAACCAGTTATTGGCTTCCTGAGGTCAATTACATGAATTTCTGAACCTGGACCTATAGATGAGAAAATATGTCAGGTTTAGGGTTATGGAATAAAGGTTAATCCTGCTGGTGTAGTTTCATGTCCTCTGAAATAGAGTTCATAACCTACATCCAATTTGGTGTTCAAAAGTTCAAGAAAGAAAAACAAATTCATTCTTCTCCCAAACCTCTGAAAGTCCTATAATTTTTTGTAGAAGTTAGCCTTGAAATTCATTTATGTATAATTATTATGTAATGGGGAAAACTTTAGATATATGTGAAAATTGGATCTATTACTAGGCTCTAGATGACAAAAATGACTCCATTTTCAACTTCTGGTTGATCCACTTATGTATTAGAAAGTTTCTGTGTAGGCAATATTGGTTTCATTTGAGTAAGGAATATAAAGTTCTCCTTCCTATAGTCAGTTTTATAAACCATTTAATCCACAAATGCAAGATTAACAAACTTTCCTAATCACAATTCCTTTGTGGTTGATATGGGTTATGGAAGATGTTTACTGTCCAGACTACTTGCTGATAAACTATCCAAAGATTCCCCTCCCACACAAGCCTTATGAACTTTCCCAGGAATTTTCAGATAGGTATTATGTCAGAGAGGGAGAGAACTATCAATTGAGGCACGCATCCCTCCACATGCCTGAGCCATCACTTATGCACCTGTGAGATTATAAAGCTGGGAAGCCACATATTTGCGTGCTGATGAGTAATCAACTATCTGATTCATGATCCTTTGAGGGCATATATTTCTCCTAAGTACCTCTTCACTCACAATCTCCTCATAATTTAGAATTCAAGACCCTGGGTTTGATTTCCTGCTCTCTTACTTCCTACTTATGTTGCCTTAGGCAGGTCATGATAACTCCCCTTGCCTCAACGTTTCCATGTGTACAAAAAGATTGATGGATTCAATGCTGTTCAAATTCCCTTTCTGTCTCTTAATTATATGAAACTATGTCTAAAACACTAATGATCTATATTTAATTACTGTTTTTAAGCTTTCAAATATTTACTTAATCTGAAGTAATGGGGTCCAAGATGGTACTGATGAAAGAACACTGGATCACAATGACAAGACCTATGTTCAAAAATGATTCTGTGTGAGCTCAGGCAGGGTACTCAGCCTTCTTGGTACCCAACTTCCTTATCTGTAAAATAAGGGGGATTCTACTAGATCATCTCTGAAATCATTTCTAGTTCTAGATCACAGAGATGGGTTTCCTGCCATCTCTCCACTATCACCTTGCCTCCATAGCTAATATTATGAGAAAGGGAATAGTCACCCATTCCAGTCCTTTGCATTAGAGGAAAGAATTATTTAGGTTATACATCCTTTAAAAACTTCCTCATAAACTAAGCAAGAAAAATAAAATCCAAAACCATCTGAATAACCCGAGAATGAGTAAGAAATGACTGTAGCAAGGTGGGATTTGTTATCAACAAAATACGGACTTATGTCCCCACAGAAGATAGCAATCACTGCGTAATGGGCTTTTTTATGGCCTTTGATCCATCTGTGAAAGGGTTTCATCATTAACAAGAGCAGCAATTGTTTCTACTATGGTTACTGGAAATACAAAGCTATAAAGGCTATATTCCTCCAGCTTTTCTACAGAAAGCCTACAAATTAGTTAAGGAGATAAAATAGAAAGGTAATGCCAAGGCAGCATGTGGTAAGTACTCAACGAATGGTACATGTAGCATCTAGGAGATATGAAAGAGATGATTAGATTTATTGTGTTCAGTCCCAGACTGAAGAAAAATGGGTGGAAGCTACATAGAGGTCAGTTTAAGGCTTGAAGTTGGAGAAAAACTTCCAAACAGAGCTTTCCAAATGTGAAATGTTTCCTTCTTTTGAGAGGAAATGTGTTATGGTGGTCTTCAACTAGTGATGAGATGATTACTTTGTGGCTGTTCAGTCATATCCAGTTCTCCATGACTCCATTTGTGGATTTTCTTGTCAAAGACACTGGAGTAGTTTTACTATTTCCTTCTGTAGCTCATTCAACAAATGAGGAAACTGAGGCCAACTGGGTTAAATGATAGCCCAGGATCAAACAGCTAGTAAGCATCTGACATTGGATGTGAACTCAGATAAACATCCCCAATTTTAGGCCCAGTCCTCCATCCATTGTGTCACTTAACTGCCCTTGATTACTTTAGGATGATTACTTTAAGACTACATTAGAGCCAGGATTCCTTTAAGGAATGGGATGAAACTTGACTCAAGAAATCCTCCCAACTCTCAAAAATTAATTATTCTAAATTGGAGACTTAGGTTGTAATCTCAGTTCTCTCACTAATAATACTAAATTACATTTACTCAATATTTTATAGTCATCCTAGGATTTTATCTATGAGACTTGATTATCCATTGAAATCATCTTTTCATAGCTAAGAAAACTAAGCTTCTCTGTGACAAAGTCACATGTCCAACATCAGGCAGGTGTCAGAGCATCACCCATGTCAGGGCTGAGACTTAAAAGGTGGTGTTTAAAGAAGATCTTAAAACAAATGGACAGGAAATAACACTGGAAGCGTTGAGGCACAAAGCATGGCTGGAAACACTGAGTGGACTAGCTTGGTTATTTTATTCACCCTACCACTCTCCCTCTTTCTCTTCACTTTCAATCATCCCAGTGCTAATGATATTACATTCAAATTAGATCAAACAGAAGTGTACATTTTTACCAAAATTTCCTTCTGCTTGGGTTTATTGGCCAAGGAACCAGGTCCAGCAGCTGCCAGGAGAGAATGAAATCTGATAACCAGAGACAACCAAGAGATGACATAAAACCATCAGGCAAACTGCTCATTCTTAATTGGAAGCAGAAACTTCTGTAAATTAATGCTACATTTCCTCAGCTCTAGTTCAAGCCTTGTATTTTCCTTCTCTCTCAATTTGGATCTAAAGGTTCCAAATTATTCCAAGAGAAACCTTTCCTGTGTGCTGCCAGCTGTTCTGGGTAGTGTTTAATCAGCTGATTGAATTGTGCACATAGCAAAAGAGTACAAAGTCATTTTGCCTGATTTGAAACTCCATATATTAGCTGAGTGCTGTATACTGTATTTATATTCTCTCCTAGGAATTCACTTATAAATTCTACCTCCGTGACAGTTGTGATTCTTCACCAGCTAGATGCTTAAAGTATTTAACTAGCACAAAAATGTGTGGTGTGATCAGATCACTGAAATAAAATGCTACTTAAGGTTTTATAAATGTCACTGTGTAGGAACCCCACTAACATCTATAGGCAGAAAGAGCTGTAAAGAATGCATTGAAGCATCGCAGCTTTAAGCTGGGAGTACTTTGAAAGTGGTTGCCTGAGAATTTTCTTTTTTTTTTAAATTGCTTTCACTGACAGAGGTGAAACTGTTGTCCAAGACCTCTGAATTTACTTGCCATTTTCCTTTGTTCCTTAGAGCAGATGTTTTGTTATTCAGACATTTCAATCTTGTCCAACTCTTAGTGACCCAATTTGGGATTTTCTTGGCAAAGATACCAAAGTGGTTGACCATTTCCTTTTCCAGCTCACTTTACAGATGAGGAAACTGAGGCAAACAGGGTTAAGTGATTTGCCTAGGGTCACACAGGTGTCTTAGAATGGATTTGGACTCTGGTCTTCCTGATTCCAGTCCTGCTACTCTATCCATTGTGCCACCTATTTCCCAGATTGCAAATGTTATCTAAATATTAATGCCAAGAGAAGTACCTGATAAATGAGCTTGAACATCTCCAAGTCTCTCTCATATTAAAGAGTGTCAGTGGCTCTCTATTGCCTTTAAAATAAAATGCAGACTTCCTAATTTGGCATTTATAGCTGGGCTTTCACAGTATGGATTTAACCTACCCTGTCTGACTTAGCTCAAACTCCTTCCCTTCAAACATCGACATCCCAACCAAGCTGGCCATCTTGCTGTTCTATAAACCTACCGTTTGGTTGCCCTTCTCCCTGCAACATGGTACCGGTTATCTCAAGTACTTGAAATACTGCCCCCTCTTGTTTCCATTTGATAAAATCATTTAGTTTCCTTCAACACACCATACTGGTGCCACCTGATCTTTTCTGATCCTCCTAGTTGTTAGTCCTATTTCTTTCCTCAAATTATACTGTGAGAATTGGACCTGGTGCCAGGAAGACTTGAGTTCAAATCTTGCCTTAGACATTTTTTGGTTGTAAGAACCTGGAAAGGAAACTTCTATTTGTCTCTGTTTCATCATCTAACAGATGAGAATAATATAATCCTGGGTTTGTTGAGAGGACAAAATAATATGGGTAAAATGCTTTGCAAACTTAAAATCCCTGTATAAAAAGCTAGGCATTATTCTTTATCAAGGAAATTGGAAGAAAGGATGGTAGAAAGCATGCCTACTATATGCCAGAAACTATACTAAGTGCCTTTCAAATACTGACTCATTTAAACCTTCCAACAACTCTGTTAGAAAAGTGCTACTTTTATCCTCATTTTAAAATTGAAGAAATTGGGGCAAACAGAGACTCAGTGATTTGCCCTGCTACTAAGTGTCTGAGATCACATTTGAACTCAGGTCTTCCCAACTCCTAGTTCAGTGTTCTTTACCCTCTGCATCACATACTACTACTGCTACTGCTATTATTATCATTAGCAATAATAAAATATTGTATCCTTATGATAATGATTTGAAAGTAAGGTCTTCTTTCCATTTTGTCCTTTTCCCCTACTGCCTAGAACAATGTCTTGAACATATTATTATTAAATTTATTAAACGCTTATTAAATATTTGAATTGAAGGAAATCGAACGACACCACTATGTATAGGAGACTATGATCATGATTCTGGTAAATCAACTTTCCCACATCTTTCAAAAGAAAATGAGAATCTATGAATACTGTCTCTGGTGCTCTGATATGTCAAAGTCAGTAACAGAGCTAAAACTAAAACTACTATTCCCTTGCAATGATGGCTTTTCAAATATCATAACTAGTATATTTCTGTGGATTCTGTCACTATAATCTCTGAAGAATCAAAATTGCAGGTGATTCAAAGGGCAATGGAGAGATGCCTGGTGGGCATAAGTAGGCTGCAGCATATTTCCAGTGATGGCCTATGCACACAAAATGTCATAACGAATATCATCTAGGAAATGTATGGTCAGAAAAAGACCTGGATTGGTTATTTCATCAGAGTGAGAACTCTGGAGAAAGAGACTGAGTGAAAAAAGTAAAAAGAAAAAGACCTGGAGGAAAGCCTCCAGCACATTAAGTGGATTCTCTTCAAAAGGTTTATGTCTGGAGGCATCTAGATGTCTCAGTGGAGTGAGAATCAGGTCTGGAGAAAGGAGTTCCTGGGTTCAAATCTGGCCTCAGACACTTCCTAGCTGTGTGACCCTGGGCAAGTCACCTAATCCCCATTGCTTATCCCTTACTGCCCTTCTGCCTTGGAACCAATGCATAGTATTGATTCTAAGATGGAAGGTAAGGGTTTATAAAAAAGTTTTATGGGAAAATATTGGAAAGGAGGGGGATGGATTAGGATGAAAAGACAAGAATAGTTTAAAATGTCATTAACAGAAGAAGAAGCTACATTCAAAAAGTTTTAGGTATCACAAACTTAAAACCTGGAAGGGACCCCAGTAGCCATCTGATCCAATCTATGTACTACCAAAAAAAAACTACTATAACATGACTAACAAGTGATCATCCCATCATTGAATGAAGATTTATTAAATAATTAGAGCTAACAAGATCTTGACATTCCTAAAACATCAAGGAATTTATTGCTCATCACAATTTGCAAGATTTTTCCCCAAAACAAAAAAGTACAAACAAAAGGAAAGTCTCCAGAGAAAATGTGATTTCTCAGAGCCACTTCATTCTCCATTCCATACTCTGTGCTAGGCACTGTACTAAGAGCTAGGGATACAATTAATAAAAAGAAAGATAGTCCCTTCCCTTAAAGAGCTTACAATCTATTGTTGTTTAGTTGCTTTCAGTCATGTCCAACTCTTTGTGACCCCTTTTTGAGATGATTTCTTGGCAAAGATACTGGAGTTGTTTGCTATTTCCGTCTCCAGCTCATTTTACAGATAAAGAAATGAAAGCAGACAGGGTTAAATAACTTGCTCATGGTCACCCACATAGGAGGTGTCTGAGGACAGATTTGAACTTGGGTCTTCCTAACTCCATTCTTAGCACTCTAGCCACTGTGGCAACTAGCTGCCCTTGAAATCTAAAGGGGAGAGGAGGAGGGGCAGCTGGGTGGCTCAATGGATTGAGAACCAGGCCAAGAGATGGGGAGGTCCTGGGTTCAAATAAGGCCTTAGATACTTCCTAGCTGTGTGACACTGGGCAAATCTCTTACCTCCAATTGCCTAGTCTCTACCACTCTTCTGCCTTAGAAGCAATACACGGCATTGATTCTAGGATGGAAACAAACAGTTTAAAACATAATATAATAAAAAGAATCTAAAAGGGGAGAGAACACATAAAAGCAGGAAAGGAGAGGAAGAAATATCAGAGGATACCAAGCACGAGAACAGGAGTTGAAATCAGGCAGGGAAGGAGATGCGAAGTGGAGTGAACTGAATCAAGTTTCTGTCCTCGACAATGGAAGGCATTGGGAGGAGTTTGGTATTCCACTCTCCAGCCCTTCATTCAGATGGGGAGAAGAGGTTGAGGGAGGTGCTGTTAATCACAGCATGAAGTAGCAGCCTAGTGATGAGTTTAGAAGTGTTGAAATTATCCTGGAAGGAGCCTCTTTGTCTGTGGAGTTGAAACCAGGCAGGCTGGCAGCTGAAAAATGAAGTTCTTCATTTTCTGACATGAAGCAGTCTCAGCTGACATGTTTGCTCTCCTTAATTCTAATATAATTAGCCATATAGCAACAATATATGAGTCAATTTAAGGAATATCAGCCCAGAGCCCTGAATCTCCTTGCTTTCATTGTCTATCTATAGACAATCTCAGAGAGAATAATAGTCATGGCCTCATTAGGTTCTATCAGAAACAGTCGATGCTTTACTGTTCCTAAAACTCAACAATAATAATAGCTAACATTTAAATTTCACTTTAAGATGCATTATCTCATTTGATCCTTATAAATCCTATTTAATAACAGCTATTTTTAGCTCCCCATTTTACAGTTAGGAAAGCTGATGTTAAAGAGTGGTTAGGAGAATTTTTCTAATATCGCATAAGCAGTCTATGTCAGAGGCAGAATTGAAACTCAGATCACCTTACTTCAAGACTAGCATTTTAATGATGATATCCTTTGGCTGACTATCTTCCAGGTAATAGGAAAGAGAACAATTAAAGAATTCATCAGCTTGTCTTTCCTTAAAACAAATTAAACAAATGAAATATTGCCCCAGTCTGAGAGTTCATTGTCCCTATCTCTATCCTCACTTTTTAGGTATTGGGGGTAGTAGGAAAGATGTCTAGACCATTGGTCCAGATGTTCAAATGCCCAGTGTTATCAAAAGCATGGGTCCCCATCAGAGCCATCTTTTGATCATGACATGCCATAATGCTACAAACTAACCTCAGATCCAAAGAAAAAGAAGGGATGGATCGTAGGTACAAATGAATATTTATGGTGATTACTCTGGAGCAAAGCTTCACATAATCCCTAATAATATTAACTTAACTGTATATAGTCCTTTTTACTGTATGAGATACTTTCCTCAAAACAATCCTGTGAAATAAAAAGTCTAACTATTATTATCCTCATTTTAAAGATTAAAAAACTGAGGCTAAATGACATCAACTATAAATATTTGAGTACTTATCGTGCATTTGGGTATTGTGCTAAGGTTGTGAATACAAAATAAAACTGAAATAACCCTTGCCTTCAAGGAGCTTACATTCTAATGGGACAAACATTTATATACACTTATAGCTATACACAGGACACTTACAACAAATACAAAAGATAATTTTGGATAGGAAAGCACTGACGTTTATTGGAAAGGGAGGAATTATGGGCCTTAAGAAGAAGGCCCTCAAGAAGAAGAGTAGAGTCTTGAAGGAATCAAAGCATGCTAGAAAAGATTCTTAAAGTTTACAATGAGAGAGGCTAGAAAGATATGGCCCCATTCAGTCGCCAGGGCAATTTGGAGATGAAGACTTTGATCCCACAATTGGACCAATGTCAGAATAATGTGCCAGTACAATGCCTACTAAGCTACCAGTCCTGAGTTCTCTCAACTTCCTCCCAGGCTTTTGAAAGTCTGAAGGCATCCAAGAATTCTTCAAGGTCAAATGGTGGAGTATAGAGTGATGAAGTATGTATTTACTCCCAAGTTTTGTGATCCCAAATCCAAAGATCTCTCCTGATATCACACTTTTAGATCTAATCCTATTAACCTATGAGCCTTCTCTCATGCTCTAGTTGACAATGGATGTAATGGTACTGGGTAATAATTGCTTTGAAATGGGGTGGTTGATCAGTTATGAGAAGCCCATCATGAGATGAACCTACTTGTCAAGGATATGGGATAGAATTTTTTCAGGTACATGTTGAAGTATATGGATTTTGACATTCCATCTAACTTAGAGATTTTGTGATTCTTAGAAAGAAATAGAGAGAGTGGGGAGAAAGATAAAAAATGAGAGAGAGAGAGAGAGAGAGAGAGAGAGAGAGAGAGAGAGAGAGAGAGATCATATTTCCAGTATTAAAGTTCCATGATTTTCTAACTAGGCTTCTGAAAATAGGGCCAGACCTACTCCCTCTTGTCCAGAGAGAACTTAGGACTTCAATCAGAGCCAAGAGAACTCTCACCACTCACCATATTTCCAAACTTTGACTACAATAACAATTCAAGCACTACAAGAGTAATCTATGTCTTTTGGTTTTGCCTCTGGAGACAATAGCAATATTCTTACTAGACTATGAATAGAAAAGAGCATCCCAGAAATGCAAGAGTTTAATAAATTCTCCTAAAATTACAACATTGTTTTCCCTTATGGATTAGCTTTCTTTATTGGAGAAAGAAGACAAAAGAAAATTTTCTTTTGGACCCATAAAGTGAGGAGAAAAAATCTATGCCTTAGTTACTCCAATAAAGGGGAAAAAATGACTTTTTCTATCCAGCTGTAAGCTCGAAGGGCAGCCCTCCCCCAGCTTGTCAGAGCCTGTTCTCAAGTCTACAGAACCATGAAAAAAAATCAGGTGTGTAAATACTATTTTAAAAAGAAAATTGGCATTACCTGGAAGACCCCAGAGTTTCTGAGGTATAAATGAATTTGGACAAGAAAAAGAAAAACAATTGAAATTTGGGAATACTTGAAATACCTTCAACCAACTAAAATCAAGTTATGGCACCCAAATGCATTATACCAACTTTCCATTTTCTTGAAGGACTGTGGAACTACTATATTAAATTATAAACATATAGCAAATGTTCTAACACCCTCAGTGGCAGGCAAACAAATGCAAAAATGCTAATGATTTAGAACTTTCTATCCCTTCTCCCTGCAGAGAAGTTAAAAGCATTTACATTCTTTAAAATTTTCTAAATTGTCTTACCCTTTCCAGGCTTTCAGGTTTTTAATCATTAAACGTCAGTTTGACTCCCAGGGGCTAAATTTGTAGAACACAATATACACACATATGTATGCATATACATATATACATACACATACATCTGTGAGACAGGCTACAGCTGTTATGACATTCCTACTAATATTTCACTTGTACAGATAGAGACTCTCAAATCATTATAGTCTCTCTTTGCCACCTAGTGGGAAAGCAGATTCTACTATTCACTCTTGGGCAGGCTTTGTCACCATCACAGGAGACAACGGGAGTTTGGAAGGCAATGGTGGAACATGGCATAATAGTTTTCTCTGAGGTCAGCGCAATCAGGAATATGAATTTTCTTGGCAGAGCTCACTAATTAGTAATAGGCATCAGTGCTAACATTCTCTTTTGTTCTGAATTCTAGTTTTCCCTTGACAGTATTGACTCACCTATTTTTTTCTTGCATTCATCTTATAAATGGTGTTTTCTTTGAATCAATGCTATATATACAGTCTTAATGAGAGATGATGTTTACTTCCCTGAATAGATTATGAGCAAACATCATGATTATGGCAGTGGGCTTCAATATGGGCACATTTGAAAGGGAAGAGAAAAAATATGTGCCATTAAATTTTCAGTTATTTAAGTTATTATTTTTAAAACTTGCCGTTCCTCAAATTGGATTCATCTTGACAGGAGATCCCAGGCCCCCTTTACACTCATTTGCTGAAGATTTTGTTGTAGTATTATATATTGCCTTTCCTAGGTTTAATGCAAAAAAATGAGGAGAGACATCAGGTATTGGGAAGGACATAAAGTGAATGGACTTCACAATTATAGATCTAATAAAGGGTGAGAAAGAGCCAAGAAACTGAGAGGTGGAAGGATTTTGGTTACATGGCAAATGAAGAGTAGAACTTGGATTTAGTCATATTTCAAAAGTCCAGCCGTATTCCATGAAGGCATCAGGGTATAGTGGCTAATCAAGTTTTTTTTCTAAGGGTTCAAACAAAATCTAGCACACCCAAGAAGGGAGTTCAAAGAATGCTAAAGCTGATGGTAATGGTCTCTATTATTTCGTGGTCATGTATTATGTGTAATGTTCTGAATTAGGATCCCTGTCATACACACAGTCTAACTTTCACAGAATTATATAAAGTCTTGGTTATAAAATGTTATCTTTCAGAATATCAGAGTTTGAAGGAATAAAAATAATTATAATTGTTCAGTCATTTTTCAGTTGTGTCTGATTATAACCCAATTTGTGGTTTTCTTGGCAAATATACTGGAGTGGTTTACCATTTCCTTTTCTAGTTCATTTTATAGATAAGGAAACTGAGGCAAACAGGTTTAAGTTTAAACTAGGAAGTGTCTGGGGCCAGCTTTAAACTCAGGAAGATGAGTCTTTCTGAATTGAAAAGATGGTATTGATTCTCCCCTTGCCTACTTTTAAATTTAATCAACCAAAAGCAAAATCACCCCATTTAGTGTTAAGTAGGGGATGTTCACAAGCCACTTACTAAAGTGAGATACACCTCCAGAAATGACTGACTGCCCTCTGAGCAGTGTTAAGCAAATTTAAAGACTGCAATTGGTCCCTGTAAAGAGGAGGAAGGAACAAGAAGGGACATGAAAAAAGGACTATAAAAGATGATGAACTTCCTGTCCAAGGGGGTCTTCATCCTGAATCTTGGACGTGGAGGAGCTTGAAATGGGACTGAGGTTTGGATCTATGACTTAGGTCTTCAACCTGAATTTTGGGGTTGGAGGGTCTTCTCCTTCAGGACTTCACCTTGGGACTTTGGTCTTTGACTTCACTTGGACCTGGGACTCTGACCCTTGAACTGCTTCTTGTAAGACTGCTCTTGGATCTTCTCCCTTTGGACTTTGGTTTGGGTGAGTGAAAAAAAGCTGAAGCTCCTTTCCTGGCTTCTGGAGAGTCTAGTTCTGGAAAGGCCTCCCCTTCTTGGAGGAGGCTATGTGAGTTGAATCCTTGCTTAATTTAATGCCAAGTCCTTGGGCTGAGGAGTTAAGGGAGCCCTACATGGGTTGAGCCAAGGACCAGAGCAACATTTTAGGGTGATAAGCTAGATTTTTTTACTCTACCCTCCTTTTACATTTTTCTACTTTCACTCTTTGCTTCTTTTGTAAATAAAGCTCCTAAAAAGGCATTTTGACTTGAGCTGTAATAATTTTTAAAATAAGTGACCACATTCTCTTATATTTAGTCCAACCATAAATTTAATCCCTACAGAATACAGGCCTGGCACTGTATCCATTGTGATACCTAGCTGTCCTGTGCTACCTAACTGCCCTAAAATCATAATAGCTAACATTTATATAGTGCTTTACTAAATATCTGGCACTATGCTAAGTGCTCTCCAATTATTGGAAGCTTTACAACTCTGAAAGGAAGGTACTATTATTATCCTCACTTTACATATGAGGAAACTGAGGTAGAGGTTAAATGATCTGCTCATGGTCACAAAGCTAGAAAACACCTGTGACTGGATTTAAACTCAAGTTTTCATGACTCCAGGCCCTATATTCTAAACACAGCACCATTTATCTACCCTAAAGGAATCTCAAAGATTATCTAGTTGGGCATCTATCTGAATGAGAATCCATTCTACAAGATGTCCAAGTGTTTATACTCAATCATTTCTCAAAGGCCTCCATTGATGGAAAGCCAATATCTGACCCTGTGAGACCTGATCTCCTTTTGGTCCACGCCATCCATGATAACCATTAAAAAATTTTCCCCATGAGAAAGCTAAATATGCCTCTGTAAGTTTCCTCACAATAATCCTTCTTTTTCCTTCTAAAAATAAGCCACACAAATCAAACCTTTAGCAGCTTGAGTTTCTTAGATACTCAGAAACAATTATTTTGTCTCCTCAAACCTCTCCAAAGTCTTCTCTTCTCAGACGAATCATTCCTAGTTCCTTCAGATATCCCTAGTATAAGCAGCTAGCTGGAGCAGTGGATAGCATGTCAGACTTGCAGTCAGGAATGCAAAAATTTGAATCTTGCCTTAGGCACCTCCTGGCTGTCTCCTTCTGAGCAAGTTATTTTACTTCTATCAGCCATGGTTTCCTCTTCTCAAATTGTGAGTAATAGCACCTATCTTACAGGGTTGTTGCAAGGATCAAATGAGATAATATTTTGAAGTGTTAAAAACCTTAAAGCTCTATAAATACTAGGGCGATACTATTATTATCAAATGGAAGAATCACAAAACTTAAGAAGTAGAAGCACCTCACTAGATAGCAAATCCATCAGTAACTGAAAGGAATCCTCACTTGGAACAAACCTAAAAAAAATGGTTTTCAAGATTCTCTGCTTAAAAATCTCTAAGGAAGAGGAATACTCCACTCAGTGTACTTTTAGACAAATATAATTATCAAAAAGTCGCAAGGAGGTGGTATTAGCTTGTGTTTTGTCCTTTTGTTTTGTTTCGGTTGGGGGGGGGCGGTATTTTTCTATTCTTGCCATTGGTCCAAAATTGGTTCCTTTGTAGCATCCTCCATTTGCTCCTGCTTTTGCTGAGTCAAAGCATTAAAAAGTCTATTTTCTTCTACGTAGAAGTCCTCTGAAAACTTGAAAGTCTTTATTCCTGTCCCAATCTTAACTTCATATGGTATAAGTCTTTCACTCTCCTAGGCATCCACTTCTGTACACTATCTTTCTTATAAATATCATTCTTGAACTGTGGTTCCCAGCTCTGAACCCAATATGCCAGATCTGGTCTGAAGACAGTTGAATGCAGAAAGACAATCTCCAAATGCCTGCCCTTTGATCCAGCCATACCATTGTTGGGTTTGTACCCCAAAGAGATCATAGATAAACAGACTTGTATGAAAATATTTGTAGCTGCGCTTTTTGTGGTGGCAAAAAACTGGAAAATGAGGGGATGCCTTTCAATTGGGGAATGGCTGAACAAACTGTGGTATATTTTGGTGATGGAACACTATTGTGCTAAAAGGAATAATAAACTGGAGGAATTCCATGTGAACTGGAGAGACCTCCAGGAATTGATGCAGAGTGAAAGGAGCAGAGCCAGAAGAACATCATACACAAAGACTGATACACTGTGGTAAAATAGAATGTAATGGACTTCTGTACTAGCAGCAATGCAATGACCCAGGGGAGTTCTGAGGGATTTATGGAAAAGAACGCTACCCACATTCAGAGGAAGAACTACAGGAGTGGAAACAGAAGAAAAACAACTGCTTGAACACATGGGTTGAGGCAGACATGATTGGGGATGTAGACTCAAAACTACCACACCAATGCAACTATCAACAATTTGGAAATAGGTCTTGATCAATGACACATGTTAAAACCAGTGGAAATACACATCTGCCATGGGGGGGGGGGGAATTTGGGGGGGTGAAGGGGAAAGTAAGAGCATGAATTATGTAACCATGTTAACTTTTCAAAAAATAAATATTAATAAATGCTTTAAAAAAAGAAAGACAATCTCCAATTTATCCCTGGAAGTCATGCCTCTTTTAATATAGCTTAAGATCTAATTAGCTTTTTTGGCTGCTACATCAAACAGGAAAACACCAAAGTTATTTCCAAAACACCTGCTATCTATCTAATCATGCCTTTCACCTACTTTGTAATTGAGTATCAGAAAAAGTCATTTTCACAAATACATCTTTATCTTTATTTTTCTTGTTTCTTTTTGTTAAATCAATTCAATGCTCTAGCCTTTCATGATCTTTTGGGTCCTCATTTTATTGTCCTGTGTGTTAGGAATCCCTCACATTTTGAGACTCTTTTATTGGCTTTTTATTTTGCTTATCTTTGTTCTAGAAATCACTTTTCAGCCTCTCTGCCCAATCCAGTTGCCGTAACCACATCCTCCAAACACTCTTCTTGTCTTCATGATTATGGATCTCTTACTTGATTGCTTATAGGAAATGTTAGAGGACATGCTGGTATAGCTCTACTGTCTTCCCATAGCTCTTGGCTTGGTGTAATCTAATGATTTGGAATATGGCTGGTCTTACTTTATATGTCATTGATTAAAATATTAAACAATATATAATCTCCAAAGCCTTTCACTGTGAGTTGACAGTCTGGAAACTCACCAGCTTATCCATTTTCTTCTTCAAACATAGCATGCACAACTGAAAATAATATTCCAGATATGTTCTAACCATAGCATCATAAAATGGGATTGCTTCATTCATTCTGAAGACTTTGCCTCTCGTAATGCATGTTACAATTACATAGAGTATATTTGGCTACTTTATTGCACCATTGATTCACACTGAGCTTACAGTCCACTATAGCTCCCAAATACTTTAGATGCATCGTTCTTTAGATATTCCTTCTCCATCTTATGCTTATGAAGTTGATTATTTGAACCAAAGGTAAGTGATAACACTTCCATTTATTAAATTCAGCTCAATGGTCTTGCCTGTCAAGATTGTTCTAGATTATGGCTCCCATTTAATGTGTTGGCCATCCTTCCCAGCTCTATGCCATATGCAAGTTTGATAAATGTGTCATCTCTGCTTCCATTTATGTCATTGATTCAAAAAAAAATTTAAATAGCAAAGGGCCAAGCATAGACCTAAAGACAAAATATGTTCAATGGGAAAATGACTTTTGAACCAAGAACACAAGTTGTCAGAGCTAAAGGGAACTTCAAGCTCATTCATTCAGCTCCTTTATTTAAACAATAAGGAAAACAAAGTGCAGAACAGTTATATGTTCAATCCATAGTCATAGAACTTATTCAACATAATTTCTTACCATGCCCTGTAGTTGTTAGCAGGAGAAATATAGCCCAATTTTCTACTATAGATAATATAAATAATAGCCCTGTACTTGATCATTCTCTGGCCATTAAACTCATTCTGTTTTCTTGACATCAAGTAATTATTACTGCCACCTTTTTTTATCTTAACCTTCCAACAGTAAATCTTAATTTAATTATTTATGACTGATTATAATCAATCAATAAACATTTATTAAGGATGTGTTTTAAGTGCTTGATATAAAAATGAAATAGTTCTTGCCTTTAGGAAACTTATATTCAGTTGCAAGAGAAATTATGCACATAATTTTATGTAAAATAGAAACAAAATAAATGGAAAATGGTTTTTGAAGGGTGGCACTAGCATCATATGAGGACATCAAGAAAAGCTTTATATAGAAGGTGGAGTGTCTGAGAATTAGAAGTGAGATGGCAACTGTGACTGAGCAAAGAGAATGAGATAGTGTGTGGTATGTGAGCATTAGCAAGACCACCAATCTGACTAGATCATAATAGTGATCCTTAAACCCCCAAGTCCTGCACATAAGAGAAAAAAATTCAGAGTCCCACTGAAATCCTTTGCAAGGCAGCTAAGTGGCACAGGAATAGAGTGGCAGCTCTGGAGTCAGGAAAAGACATCTTTGTGAGTTCAAATCTAGCATCAAATTATTAGCTATATGACCCTGGGCAATTCACTTAACCCCATTTGCCTCAGTTTCCTCATCTGTAAAATGAGTTGAAAAAGGAAATGGCAAACTGCTAAGAAAATCTCAAATTGGGTCATGAAGAGTTGGATGTAACTAAAACATGTGAACAGCAGAAGTCTCACATTCCTCCATCTACGTCCTATATATTTGCCTCTGTTGGCTTTCTTCACAGGAAACTTTTACAACATTATAAAGGATAAGTAATATAATATTAGATATGCACACAGACACATACACACACATATATGTGGATTATAGGTATAAATTATGTAGAATAACATATGTGTAAGTAGAATCACTGTGGCATGATTGGAGTCAGGAAGACCCAAGTTCACATTCTATCTGTAACACGTACATGTTATATGACCCTGAGTATGTTTCAACTTTCTTGTGATTCAAGCAACTCCTTCAGTCTCCCTTTACTAGATGAATTTCAAACTGGATTGATTGAAAGAGTTCCCATGCCAGGAATTGCCCACATAAAGAAATCAGGGCTTTTGCATATATATATTTAAAAGGAGATAGAAAGAGGCCTCTGGAATTATCAGATATATCAGCTTAATTTCCTCTTTGAGCATAATAAAGGAAGCCCTTAAAGAAGAAATAGTCAGAGAACATTTGGAAAATTACAATCTAAATTAGGATAAACAATATGGATTCAAAGAGGTAGTGCCAAATGTTTAACCAATTATTATTAATTTAGTCAAGAGAAATAGGGTTTGGGGGATATTTTTTTTTGTTTTCATGAGAGAAGATCCTTGATAGTCTGAGAGATGTTCTAGAGAGGATGAAAATAAAGTTCTGGCTTGGAAAGTGACATTAAAGAGAGAATTCAGACTTCATTCAATTTTCACAAACATATGTTCAGGATCTACCATGTTCAAGACCCCAGACTAAGAGCTCAGGATACAAATATTTAACCCAACACAAATACAAATATCCAATCCAAATCCAACAAGCATTTGACATCCCTAATGTGTATGTGGCACTGCTCTAGGCATTAGGAATACAAAGACAGGATGGGACAGAGTCCCTACCTTCAAGGAACTCACTATATTGGAGAGATACAATATATAAAGAGAAAAAAGTAGATATCTAATCATTTGAGGAAAAGAGTGGAAGAGTACTCACTATCGGGCAGCTGAGTGACTCAATGATTAGAGAACCAGATTTAGAGATAGGAGACTCTGTCTTGGAATATTTAATATTGTTTCTTTTTTTAGTATTATTTCTAGTTTTCTATTTCTAATATTTTAGTATTGTAAGACAGAAGGTAAGAGGTTTTTTAATACTAATAAATTATAGTTTAGTGAGAAGGATAAAATATGTGCCCAAATTTCTATAACATTCGAAGAATACTGTGGGACAAAAAAGTGGAATGACACATTCAAGGTAGCAGAGCAATTTTAGCAGGTTCAAAGCAGGTGGAAGATCAGATGAGAAGACTTCATGAAGTAGCTTGAATTGAGGCAGGTCTTAAAGGAAAAGAAAATTTTCAGCAAGTAAGCAGTTTGGAGGGAGTCTATTCAGGGGATAAGATATAATTTATACAAATACATAGAGGTCAAAGATGGAAGATCAGAAAACAGTCGATAGTGGATCAGTTTGGCTATTGCACAGTCTATGATGAGGATGGAAAGCTAAAGAGGTTTGAATTTGGTCCTCTAGGACCCTGATGGTGAACCTATGACACATGTAGCCATTTTCTATGACACACAGTCACCCCACACAAGTTAAATGATATCAAGACCAACAAAAGAAACCGACTGACAGATGAACAAAGAAGTCACTAAGCAGGTAAGTTAAATAATTAGTTTTTGGTTTATTAAATACAGTTATGTATTACAATTATACATTTTTGTTATTTAAATATTACGAAATTATGGTGTTTTTTTTCCAAGTGACACACCACTCAAGTTATGCTCAGTTTTGGGGTGAATTTTGACACATCAAGCTCAAAAGGTAGCCCATCACTGCTCTAGGGTGGGGATTTTTAACCTCAAATCCTTGAGTAGATTTTTGTTTTGTTTCATTTTTATAATGGCAAATCGATGTAATTGGTTTCTTCTATAATCCTAAGTATCTTATTTTATGTGTTAAAAACATTCTTCTGAGAAGGGAACTTATAGGCTTCCCCTAACTGCCAGAGAGATTCATAACACAAAAAGCTTAGGAGCCTCTGCTGTAGACAATAGAAAGTCACTGAAAATTTCTGAGCAGGGGAATGATGTGCGCCAATTTAGACATTAAGAAGATTACTTTGGCAGTGGCCTAAAGACTGGAAGGATGATGTCATTTTCTTTCTCCAAATAGGGTCCTAGTCAAACCAGCTTCATTCACTATCTATTAATGGCTCCATCGCATATTCCAGCAAAAAAATAATTAAGCTCAGTGACTGAGACTGAAATGGAAGGTCAACCAACATGAAGTTGTAGGGATTGGCCCACAGAAGGGAAAAATAAAAGTAAAAATTACTTGTCTTGATCCACCACAATGGACAGATTGAGTAGCCAGAAATACAAGGTAATAAGCCTGAGGATAAAAACAAAATGAGATGGAGGAAGAATGCCTTAATGACCCAGAGGCTACAAAACATTGAACAAGAGAAGCATGAAGCAGAGAGTAGTAGATACAAGCTTTTAAAACTTTCAACACCACTATGAAACTAAAAAAGAGCATTACAAGAAAAAAGTAGTAGGCATGAATACTTTAAAAGGGGTTCAGGGCAGAAATTTTGCAATAGTTGCTTTCTGTGCAATCCAGAAATAGAAGTCACCTAAACATATGAAGGAAGAAATTAATCCTTTTGCCTTGAAAGACTGGGAGAGAGGGGAAGACATTTTTAGAGAGAAGAATAACGTAATTCCCCAATCAATCTCCCACCTACCACTTAATTACCAAAGCGATTCAAATGTTTGTGCTTCTAATATAAGTTTTTATGTTTTCTATTATTGTTCATTTCAAAGACAGATCTAGGGAATCTCTGGACCTCTTTTTTAAGGCCTAAATTCCTTATGGAAATGGTGAGACCTAGAAAGTTAGATAAAGATTGAAAAAAAAAGTAGCACTAATCCTTAAAGCCAACATCATTGCCTTCTACATGAAAATTAACGACTCAAATGTCCACTCTTTGCTCTCCTTTAAACGACACGAGAGGAGAAAAAAGCAAACAGAGCCTTTATACTAGATTACAGGAGGATTTGCACCCAAAGTTATATCAAAGAATTGGCTGCTGTTTCATATTAATATCAGAAATTCCCTATATTTGGAGCATGAAAGATTAACAGCTTTAACCAGGTGCATCATATTTTAGAGTGACTTGAAAATCTTTCTCTCCTAAAAGATATCATGCCTTGTTCTTCAAAGAAAATCATGTACAGAACTGAAAATGATAGATTCTTTTGGGTAAAGTGAAAATAAATCATACTATCAGAGCTTTCAGGCCAGCATCTTCCCTCTTTTAAAGTAAAGCACAAGGATCGAACTTTATATAAATGGGCATAGTCTCACTTTGAGTATACTGGGTTGAAAGTAATTGCAGATTTGATTTAATTCAATTACTTCAACCGATAAGGGTGTATTGAATGGCCATGCTGTAGCCAGCAAATGGAGATGAAAGGATATGAGGAATCCAAAATTCAAAGAGTATTTCAGAACCTATAAATCTAGACAATAGCAAATTTCCTGAAACAACAACAAAAAAGGCTCTGATTAACTACTGGAGGTGGATACCTCTCCCTGTCCCTACAGCTTGTCAATGTTTGTATGTGTTCTATTTCATCATTAGAATATAAGCTCTTTGAAGGCAGGAACTGTATTTCTTTTGGCTTGTATTTGATTACAAAAACTTAGCAAAGTACCTGGTACCCTGTAAGTGCTTAGCAAAAGCTTGACTTGACAGCCCTTCCATCACTCAAAGCCAGCTATCATGTTCCCCCTAAGGAACCTTTAAGGACCCAAAATCAGGTTAGCACAAGATATAGTAAATACTATTTAGTAAATACAAAATTTAGTAAATACAAAACATAGTAAACAGTAAAGAAAGACCTGGAATATAGTATTTCCCCTCTAGGTCTTCCCTTGACTAAACTGCAATAACTCCTTCAGTCAATTCATTTGCTCCAATCCTCTCACTTTTCAGTTAATGTAGGTGGGCCATTGGTTAAAGTGTTAGACTTGGAATTAGGAAAGCCTGGGTTCAAATACTGCTTATTGAAAAGAGCAAAATAAATATTATCTCTAGTTTTTTTTTAGTATTGATTTCTTTTATATGATGATGTATTGATTTTATAATTTTATAATTATTTTATGGTGTGTTAATTTTATAATTGGATCTGCATCTACCTGACTTAAGTTGAGCTCAGTCAGCTTGAAGTTAGTTTAAAACAAAGGTTTTTAATCTCTCATGCTGGCATCCTCTAGGATACTTCATAGATATCTGCTTGTTTAAGCCCACAAAATTATCATTCCCAAAAGGTATGTTGCCTGTCCTTTCCTATCTTTGTATAGTTAAAGGAGTTGTTTGTGTTTTTTTTCATTCATCTCTTCCAAGGAGGCATCAAGTCTTTTAGCTGTGATCCCCTACCAAAGGTTACAAGATACAGATGGATTCCATAAAACAGATTAACATTGCCTAATTTTTAGAGAGGGGAATGACTAGCCTCACCTGTACGCCAGTTCACCTTTTCAGTATAGCCAGTTGTAATGTCCCTGCCCCAACCTACAACCTATCCCCTTTTCTCCATACCTATCAAGACCCTTCTTGTTGGTTATGAATAGAGGATCCCTCCTTCTCTAGGATTAAGGAGTCTGTTGGCTTTGCTGAGGTTGCCAGTGTGACCCACTTTTCTTTAACAGTTAATCTTTCTTGGAGTGTGTATCTCAGTCTATCTTGATTGAATTTACTTGAAGGGGTATGACATTTTCTAGCTGTGTAACCATGAGCAAGTCACTTAACCTGAGTCTCAGGCTGAACTAAATGTTCTTTAAGGTCTTCTTTGATTCTAAAGCTAAGACCCTATTGCCCTCCTCTGAACACACTACAATTTGTCAGTGCTGTTCTTAAATTCTTAAAATGTTGGTATTTCTGGTATGAACAAATTTATAACTTATAACTGAGCACTATTCACAAAGAGAGTCTTTGAAGGACAATTTGATCCATTTTGGATGTACTAAGACTAAGATCATGGTGAAATAATAGAAAAAGGTGACCTGTAAACCACTGGAAATGTAGAACTGTAACATAGGTGGAAAGTCCAGGTTAGAAGAAGGAAGAAGCTTAGCCTTTATGTTACAGAGAGCAGACCTGGCATAAATCAAGTTGGGTAAGAGAATTAGATTTTTAACCAGTAAACAAGCTCAATTCAAAATGACCCAAATTGCACTAGGATATCTTATAAAATAATAAAAATGATAACATTTCATTTTCTCCAGTCCATTAAGTTTTATAAACCACTTATCATAGTCTTCTGAGGTAGGTAACCCTACAAATACCCATGAAGAAACTGGAGGTTTAGCATTAGAAAGATCTCACCAAGAGCTTCCAAAACCAGTGTTCCTAATCTATCCTTTAAAATGGCAAAATGCTTTACATATGCTGTCATTTGATTCTCATAATACGTGTGCAAATATAAACAAACAGTAAATATGAGCATCTCTGTTTTGCAAATGAAAAAACTGAAGCTGAAGATGAAACATATGGATCACTTATTCAAGATCAGAGTCAATGAATGAACTAAAATTTGAACCCAGATCTTTTCATTTAACCTCTTGCTACTACAAACACTCAAAATTGAAGATTCCATTTTAGAAGACACAGAAAAGACCATCTTGTCCACTCCACACTAGAAAAAGTCTTAAGCATTACCAACAAGAGATCATCAAGACTGCACTTAAAGACATTCAACAAAAGGGAAGGCACTACCCCTCCACCTTTCCTATTCCAGCTGAAAATTGTTATAATTGTTCTTCTTGTTCAGTTATTTTTCAGCTGTGTCTGACCCTTCTTGAATCTATTTGGAGTTTTCTTAGAAAAGATACTGGAGTGATTTGCCATTTCCTTCTGTGGTTCATTTTATAAATGAGAAAACTGAGGCAAACAGTTAAGGGATTTTTGTGCACAGAGTCACAAAACTAGTGTCTGAGGTTATATTTGAACTCATGAAGATGAATTTTCCTGAATCCAGGTCTTGTGCTCTCTATCCACCATTCCATTTAGTTGCCCAGTTAAAATTGTTAGGAAGCTTTAGTCCTGACTTCAAGGCTAACTTCCCCTTCCTCTTCCTCCAGATTCTTCCTCTGAAGCTAAATGAAGTAAATCTAATCCCTCTTCCATGTGACTGTCTTTCAAGTACTTTAAGATAACAAATATGTACTCTCTAAATCTTTTCTTCTCCATGATAAAATCCCCATTTCCATCCATTATTCCTCTTATGAAATAAGCTCAAGGCCCTTCACCATCTTCCCTGTCCTCCCCTAAACATAATCTAGCTTATCAAAGTTCTTCTTAAAATGTTGCATATAGGCCTGAATATAATATAATAGAGGAAATAAGGACTGTACTTATGATTTCATTTTATTGGAAACCCTCTGACCCAATAGGAATAAATACCTTGTTGGAGATTGTCCTTTGTCTCTTGGCATTTTTTTATCTTGATCATTCTCATAAAGATAATACATTTCATTGGAGCTGCTTGAACATTGGTCATCTTGGCTTTGAGACCAGCTGTCTAGTATATAGTATTTATGACCCAATTAATCACCAGAGTTGATTCAGCTGATTTTGTACACTAGACACTTTTCCTTTCCTCTCACACAGCTTCATGTGGGTCCCTACCAAAGCAATATATTTGATCAAAGAAGATGCTTTTCCCCAATAGAGGAATGATATTCTTTGGTCAAATGTAGATAAGGAGCTGTGTTCATCTGCAAGGACAAGCTGCCAAGGACCATATGGGACAACAGGATACTTAAACTGGATTTCTTTTCCTGGTAAAAGGTTAGGGAAAGATAGCAAAAGCTGTTGCTCTTTACCATATTTAAGTAGGGGCTGGATAACCCTGATTCCAAAGTAAGGAAAGGTTTGAAGTTTGCCCAGGGATTATAGCAAGCATGGTTGTTTCCACTTCTGCCATCTCAGTGCAGAGTTCTCAGATAAGGGCTTTTCCTAATACAATAGGGCCAGCCAGTTTGGGAAGATGGGCCTACCTAAGGATACTATAAGCTGCCCACATTTAAATATAGGCATAGAATATAATTCCCATTATAGCCACCCCCTCCCTCAAATAATCAAATACACCATGATCTCTAGTAAAGTTTTTAAGGAAATAATTAAACAAGCTGAGCAGGTGGCAGAAGAGGAAGCCCCTGGACAAGTCCCTTAACGCCTCAGTTTACTCATCTGTTAAAAGGATCTGGAGAAGGAAATGGCAAATCAGTCCAGTTCCCTTTGCAACTCCTACAACAATAATGTAAGAAAAAAAGCCAATGAAAATCAGACAAATCAAGACAAAACTATAGAGGGTCATCTTTCCAGTTCACATTCAGAAATTCTACCAAAGTTAAGAGACCAGAATAGAAAATGTGGACACTGAGATCAATTACTTAACCTTAGGGCCTTGAATTAGAGGTTATCAATCTGAGGGAAGCATAGAGATAATTAATGGCTCAGGCTTGAGTCCAGGCCAACAGCTTAAAGCCTTCCAGAGAAGTTGGAAGCAGAGATTCAGTGCCTAGATCCTGGAGCCTGAGGTGGATCAGAGCACATCCCACATACAGGAAAGTAAAGCTCTCAGAGCACAATTTCAGTGTCTAGAACTTTGAAGCAGACTAAAAGAACCTGGATGTCAAGAGGATTCAGCCCACAGATCTCCTAGTAAGGCAATCTTGGAGTTTCCCAGATCAAAACCTGGACTCAGTGTCTCATCCAGGAGAAGAGAGATGACGGGTGTATTCAAGAGACACCAGGGGTTGGTTTCAGAAAAACTTGAGAAGACTTACGTGAAGTAACACAAAGTGAAATAAATAGTCTCAAGAGAACAATTTCTATAATGACAACAATGATGTAAAGGCAAACAACTTTGAAAGACATGGGAATTTTGATCAGCATAATGACCACATTATTCTAGAGGACTAATGATGAAACATGTCCTACCTAGTGATAGAAATATAGCAGACTAGTCAAATGTGTAAGATAGATAGATAGATAGATAGATAGATAGATAGATAGATAGATAGATAGATAGATAGATAGATAGATAGGTAGGTAGGTAGGTGGATGGATGAATGGATGGATGGATGGATGAAGAGAGAGAAAGCTTTTGGATATGGTCAAAATGGAGATTAGCTTTGCTTATATGTTCATAAAAAGAGTTTTGTTTTCCTTTTTCTTTTCAATTGGGGGAGGGAGGGAAGACATATTTTTGCTGATAGAAAAAAAAATGAAAATTTAAAAATAAATAAATTAAATGAAAGAAATAGAAGAAAGACTTTAATAAGAAATAAAAGCTTTGGATGAGAAATAAGAAAAATAATTAACAACTCAACACAAAAGATATAAAAAATACAAATCTTAACGGAGTTAATAAACTCCCTGAAATGGACCAAACAAAAGTTTACAACTTGAGACAACAGAAAATACTAAAACAAAGTAAAAAGTTTGAAAAATATAAGGAAAAGTAAGTTTCCTCTTACCAGAAACAACTGACCAGGAAAACATCAGAAAGCCAAATTTTATAAATTATTAGATTACATGAAAAGCTATGAAGTTTTTAAGAGTCTAGATATCATATTTCAAGAAATCATGGGGTGGGGGGCAATTAGGTGACTCAGAGGATAGAGAGCCAGGTCTGGAGACACGGGGTCCTAGATTCAAAATTGGTCTCAAATACCACCCAGTTGTGTGAACCTGGGAAAGTCATTTGATGCTCATTGCCCTAGCTCTTACTGATCTTCTGCCTTGGAAACAAGACTTATTATTGACTCTAAGATGGAAGGTAAGGGTGTTTTTTTTAAACCCTTATCTTCTGTCTTGGAATCAATACTGTATATTGGTCCCAAGGCAGAAGAGTGGCAATAACTAGGCAATGGGCATCAAGTGACTTGCCCAGAGTCACACAGCTGAGAAGTGTCTGAGGCCATATTGGAACCTAGGACCTCCCTTCTCTAGGCCTAGCTTTCAATACACTGAGAGTAAGGGGTTTTTTTTTTTAAAAAAAGAAATCATGAAAGAAAATTGTCTAACTTTCTTAGTATCAGAGGGTAAACTGAAAGTACAAAGATTCAATCATTCTCCATCTAAGAAAAATCCAAAAATGAAAACAGTCTTTGTCCTCTGGACCTTCACATTTGTAAAAATAAATGCTATTCCCCAATTAATAAATGTTCAAAGAATATGAAAAAATAGGTCTCAGGGAAAAAAATCTAAGTTATCTATATTCACAATTTAAATTGCTCCAAATAGCTAACTAGGGAAATGCAAATTAAATCAACTCTTGGGCTCTACCTATTAAATTGTCAAAGTTGACCTAAAATGAAAATGATAAATTTTTCAGGGAATGATGGAGAATAGAAATATTGACACATAGCTGGTGGAGCTGTGAAAGGTCCGGCCATTCCTCAAAGCAATTTGTACCTGGAGCCAAAGAGTTAAAAAAAACTATGCATATACTTTGGCTCAATAATATGAATGAGATAAAAGAAAATGAGAAAAATCTTTCAATACAAAAACATTTATAGCAGCTTGTCTTGTAGTATCAAAGAACTAGAAATTAAGGGAGTGCCCATCAACTAGGGAACTAAATTAATTTGTTACAAGAAGTTAGAGAGCAGCTAGATGGCTCAGTGAGCAGAATGCCAGACCTACAGACAGGAGGTTCTGGGTTTGAATTTGACCTCAGACACTTCCTAGACCCTGAGCAATTCACTTAAACTCAATTGTCTAGCCTTTACTGCTCTTCTGCCTTACAACTAATGAATAGTATTGCTTCTAAGATGGAAGGTAAGAGGTTTTTTTTTTAAATTAAACACTATCGTACTGTAAGAAATCAAGCTCTGTTTTCAAAGAAATGTGTTCTAACTTGTATGAGCTGAGGCAGACCTGGGAAAACAATTTAGACCATAATATTGACATCATAAAAATAATTTTGAAAGATAAGACATATGAATAAAAAATCATCAAAAAAGAGAAGGAAACAAAGTAGAATATATGGGTGTGCTTATATGTATTTGTGTATATTATGTATGTATATAAGTGTATATGTACATTTGTGTATATATGTATATCTGTTTTTATGGATAGATAGTTATACATATATCTCATAGCTCATAAATGGAGGCTAAAGTTATTCCTGTGACATGAATTCCTAGTTAATGAAGGCATTCAAACAAGCAGATTTATGATCAGAAAATCTGTGAATCCCACGTTTGGCACTTACTTGCTTTCTGATTCTAGACAAGGGACTTTATCTCTATGGTCCTCTGTCTCCTCATTTGTAAAATTAGGGCTTGGGATCAAATAGCCTCTACGGTTCCATATCTATGATTCTATTATCGCTTTACTGACATTATATATGCCTCACCTTGAAATAATTTGTTTTAAGGAATAAGAAAATGTCTTTGGAAAAACCATTAAATGGCAAATAAATTTCAAGAGCTGATCTTTATATCAGGGTTATGGGATCTGCTGTTATATAGTTGCTTCTAAAAACTCAGTTCAAGCTAACTTAAGCAATGAAAAATGCTACAAATAGGAAGAAATGCTTTCTAGATAAGTTTTTTGTTCAGATTTCTTTAAACACTGACTGCCAGAGTCCATTGACCTCTGATACAAGCAAGCCCAAGAGAAAAGGAAGAGTCCAAAAGAATTTTTAAGGCTGTTTCCAAAATTATGTTTCTTACTCAGGTTTTTTTCTAAATACTTTCATTGATCCAATCTTTTCCCAGCTCGATATACCTCCTGTTCAGAGAAATTAATTTATACTTATATAAATTATCAAGGTACAACCTCCCTATCTAAGTTCTAGCAGTTAGTAATCATATCTCCCTCTTGGCTTCTGGAAACACCCCCAAATAGCCAGAAGCCCTGCTTTCAGTAGCTAATATCTATACAGAATGGAGTTCCTGTCCTATATCAATGGAATTGCTCATTCTAGGAAACCATCCTCCACCTCATTCTGACTATAATTAATGACTAGGTCAAACAAAAGACTAATATGCATTCCAATGTTCCTTTAATGTAAGAAAACAATGGAAGACTAAACCAATGGATGGGGGAAGGAAATTGAACCATCTCATTCATCTGTATAAGATACTCCTGCTACATCAGGCTCTGGGCAAGGAGCTTCTGGAGTAATTGAAGCTTCTCATATAATCTGGAGATTACCTCCATCAGAAATGAATAGATGTAATGTATATAATAAGGGGGGTTGGAAGTAGGACTGGTGAGTGTGGAATTAATCTTCTTATCTTTCTGTTGCTTGTTGTGATTCCAAGATCTCATATACAAACATCCAAGAAATCAAGGATTCAGAAGGTGTTTGAAAGCCACTGTCACTGCTAACTTTGTGCCATAAAGTCATCACCAACTGTGCTTTTAAATACTCTGTACTCAAGACTTCTAGCAGCTTAGATACCTATCAAGTGCCCAATGCACAAGATTTCCCCCAGGGATATACACAACAGAAGAGAGTCCAAAATGAGTCAAGCAGGGAAAACTACACAGGTAAACAAATTCTGGGGTGATAGCACTTGACCACAAAGAGATCTTACCCGGCTCTCATTTTCTCCTTCGTTTCAAAGCACATAGCTCAGCTATAATGATCCAGTCTAAATAGGGAGCAGAGGTCCATGCTCTGCCAAAATTTTAGGCAGTCTCGGTTTGTACCCCAGAGAGATAATAAAGAAAAAGAATTGTACAAAAATATTCATAGCCACACTTTGTGGTGGCAAAAAAAATTGGAAAATGAGGGAGTGTCACATTGTTTGGAGAATGGCTGAATAAATTGTGTTATCTGTTGGTGATGGAATATTATTGTGCAGAAAGGAATAAAGAACTGGAGGGATTCCATGTGAACTGGAAAGACCTCCAAGAATCGATGTAGAGCGAAAGGAGCAGAACCTGGAGAATACTGTACACAGAGACTGATACATTATGGCACAATTGAATCTAATAGACTTTTCTACCAGTAGTAATGCAATGGCCCAAGAAAATCCGGAGGAAATTAGGAGAAAGAACACTATCTACACCCAGAGAAAGAGCTGTGGAACCAGAAATGCATTAGAAAAATATATGATCTTCCACATAATGTGATAGGGATGTGATTAGGATTTTGATGTTAAAGAATCACTCTACTGCAAATATGAATAACATGGAAATAGGTTTTGAACAATGATACATGTATAACCCAGTGGAACTGCTTGTCAGTTTTAGGATGGAGGAGGAGAAAGCAAGCAGGACGGGGGGGGGCCGAGAAGGGGGAATTATGAATCATGTAACTATGGAAAAATATTCTAAATAATTTTTTTAATTCTAGGCAGTCATAGAAAGGAAGAGACCAGTGTTCTTGTTAAGACCACTGAGCAACAGCTGCTTCCTTCTTGCCTCCACAGGTAAATTGGGTTCCCTTTCTGATTTTCTTTAACAGTTTATATATCATCAGTTCTTTAACAGCTTATATATCATCAATCATAGCAAAGTTTATAACAAAGTCTACCTAGAGCTGCATAATTAATGTTGGCACCTTTCTTTGGCAAAATTATTTTTATATGTTTAAATTAAGACTATATATTCATCCAAAGTGATAAATTAATGCAACTAGGTCTCAGGGAAAGTAATGGGAAGGGAAATGATTACATATATATATATGAATTTGCCCCATTCAAAGAGTTTTAATTATGGAAAATACAGTAATTAGTCTAAGCCAAGTGAAAATATGCAGTGAAAATATGAATAATTTAATAGTAACTTCTAAAAGGGAAGAACTAAATCCCCACTCCAACTAATCAATAAAATAAGTTAGTCCACCAAGGAACAAAACTCAACAATTGTGACCTCAGAAGCTTCCTAGCTGTATGACCCTGGGCAAGTAACTTAACCTCAATTGTCTAGCCCTTACTGCTCTTCTACCTTGGAACTGATACCTAATATCAATTCTAAGGCAGAAAGAGTGAGGGTTTTTTAAGTCAATGATTTGCTATCTTGTGCTCAGCATACTTTTGAAGAAATACCATATTATGGTATGAAATTTATTTTTCGGGTTTCTTAGTGAAGGGTTGGATTAACAAGAGAAGTGTGATATGTTCCACCCAAAGTTTTTTAAGCAATTACATTTAAAACAGAACTAAAACTTTAGATGTACCTTGAGTTTTATGTTATGCATATGATAATGTTAGCAGTATTATTCCCAGTATTTTTAGGTTTACAAAGTGCTTTACAAGTATCTCCTAATATTTACAAATGTTATCTCATTATTCTGGAAAGCAGGTACTATATTATAAGCCCCATTTTCTCTAGGTGATAAAACTGAGGCAGAGAGAGGTTAAAGGATTTACACCTAATAGATGTCCGAAGCTTAATGAAAACTTAGGTCATCCTGAATCCAGGTCCTACATTATATCTGCTCTAACACTTACCTACCTTAAAAATATTATTCTGAAAAGAAACCCAAAGATTTTGTCACACACGAAAAAGTTCAGAATTCCTGATTCAGAGGAAGGCAATTAAGACAATGAATATAACAAGATCATACCATATCAGAATCAGTTAAAGGAACTGGGGAATTTTAGCCTGCAGAAAAGAAGACTTCAGAGGAACATGACAGCTGTCATCTAATATTTGAATATCTACAATGGAAGAGAAATGTAATTTCACAGTGTTAGAGCTAGAAGTTATCTTTGAAGTTATTTAATTCAACCCATTCATTTTAGAGATGAAGAAACTGAGACTCCAAGGTTAACCAGCTTGTCAGAAGTCACATAAGTGGCAAGGTACAAAGTTGAGATTCTCAGTTTCTCTATTTCCAAATTAAGAACTCTTTAAACAATACAGCATTAGTTGTTCTTCCTTGTTCAAGAGTGTAGAATTAGTAACAAGTAGGAGATGAACAGAATTGAATATGGTGAAATGGAATGACAATGAATTTTAAAGCAAAGAATCTCAGTTTAAGTTCTAGATCTGTCATTTATTGACTAGTGACTTTAGCAAGTCCCTCATTTGCAATATGGGCCAGTTTCCTCATCTCTAAAATGAGAAGATTAAATAAGTTGAATTCTTATATCCCCTTAAGTTCTAACTTTGTGATCCCATGAGGAAAAACTTCCTAGCAATGAGATTTATATCAAAGTCCAATGTACTACTGGAGATCTTCAAATGTAGTCAAGGTGACCCCTTTTTGTTAATGTTTTAGAGGGAATTGTTTTTCAGTACAAATAGGACAAGATGACCTTTGAGATCCCTTCCCATTCGGAGAGTCTATGATTCCTTGATTTTTATATAATGGAAAGAAAATCAGCAGAAGTTCAAACTGCAGTTCTGCCCTTTACTAAGATCTTGTACATTAAGTTCCTTGAGCCTTTTGTCTGTTTCTTGGACCTCATCAACTGCCATTGGTGAATGATGACTCAAAGTCAGTGGCACCTACTTGGAAAAGATGTATGGATACGTTCATCTCTTTAGTAACCTGACATAGAACTCAAGCATCTCTTGATGCTTGCAGGATACAAAAGTTGCAGGATACAAAATAAATGCACATAAATCATCAGCATTTCTATACATTTCCAACACATCACAGCAGCAAGAGGTAGAAAGAGAAACACCATTTAAAATCACCCTAGACAATATAAAATACTTAGGAATCTATCTACCAAATCAAACACAGGAATTATACGAAAACAACTACCAAACACTTTCCAAACAAATAAAACTGGATCTCAACAATTGGAAAGCCATTAATTGCTCATGGGTAGGTCGAGGTAACATAATAAAAATGACCATTCTACCCAAATTAATTTACCTACTTAGCACCATAACTATCAAACTACCAAAAAACTTCTTTACTGAATTAGGAAAAACTATAACAAATTTCATTTGGAATAACAAAAGATCAAGAACATCAAGGGAAATAATGAAAAAAAATGTGAAGGAAGGGGGCCTAGCAGGACCAGATATTAAACTATACTATAAAGCAGCAGTCATCAAAACAATATGGTACTGGGGCAGCTGGGTAGCTCAGTGGATTGAGAGCCAGGCCTAGAGACGGGAGGTCCTAGGTTCAAATCTGCCCTCAGACACTTCCCAGCTGTGTGACCCTGGGCAAGTCACTTGACCCCCATTGCCTACCCTTACAACTCTTCCACCTATAAGTCAATACACAGAAGTTAAGGGTTTAAAATAAAAAAAAAAAAACAATATGGTACTGGCTAAGAGATAGAAGGGAGGATTGGTGGAATAGACTTGGGGTTAATGACATCAGCAAGACAGTGTAGGATAAACCCAAAGAGCCCAACTTTTGGGACATGAATCCACTATTTGACAAAAACTGCTGGGAAATTTGGAAAACAATATGGGAGGGATTAGGTTTATATCAACATCTCACATCCTACACCAAGATAAATTCAGAATGGGTGAATGACTTGAATATAAAGAGGGAAACTATAAATAAGTTAAGTGAATACAGGATAGTATACCTGTCAGATCTCTGGGAAAGGAAAGATTTTAAAACCAAGCAAGAGTTAGAGAAAATTACAAAATGTAAATTAAATGGTTTTGATTATATTAAACTAAAAAGCTTTTGTACAAACAAAAACAATGTAGTCAAAATCAGAAGGGAAACAACAAATTGGGGAAAATCTTTATAACAAAAAACTCTGACAGAGGTCTAATTACTCAAATATACAAGGAGTTAAATCAATTGTATAAAAAATCAAGCCATTCCCCGATTGATAAATAGGCAAGAGACATGAATAGGTAATTTTCAGGTAAAGAAATCAAAAGTATCAATAAGCACATGAGAAAGTGTTCTAAATCTCTAATAATTAGAGAAACGCAAATCAAAACAACTCTGAGGTATCACCTCACACCTAGCAGATTGGCTAAAATGAAAGAAGGGGAGAGTAATGAATGTTGGAGGGGATGTGGCAAAATTGGGACATTAATGCATTGCTGGTGGAGTTGTGAACTGATCCAACCATTCTGGCTAGCAATTTGGAACTATGCTCAAAGGGCTATAAAAAATGCCTGCCCTTTGATCCAGCCATACCATTGTTGGTTTTGTATCCAAAAGAGATCATAAATAAACAGACTTGTATGAAAATATTCATAGCTGCACTTTTTGTGGTGGCAAAAAACTGGAAAAGGAGGGTACGTCCTTCAATTGGATAATGGCTGAACAAATTGTGGTATATGCTGGTGATGGAATACTATTGTGCTCAAAGGAATAATAAACTGGAGGAATTCCATGTGAACTGGAAAGACCTCCAGGAACTGATGCAGAGTAAAAGGAGCAGAGCCAGAAGAACATTGTACACAGAGACTGATATGCTGTGGTAAAATCGAATGTAATGGACTTCTGTACCAGCAGAAAGCAATGACACAGGACAGTTCTGAGGGATTTATGGAAAAGAATGCTACCCACATTCAGAGGAAGGACTGCAGGAGAGGAAACATATAAGAAAAACAACTGCTTGAACACATGGGTTGAGGTGGACATGATTGGGGATGTAGACTGGAAACTACCACACCAATGCAATTATCAACAATTTGGAAATAGGTCTCGATCAATAACACATGTTAAAACCAGTGGAAATGTGCTTTGGCATGGGTGGGGGGAGAATGAGGGGTGAAGGGGAAAGTAGGAGCATGAATCATGTAACCATGTTAAAAATTAATATTAATAAATGTTTTAAAAAATGAAGTTAAAAAAAACTAACCAACATATTAAAAAAAAAGAATTGGGGTGATTGTCCAATATCATTGAGAAAAACAAGATCACCACCTGGATACTGAAGGAATGAATGAACTAACACTTCCCACTGACTTTCCTCTCCTAGAACCCATTAATCTTTTAAAGTGATACCTCTTTTAAAAAACTATAGTCCTATTAATGGGCTTTCCCAGGGCATCCATTTTGACACAGACTCCTTTTATCACATTGATGTTGGGGATAGATTTTATATTTGCATTTTAGAGTAATTATATATTGGATTTTTACCACTAAGGAGGGGGGAACACAACTATTTAACCAATGCTAGTATATAGTTACTCTTTCTATATAGAAATTTATTATATGTCTGGATTCTACCATTAGATGGGGAATCGTATATGTAGCAAGAAATGGAAACAAATATCAACAATCTTTCTTCTTCCCATCCATTTCTTTATTTTATGCTGTGGACATAAGTATCCAGTAGCTGCAACCGTGCAACTCTAAGTAATTAGGGGAATAATGAATTGTTGCTATCAGATTGAAACCTATGATTTGCTATCAGTATACTCTTTGAAGGAACATCAGACTGTCAAAAGAGGTATATTCCTCAGGTTTCTGAGGAGAAGCTGTGATTTCTAAAAAAACTATCCAATATCTCTGTCTATATTCAGAATTCATTTGAAAAAATCAAATATATATATATCCATGGATATGTCATCAAAATCATTCATGACATAAGCAGCTTGGATTGAATTTGGAATGTAGTATATTACATTTCTCTTTGCTTAAGCCACCACTGGAAAAAAAAAAAACCTGAGAAATAGACCTTGGTCAACAATCTGATGTTCCTCTCTTCAAAAGCATCCTGACTTATAGACATCAGATCTGCTTTAAATGACAATGATATCATAGATGACAAAAGGTCAGTAATCACCAAATCTCTCCAGTCTACTAATTACAATACATTAATTAGATAATCTCAAAAAATTCTCACTTTGACTGGAAAGACCTCCAGGAATTGATGCAGAGCGAAAGGAGCAGAACCAGAACATTGTACACAGAGACCAATATACTGTGGTGAAATAGAATGTAATGGACCTCTGTACTAGCAGCAATACAATGACACAGGACAGCTCTGAGGGATTTATGGTAAAGATGCTACCCACATTCAGAGGAAGAACTGCAGGACAGGAAACACAGAAGAACAGCAACTGCTTGAACACATGGGTTGATGAGGACATGATTGGGGATGTAGACTCGAAACTACCACACCAATGCAACTATCAACAATTTGGAAATAGGTCTTGATCAATGACACATGTTAAAACCAGTAGAAAGGCATTTTGGCCATGGGAGTGGGGGAGCTCTGGGGATGAAGGGGAAAGTAAGAGCATAAATCATGTAACCATGTTAACTTTTCTAAAAAATAAATATTAAAAATGTAAAAAAAAAGAAAAAAAGGAAAAAAAAGATTTGCTTTCTTAACTAGCTAAAAATTATTTTGACAGCAATAGGATAATTGGGGTTTTGTTTTATGGTAGTAAATGGTTTGGAATGGATTTTTTAGGAGGTGGTCTTCAAAATCCTGTACTGAATAACAACACTTTTTAAGTAGAAAAGGAAGACAAGGCTGTAGAGGGTCAATGGCTAAATAACAAATGCTGGAGTCAAGACAACTTGGGTTCAAGACTTGCACCTACCACACACTAAGTGTATGACCATTCACAATTCACTTACCCTCTTGGAGCCCTGAGCAACAATCTAAGACTCAATTACAAACAACTTGCCAATTTATAATAGAAGTTACAAAACTAATGAAATAAATCTAGACTGAAGAAAAACAAATCAGGCAAAATTTGGAAGAACCCAATTTGAATATGAGAAAGTCCATTTTAAACTGAATTTTGTCTTTCATAAATTTACATTGGTTCTATCCAATTCTCTTTATTTCATCTGCTTCTTTTCTCATTATTTCAGAGTAAAATATCATTCACACATTTTAAAATTAAGTAAAGGGCAATACTAACTGCCAATGACCATTGCATGAATGAAACATTTTTGTTCCTTGAAGAAACTTTTAATCAATTTTCATAGAGTATGGAATTCTAACCCACATTCCTTGTATGATGTAGATATTTTGAACAGTGCTTACTAAAAGATTGGTTGTTTTTTTCAAATTCCTGTTTATTAAGAGACTTTTGAACCTCTTAAAGATAAATTTCCTCATCATAAGAACTCCTTATGTAGATTGGGGTGAATGTGGTTAAAAATTTTAAATATTTTGCAAGGATTCAGTCTCAAAAATGTATGGATTCTTTAATAAGATGTCAGCAGGGAATGACTGGGTCAGTATCCCAAAAAATTTTTTAAAAAAGGAAAATGACCTATTTTTTAAAAAATATATATATTTATAGCAGCTCTTTTGTGATAACAAAAGATTGGAAATTGACGAGATGCCTATCAATTGGGGAATAGCTAAACAAGTTGTGTTATATACGATTATATGTAATACTATTGTTGTATAAGAAATAATAAGCAAAATGATTTTGGAAAAACCTGGAAAGACTTGTATGAACTAATGCAAAGCAAAGTAAGAAGAGCCAGGTGAACATTGTACACAGAAATAGCAATATTATACAATGAACTACTGGATAATTTAATTATTCTCAACTGTACAATGATCCAAGACAATCCCAAAGGACACATGATGAAAAATGCCATTCATCTCTGTAAAAAATAACTGATGGAGTCTGAATGCAGACTGAAGCATGTTATATTTCACTTTGATCCTATATTTTTTCCTCTTCAAGTTTTCTTCCACAAAGCCCCTAATAAGGAAAATGTTTTACATAATTGCACAGATAAAATCTGTATCTGATTTCCTACTATCTCATGATGGAATGGGGTGTGGGGAAGTTGGAACTCAAATTTCTTTTAAAAAAAAATGAATATTAAAAATGATTTACATGTAATTTGGGAAGAAATAAAATATTATTTTTAAAAGATAGCATAGCTGGGGCCATGCAGCAAATGCATTCTATCAAAATGAATCCATACCTGACACTCAACAACTTATCTCAGCCATTGCTCATTCTTATAGCTCCCCAATATTTGCTTCAAGATGATTCTACCCCTGACCATCTTTCTACCTTTCTACCTTTTTTCTACCTTTACCTTCCCATGACTCAATCTGTTATGTTTTTTCTTCATGTCTTCATGCTGACCTTGCATTCACTGGAACACTAATATTTGCCAGTAAATTTCTTCTGCTTCCTGTAATTTCAGATAGTGTGGGGCACAGGATTCAAATCCTACCTCTCTCATATAACCCTATCTAACTTTAAGCAAGTAATTTCTCTAATTTCCCACCAAAGGTCTAAATTTATTCTTCTAAACAGTTTTAATGTCCATACCAAACAGCACAAATGAGATTCTCAAGATCCTTGGAACCCTATTAAAGGAAAAATGGAAACTTTGGGCCACAGAATTTGTGATGTACACTTCTGGGGAAGGTTGTTGTGGGGTTCAAGAAAGGAAACAATATGAAAAGAAGTTACTTGTAGTGCTTCAGTTGTTTGAAGCATTCTCAGTGCCTAATAAATTTTAGCATCCTGAAAAAAGCTGCATCTGACCCACCCTAGTTCCATCTCTGTGCCCCAGTCTCCAACCCACTTCCAAATTATAATCTAATTATCAATATACTAAGAAAGATGATTTCTCCCACATGTTTATATTGCCTTATTTTTTTAACTGCCTCACTAAGAGTTCTCAATGACTTTTATTTAGGCAGTACCCAGCTTCCCTCTACTGGTTTCTGGGTGCTTTGCAGTCCATGTTTAGCCATGAGTAGCATATATAAGGCTCTGACAGCATTCTATATTTACAGGAATTTCATACCTCTTTGGCTTTCTTCACAGAGAATGTTCTTGCACCCAGTTGGGCTGGTTTAGATGTATACTTATCTTTCTCTTGATTTATAGGTACAACTAGAAGTTGCTTATTTAAAAAAGATCTAGATAATTAGAGGGTACATGCTTAAATGTAATGAATCTTTAAAAATTGCCTTCATTCAGCACTCTCTTTCCATGAAAAATTCTGCTATTTTATTTGTTTTTATCTTCAAAGTGGCATTTGATTGATTGGTTCATTGGGCAAATTGACTTCTTGTAAATAAAATTTTAGAATAACCTCAGGCCTTCCACATCTCATTTTTTCCTCAACAAGAAGGTTTCCAGATTCTCCTTAAAATGTCACTATCTTTGCACAATTTTTCATGAGAAATTTTTCATACATTAATGTAGACAGACAAAAGTAACACGTGGGATGAGCTGCTAAGAACTTTCCCTTTAGGCCAGAGAAGGACAAATAATAGACACCTATTTCAATAGCACTTGGTCTGAATAATTGCAATGGCAAATGATGAATCATTCAAAATATGTTTTATTTATTGATCCTAAGTGAGTACTTGGGGAGACGGAACATATCATTGAGCTGATGGAAGAAATAAAAAGGTTATAAAACCTCTGCAAGGACTTCACATCCCTATTCATGAATTATTAACAGTGAGACAAGTCTTGTCCTGGGTAATAACCACAATTCAAGGTAATTAAAATCCATTCAGTTTCTTCTACCAAATTACTTCTAATCAAAGAATGCCATGACTCAAATGAAGAATGGAGCAAATGTATGAAAACATGACAATTTGGGAAAACTGTAATAAGCAACCAGATTTCAATTTTTTCATTAGCCTTTTGTCATAGTCAACACAAAGCAAAAGTCTTCATCTTTTTGAAAAGAATAATTTTCATATTGCATAATTTGGGATCGCTGAATCATAAATTCATACAAATATAGCATAAATCCATCCCTAAAACATCACAAGCAACTATACATCTAGCACCATCCCCCAAAACACTCTAAGAATAATAAACTTGTTATGGAAAACAGGAAAAGGAGCAAATATTTATCTAGCACCTACTATGTGGTAGGCGGCACATCAGATAACATGCCAAACTTGGAGTCAAAAAGACTCCTCTTCATGAATTCAAAGCTGGCCTCAGACACTCACCAACTATATGACCCTGGGCAAGTCACTTAACCCTCTTTGTCTCAGTTTCCTCATCTATAAATGAACTGGAACAAGAAATAGCAAACCATTCCAGTAACTTTTCCAAGAAAACCCCAAATGAGGACATGGAGAGTCATACACAACTGAAAAATGACTGAACAACATGTGCCACACACTGTGTTGAGCAATTTAGAAATATTATCTTATTTGAGCCTCACAGCAACTCTATGAGTAAGATGCTATTGCTATCTCCATTTTAGAGTTGAAGAAATTAAGGCAAAAAGAAGTTAACTGACTTGCCCAGAGTCATACAGCTAGTAATTATGTGAGGCAAGATTCAGACTCAGGTCTTCCTTACTCCAGACCCACCACTCCATCCACTGTACCACCTACCTGCCTCATTATTCCAAAAGAACCAATTTTATTTTGGGATAGCCTCCGTTACATATTATAGAAAATGGCAGGGTGGAATTCCTGCAGGATACAGGGTCCCCTCACCCAGAGTTCCACCCTGCCATTTTCTATAATACAGTTATTAGGAAGAATGATGCAACAAAGACATTGCTGGACTTGGGGTCAAGAAGAAATGGGTTTAGGGGCAGCTGGGTAGCTCAGTGGATTGAGAGTCAGGCCTAGGTTCTAGGTTCAAATCGGGCCTCAGACACTTCCCAGCTGTGTGACCCTGGGCAAGTCACTTGACCCCCATTGCCCACCCTTACCACTCTTCCACCAAGGAGCCAATACACAGAAGTTAAGAGTTAAAAAAAAGAAGAAGAAGAAGAAATGGATTTGAATCGTGCATCAGATACTTTTTGATCATATGATCACAGATAAATCACTAAATGCCGCCGAGACTCAGTTTTCTCATTTGACAAAATATATATTATAATAATAATAGCATCCATCTCACAGGGGTTTCATTAGGATCAAGTGAGAAATTATAAATAAAGAGGTTTGCAAATAAATAGTAGAGCCCTAAAAAATATGAGTTTCTCTTGTTATCATTGTTATAGCCAGTTGAAATCTATCTCCCTGTCATTTCCATCCTTCAATTCTATCAGTGCTTCCTTGGGCCTAAAATAATAAATAAATATTGTAGATAAAGTTTAAGGTGGTTTTCTGGACACTAGATGAAGTAGTCTTTTAGGGCCAATTATCAGAAGTCCTAGGTTTGGGAAGGATTCCAGGGAGAAAGTGACAAGTTATTACTATGTTGTAAGACAGGGTTTTATTATAAACAAGGACAGGTAGGGAAAGGGGAGTGGGATGATCTAACTGGGATTAAAACATCCCTCCCACCAAAGTCCAATAGGATTGAAAGAGATGTTACTACACTTATCTCTACCTCCAGATCCCCAGCTACCTATACTATATCCTAACCAGAATCCTCCCCCACCCACTTTGCTCAGAGTAAGGGAAAGCTGGAAGGTGCACAGGTCCACTGGGTCAGCAAAGGAGATATCTCACAACAGTTGTCCTCTGGATTTGACAAGAGTCCAGTTGAATCACAGCACTAGCAGGTATAAGTCCAATAGTAAAGGGAATAAGGATTTTACTCACACAATCCACCTGTGGAGTTTAAACCAAACTCAACCTCTTCCTAGAAGGTGAAAGGCTTGAAAGATAAGTCCACACAGACAAGGTCTTCCTCCAGAGAGCAAGTCCAGAAACCCAACTCTCCCCTCAAAGTCACTGTCTCCAGAGTTCTGGAATTCTCTTCCTGCCTCTGCCTTGGTACTTCCTGCCTTCCCCTCTGATTTCCCTTTAGCAGGCTAAGCAGAATGCCTAATCCCTCTTTTACATGCCATTCCATCAAATCCTCAAAGCCTTTATGATCTGGTGTTTTCCTGACCTCTTACAGTTGTCTAAGGCATGTTGGTCTTATATCTTCTGGTTTTTGCCAGGTAACAAATTACTAATTTCAGAAACTGATAAATAATATATATTCCATAAAGATTAATTTTAATTAATCAGCCTCTGTGCCCATAAAAGTAGGTAAAATTTTTGTTCCTCACCAATCACATCTGTGGAGCTTAAAAATGGCTGGCTTGAATCAGGAATCAACATCGATGGCATTTTTCACACAATTTCCATTTACCCTGAGGTTTTTGGAAAATCCAACAAGACGCACTGAAAATTCTTTGCTATTCCTTCAAGGTTAGTGCAGGATCATAAGCTTGAAGATCATCTCATCTCATAGTTCATCTGGTACCCACTCAGTTGACAAATAAAGAAATTTAAGTGCAGAGAATTTAAATGACTTGCCCAGAGTGTCACCACCAGTTAGAGGGAAGGCTAAGTCTCCAAATTCAACATTTTTCCACTGTACTTTGCTTCCTTCCTCCTTTATTTTCACCATTGTTCATCCAATAAATCAGGAGGAGGAGGATGAAACATGCTATACAAGATTCAGTTAAAGGATCAGATGATGCTTAGAGTTAGCAGAGGGATGATGCACATAGTTACTGACCTCAAAGATCTTATAATTTATATGGGGAGATATAGTCAAGAAAAATGTATTAAGACTTGCTGTGTGGGAGCAGCTGGATGGCTCAGTGGATTGAGATCCAGGGCCAGAGATGGGAGATCTTGGGTTCAAATATGGCCTCAGACACTTCCTAGCTGTGTGACCCTGGGCAAGTCACTTGACCCCCATTGCCTAGCCCTTACCACTCTCCTGCCTTAGAACCAATACCCAGTATTGATTCTGAGATGGAAGATAAGGGTTTGAAAAAGATATACTTGCTATGTGCCAGACACTGTGCTAAGTCCTTGAGATACAAAGAAAGTCAACAACAATCTTTTCCCTCAGGGAAACAACATAAAATAATTATGTACATAAAAATACATGTTACAGATCCTTCATTTTCTAAAAGGACCAATGATTTCACAGGGTGCTGTCTTGACTTGTGCATGAATTAGATTTAAGTGAGGCAGAATTGCATAGTCACAAGGTCCATATGACTAATTCTATCAAAATCAAGAGGATTTCTACAACTCAAAGGATCCTAACATGTCAGACCTAAAATGGGGCTCTGAAATCACTCATCATCTAATCCAATTACCCCTCACCAATACACACACATATACACATATACACACATGCACACATACATACATTTCACATGTCAAAGATACACACATGTATAGAGATCGAGACAGATGGAATCACAAAGTTTCAGTGTTTTTCCTGGCAAAGCTAGGCTTTTAACCTGACACCTGTCAGATGATCAAAATCCAAAGATCTTTCTGCCACACCTTTTTGAATAAAGAAAAAAAAAGTATCAAAATTCCTGTAACAGACTGTCAGGACATTAGGGACAGGAATCACAACTCTACTATGTGTCGAGTCTTTATGAGATTTTAGGGATACAAAGTCACAAAAAAAGGAGTCTCTACGCTCCAGCACCTTACATCACAGAGAGACAACATGTATACATATAAATATGTACAATTATATACAATATAAGTGCATAAAATCCACAGCTCCTCTCATAAGATTTAGCACATCGTAGGTGTTCAATAAAGACAGAATGGTAGATTGACTCAATTATAAGCATATTACACACCTCCCGTGTAAATGATCATATCTAGGATATACTCCCCTAGAAACTGACTCTCCAGCAGGCAGCTCCGAAGGCTTTAGATAGCTCTCTCTTGGAAATCATAATTACCCATTTCTTCAGTCACCCTTGCAATGTGGGTGTATTTTCTCCGTTAGAAAAAAAATAGTCCTAAGTGATTGTTCACTCATCCCACAGACACATGCAGTATACCTTTATTGTCTTAAGTGCTCTGACAATAGTGTCAGCAACATTCCTCCTCCTTTTGAATCCATTCTGAGCCTATTTTGTGTTCACAATCAAAAGGTGTTTTTTTTTCCTTTTTTCCTGAAGTCATTTAGGTAAAAAAGGAACAAAGCTCTTCAGTGTGTCAAAAGATATCCAGGATTTGCAAAGGCATCAACTAAATGCTACTAAATCAAGAGTCAAATTAATTATGTGCAAATGTGGCAGAATATTTAAATGACATACTTTTCTCAGACACAGAGACTATTTCCACATTATAAGGTGAATATGTGGGGTGGGGGTGTGTGATGCTAAAGCATCCTTAAAACTGAGACACTGAGATAGAGTAGAAAAAGATTAGCATCTGGCTTTTAATTGGCAGGCTTTGTAACCAACCAATTGAAACATTTTTAAATGGATAGTTGGATGGATGGATGAATGAAAAAGCACATATGCATATGCTCTATTCCAATGAGATAGGTAGAAGCTGGAAACTGTGAAGTTTGATATTATACTCATTTTGATAGCCTTCTACAAGAATATTAATACTTTGATCCATGGTCTCATCCATGTGTATATTATCTCCAACAACACAGATAATAACCTAGCCCTGATTTCACAACTACTTAATAACTCTCCTCTATGCTCTCCTCTAATTCCTTCAAAAAGAATCAATTTTAAAAAATAAAGGGGGTGGTGGGGAAGTGCATGAGAAGTCCTTTGATTCTCTGAACATTGCCTTGATACTAATGGATCACAAGGACTTTCTATCAGGTATCCCTTAATCTTGAAACATGATTATTTTCCTTCTATCTCTCTCTTAAATATTCTTTTTATCACTTCTCCTGCAAAATTCATCATTTAAGATATGTTGCAAACCTACCTCCATCCATCCTAGACCTTTCCATTGCCCTTGAATTAGTTCAAAACTTTAATTTCCAGAGATTAGTTATTTATGACAGTGGCATAGAGCATCATTGGAAAGATACTGATGTCAAAAAATAATTTTTTCCCAAAGAAAAGATTGGAATCACTAAAAATATTGAATAATTTTCCAAATGAAATCTAACCCACTCTTTCCCTTATATTTAAGTCTGGGGCCATTTCTATTTTCCATTGACAGTATCTGTCCAAGCTATATGTACTGATGGAATAGATGAATGTGCTTTTCTCTGTCAAAATGTACAGCATAGTTTTATATTGATTTTTTTCATCCCTTTACTTTTCCTTTTTGGATGGTCAAGCCTCTGTAGAATGATTATATATCTCACTTAGGAAGTTCTGAGTATTCTATAGTTTGATAGAATCATCACTATGTCATTTATGAATAGGAGCATCTGGAAGACTTTAACCCTCATATTGAACCTATCCTCTATTTGAACTCTTTACTGGACATTCCCTTTGACAATTTCAAAAACTTCAATGGATATGCAACTCTTTATATCTCTAATGCTATTGCTAAAAATAATTACATCTGCTGCTACATCTTTTGTATATGATTTCAAGAGGAGCTAAAGAAGTCTTTAATGTATTTTTAACTGTATTGAATTACAAATAATGTTAGAGTTAAAAAATAACTAAAATAGGAGTTCATATTCCCTGAATTCTTTATTCACTTGCATGGTTCTAAGGGCAAAATGCATTTTGACATAGCATGCCTTCAAGAATGTCATTGGTAGGGGGCAGCTGGGTAGCTCAGTGGATTAAGAGTCAGGCCTAGAGACAGGAGGCCCTAGGTTCAAATCTGGCCTCAGATACTTCCCAGCTGTGTGACCCTGGGCAAGTCACTCGACCCCCATTGCCCTCTTCCATCTATGAGCCAATGCACAGAAGTTAAGGGTTTAAAAAAAAGAATGTCATTGGTAAGCACATAGTTTATTCTCATAATTTGTAGAAATGGAAAAGAACACGCAGGGATAAACAGTTATTAATATTTTCTCAAGAACTTTTTGATAATTATAAAATTTAGGATGTTTCCAAATATCTGTTATTGTCTCTTTCAGATATTATTGATCCCTTAAGGCCCTCCAAATTTTGATACTTGCCCCATTGATTTTCATATATATTTGGTCGAATCTAAGTACCCATTCCATCTTTGTTTTCTTTGTTGTCATTTCTACTTCCTCACATTGCATTTTGAATACTGTATTTTTATAATACAAATGTTATCTTGCCATAGTTATTGAGGAAGAAAATATTTTCTATTCTAAATTTTATTTTTACATATAATTTTAATTTTATTTTTTCAATTACATGTGAGCAAAAAATGTTAACTTTTTTTTTAAATGAATTACTTGGTTGCATTGTGGGAAGATGGAAGGTCTGAAGCTTTCTCACCTTCCTAAAATCCCCCACAAACAACAAAAATAAATCCATTAAATCAAAGTGGAAAAAACTAAAAGGAGTCCAAAGTGAAACTGAACAGATAAGGACAAACAGGGAGAAAAGTTTCTAACTTCCCTGGCTTCAGTTCTACCACAATAGGCTCTGGGGCAGGATTAGAACAAACAAAGGCAATCCACAAAGAAGTGGAAGGCAGGAATAGCAACCTCAGCTTGTTTACTGAAGACTGGAATCTGAATCCACAGGTGCAAGGCCTTGGGAATAGCTATCCTTTCAGCTTTCACTGCAGAGAACCAGGCTGATCTATGGCTGCAGGATGAAGGACACCTTGGAGGCAAGAAATGTCAAACCTTAAGGGAAAGAAATCAAGCCTCATTGCTAACAAATGAAGGGCTTTGATGACCTGAAAAATGTGGACGGAACACCAGCTCTATCTGGGGCTATGATAATAAGAGGAGAAGAGTGGGGAAGGAGTGCCCAATAGTAAGTGTGTATGCTGAGGGACTGGGGCCCTATCCCCTGTGGTCACTCTCCGGACAATGGAATCCCCAGTCCTTGGGGTTTGGGGGAAGGCAGACTGGCTACATGTAGTTGCAGTAGCAGAACTGCATTCAGGCTCTGGTTGGAGCACCTGAGGCCAATCACCAACAGGGATTGGGGGCTGAGGCAAGAATACATCTGACTGAACTATAAAAACCACATTAACTAAATAGGTCCCAGAAAAAAAACAAGCATATGCAAAAAAAAAATACTAAAACCTGAGATAATATACATCAACACAATAGGAACCCTTGAACTTTAGAAAAATGCTGATAATTATATTTATTGGCTTGGCTGATAATATTAAATAAAAAAACAAAAATGAGCATGGAAAGGAGAAAGAAACTAACTATTTATAGCCATTATGAAGGAGAAGATTTCCACTCAATCTCAGAGAACAGTGAAGTAAAAATACCTTCTAAAAAACAGTAATGAAATACAACAAATGACCACAAGTTCAAAAAGAGCTTTTAGAAAAGCTTTTTAAAAAGTCTCAAAAACCAAATGAGAGGTGGAAGAAAAATTAAAGAAAAATAACAATGAAATAAAATCAAGAAAATTATGAAAGAAAGCATCCAAATGGGAAAAAAAAGATCCAGAAACTTATAGGAGAAAATGATGTGTAAAAACCTAGAATTGGACAAGGGGAGGCTAACAATTTCCCAAGACAATAAATAATAAAGCAAAATCAAAAGAATGAAGTAATACAACAATTATAGGATAATAATGGGAAAATTTTGGAACTAAGAAGGAAAGGGGAGAGGTTAAGGTTAAGGGAGGATTTTGTGGAAAGGGTGTGAATAAGACAGGTATCAGTCAAAGGAAATTGGACATCTGAGGAGGGCTATGGCCAAAAGGAAAGAAGAAGAAGAAGACAAACAGGGAGGAGGAACAGAATAGATGGAAAGGCACAGCTAGCAACTATGACATTGAGCATAATGGGGAAAATTCACATAAGGGAAGAAAATGGATAGTAGAAAGGATTAAAAATCAAGATCTGAAAATATAGTATCTACAAGAAATACACTGAAAATGAGAGACAAACATAGATTGAAGCTGAGGGGTTGGAGCAGAGTTAACCATACCTCAGCTGATCCGAAGAAGGCAGAAGCAGCAGTCATGATCTCTGACAGATGGTACCAAAATCGAATAGAATAAACAGGGTAACTATATTATATTGGGATTGGGGCTTACTATGGATAATGAAGCATTATTAATATTGAACCTACATACATCAAGTGTTTTAGCACCCAGATTTTTACAGAAAATTTTAAATGAAATATAGATGGAAAAAAATACCATAACAATAAAAGTGGACTTAAATTTCCCCTCTCAGAACTAGATAAATTTAACCAAAAAATAAATAAGAAAGAAGGTAAGGAGATGAATAGAACTTTGGATAAATTTAAAAAGATATATATCTGAAGAGCCCTCTCACCCCTACCTGAAGTTAGTAACAGATCTAAGGCTGAGCATACATAGTTTCTGGTAAGATAACAATGGCTTTGAGAACATAAATTGTCTGCAAGTTTTACTTCAACATTCATCATTCTATGGAGGTAATCTTGCATCCCTGAGGGACTGTGGAACTGGAACAAAATTTCTACTGAGAATGACAAATCTGGAAAGATTTGCTTTAGATAGAGTATGGCCTTAGCAACAGATTGTCTCTGCTGCCTAAGGACCAATATAGCAAAATATGGTCCTGGTTTGATATGTTAACTGAGCACCAGATGGGTTAAAGTGATTAAATTAAATGTTTATGGGGACATGGAGAAACAGGCCTAATATTACATTACTAGAGCAATTTTGAATCTTTAAAAAAAACAAGATGGAAATATAATTAAGAGTTGTAAAGTGGTTCATGCTCATTGATCCCATTACTAAGATTAGGCCTAATGGCATTATTGAAAGAATAAAAAGCTGTATATGAGAAAAAATATCCATTGATTTTTTTGTTATAACAAAATAATTAAAAATAACACAACTGTAAGGAATGAGAGAAATGGCTTAATAGAATGTGGTAATTAAATGTAATCAGTTGATTATATTATTAGAAATAACATTGGAAATATAAAGAAAATAAGGGAAATATGTGAGGAGATGAAAAGAGAGTAAGAATAATACATACCCTGACTGCATTTAAAAAAACAGGCATAGAATCAAGAGAAAAAAAGTATCAAAATAAAACAAATCCAAGGGAAATCAAAATAGATGTTTATATTAGCATACATACATAATTTACATATGCTTAAATAAATTTTAAATGATGGGGAATTTGTGGGTTTTCACATAATTTTTATGCAAAAAATAAAGTTTTTTTAATTAAAACCTACCTGTTCATAGTACCAAACACACACACACAGTGTCCCTATCCCCTCTCCCTCATTAAAAAGGCAATCAAATTAATACAAATTGTACACTCGCAATCATGAAAAACATATTAGCCATATTGCAAAAGAAAATGCATATCAAAGAAATTGCCAAGAATAATAATGACAAGAAAAGGTATGCTTTTAGATGCATTTATACTCAGTTCTCTTTCAGGAGGTAGATAGCATTTTTCATCTTAAATGTTTCAAATTGTCTTTAATCATTATGTTGCTGAGAATAGCTAAGTAACTTGCTGTATTGCTATTTCTGTGTAAAGATTTCTCCTGATTCTGTTCATTTTACTCTGCATCAGTTCATACTTAAGCTCCCTAGATTTTTCTGAAAGCACCCTGCTCATCATTTCTTATAACACAATAGAATTCCATCACAATTATATGCCACAACCTGTTCATCCATTCCCTGATTAATGAAAATACCCTCAATTTCCAATTCTTTGTCAATGCTATATTTTAAAATACTAAATTTCAAATTAGTGTTAGCCTCAGCTAGTATATCTTTCCTTTTGGCAAGTAAATCAGTGTATTTTAGAGAAAGCAATCTCTAAACTCTTTGGTCTGCTTATTGTGGTTGCTGATTTAAACTAATTAAATTGAAGTGATGATAATTAGTGTTCATGTCTGTTCTTTAATCCATTCCTCAAGTTTTTATGTCAACAGCTTCTTTTAAAATAACAGATTTTAGTGTGCATCAATTTTTCACTTTCTCATTTTTACTCTTTCTTCAAAATTGGTTAGAACAAAGATTTTTATACTTGTTCTAACAAATAAAACAAATCTGTGAGGCTGCTAGCACATTTAATGACCACATTTTTTAATGTCACATTCAAAGTTAAGAAAGGTTATTTGGACAGTGGTTAACTTCAGAACAGGAGAAATTTTGTATCAGATGCACAAATTCCTCATTCATAATTGTTCCAGGATTCTGGAACCTCTAATTTGCTCACGATAAAGATTGTAATTATACACAAAGTACTGGGAAATACCCCTCCACATGTGCACATAAACATACATTCATAACTTATTGTATCCTGTCAGATAAAATATTATTAATTTCCTTTTTCAGGTATGTCATTTGGGCTCACTATCTTTTTTCACTTCTTTAATTTTCTAAGTATTCGAAGACATAGAATCCTACTTCATAAATGAGCCTTTGATTCCTCCTGTTTCTTACTCAAAAACCATATTTCTTAACATATTTTCCCTTCTCCTGTTTTCCATTTTGGCATCAAAGTCACCAAATATAAAAATGTGTTTCCTTAATTTTGAGTATTTCGACCAGTTCTTGCAAGAAATGATGTATATTTATAACATAGATTTTGGTGTATGCACAATTATTTATTTCATTAGTGGGAAATTTTGAAAATAGTCATGATAACCACTGCAAGATGACCAAGGATCACATGCAATTAAGGTTTTTGTTGCCTTTAAATGCATGAAAAACAAGGTCCTCATCTGCTTCTCCAAAGACAATCTATATTTCCACCTAAAAGAAATGACCTGTTGCAAGAATATCCCATGATTAGATTGCCATTTGGAGTCTGAGATTCCATTTGAGATGCTTTAGACATAACAATCTGATTACTGCATGATATTCCTATAGTTAACCCTGAACTCTTTGCTCCAATTCTGACCTGTCTATCACATCCTGTAGCAGGTGTTAGTTATTATGTGGGGACTGGAACTTTTAATTATGAAACTTAGGAAACTTTATTATCCACATAAGCTTGGGAAAGCTGAGGGAAATATTTCCCAGGAACATACAGTTTGCCTCCCTGGGTAAATATAAGGCAAGTCCTTCTATAATTCATCTTTCAGTCAATGTATCAACATGTATTTTTTAAATATTTTATTTTTCCATTTACATGTAATAACAATTTTCAACATAGGTTTTCCAAATTTTTAAAAGCCAAATTGTCTTCCTCTATCCCTTCCCTCCCCCCTTCTGGAGATGGTAAGCAATTTTATCTGGGTTATACATGTATTATGATGCAAAATATATTTCCCTATTGGTCATTCTTGTAAGAGAAACTACATAAAACCAAAACCCCAAAATAAAAATGCAAATAAACTATCATATACTTTGATCTGTATTCCAACTACAACAGTTCTCTCTCTGAAAGTGAATAGTATTCTTTGTTATAGGTCTTTCAGAATTGTTCTAGACCATTGTATTACTGAGAATAGAGACTTCTTTCAGTGATCATCATACAATATTGCTGTTACTCTGTACCAGCGTTTCCAAAAGTGGGTGCTACCGCCCCCTAGTGGGTGCTGCAGTGATCCAGGAAGAGTGGTGATGGCCACAGGTGCATTTATCTTTCCTATTAATTGCTATTAAAATTTTTAAAAAAATTAATTTCCAGGGGGCTAAGTAAAATTTTTTCTGGAAAGGGGGCGGTAGGCCAAAAAAGTTTGGGAACCACTGCTCTGTACAATGTTCTCCTGTTTCTGTTTGTTCCACTCTGCATCAGTGCATAGAGATCTTCCCAGCTTTTTCTGAAATCATCCTGCTCATCATTTCTTAAAGTATAAGAGTATTTCATCACCATCACATAACATAATTTGCTTTAGTCAATCCCCATTTGATGAACATTCCCTCCATTTCCATTGTGGTGGTCTTTGCCACCACAAAAAAAACTACTATTAAAAAAATTTTTGTACAAGTAGGCCATTTTCCATCAACATGTATTTGTTAAGTGTCTACTATGTGCCTACACTAGGCTAACAAGGGATGATAGTAAGAGTTAAAAAAAATATCCCTGTTCTGAAGGAGCAGAGACATGTTCTTATATTCTGTCAAGAGAGAAAATATAAATGTATACAAAATACATAAATACAGGATAATGGGTGGTAAGCACTAGCCATTAGAGAGATCAAAATGGGTAATCTTTATTCTTCCCACCATGATAAAGGCCATCCATTTCTTTCCCTTCTAGTCTTTATCTTTACCCCCCACACCACCAAAGCCAAGAGTTGCTTTCCAATTTTATCATTTCGCCTACATTCTTTAATTTCTTTTCAAGAGCTTCCTGGGAGATAAAAAGAATGAATCTATATATCACATCAGAGTCGCTTCTGCTTGATTCCTCTGTTTTACTGTGGAGTTCATCTCCTTTCATTCTGATTGACACTATTCTATTTCAAAGGAACAAATGTATAAATTTGACCTAAATAGTTCCTACAATTCTTTCCCACCGAGCAAATACAAGAACTGAAGATATTGTGCCCTAAATATTAGCTGAACTCACAATACTGCATAAGTGTCATGTAACATGACTTGGATGTGTGACAGAGTCCCTGTAAGTAAGCCCCATCCACATTAATAGTTAAAAAGAAGCCAACCAATCCTATCCTTAATGTGTCTAAATCCATTCATACCAACCCACCTAAACCAAAATCCTTGAACTCCACAAGCAAGCATTTCCCCAAAATACTCCATTATGGGGAACATAAATACTGGTCCTTATAACAAGGGTTCAAGAATGAACTCACATAAACTCCTAGAAGAACAGTATTGTCCTCTGGAGTTCTCCCAGGTGCTTGAGGAGTGGTCTTTAACCAATTGTTATTAATTTCCCTTTTAAGCGCTTTTAACTTCATGAGGTTTCTCCATATGTTCAGGAGGAGTCATCCAAAGTATCCCTGTCTCAGTACCTCAAATCCAAGGGATAAATAACAATAAAACAACAGTAGCGACAGCATTGGACTTTGAGTCAGTTCAAATCTGTCAGAAACTATTTTTGTGACAGTGAGTAAGTCACTTAACCAGTTTGCCTCAGTTCCCCTAAGTATAAAATGGGGATAAAATGGTATCATTTATTTCCCAGTGGGGCAATGAGGATCAAAAAACATTTTTAAAGCACTTAGCACAGTGCCTGGCAGATATTAAGTGCTATAAAATTATTAATTAGTAGTAGTATGTAGTTCTTCAAAATTTAGTTTTATAAATATTAATCATGCACGTGATATATTTATCTAATATAGTCAACAAAGGTTAATTAAACATAACTTGACCCAAATAGCCTATAAGTTATCTAAGATAGAATTAACATATTTCCCTACAGAAAAAAAAAACTATCTCTACTCTAAACTTCCTCATTTCCTTTGAGCTCCCCATCATCTTTCCAGTTATTCAGGTATATAAATTTGGAGACATAATTTAATCTTCCCTCTTCTTCACACTCTACATATAATCAGTCACTAAATTTGTTGGCTTTATGTACCCAACATTTCCCCCATCTCTATCTTTCTTTCCACTCATATGGCTACCATATTAGTATCACCTGGAATGTTATAGATATCCCAACTGGTTTCCCTGCATCCAATCTCTGCCTTCTCTAGTCCATAGTCTCCATTGCTATTAAATTGATACTATAGATCTGATTTGATACTATAGATATAATTGATACTATAGATATAATTCCCCTTCTCAAAAGAAACTTGAAGTGGTTCTTGTTTTTTCTAGGATAAAATGCATATTCCAAGTTTAACATTAAATCTTTTATAATTTGGATTTCACCTGTCTTTCCAGTCCAAATTAATAATATTTGCTTTTGTATACTCTCCATTCTAGTCACTCAGGCCTACATGCTGTTCCTCCTACATAGCATTCCATCTCCTACTCATATATTCCTTTGCACAGGCTGATCCATGTGCTAAATTATACTCCCACTTTACCTCAACCATTTAGAATCTCTATCTTCCTTCAAAGAACAATTAAGACGATACCTCCTACATAAGGCTTTCCATCTATTTATTCTCTCTCTATTTCTCTCTCTGTGTCTCTATCTATCTCTATCTCTCATTTGCTCTTTCTTTCTCTCTCTCTCACTTTCTTTCTCTCTCTCTTCAGAATTGAGAAGAAAAGTATTCAAAAGTTACAGGTGGATTTCTGCTCTTCTCTTCTAGGTGATTTCTTCTTGTCTGATGGCATCCAATGAAAGAAGAGAGCCAAGGCTATGAAAGGAAGAGCCTTAAGTCCTCCTCACTCAAGGTCAATAAATGTTCCATGAATACAATGTTATCATATATATATATATATATATATGTGTGTGTGTGTGTGTGTGTGTGTGTGTGTGTGTGTGTGTGTGTAAATGCATATGTGTGTGTAAATGCATATTTTTATTTATATATATTTATATATATATATATGCATATATATTCATCGAAGAATGATCAGCACAATACCTGACTTTTCCAGGATATCTGGTTCTTTATTTTGAGTGATGAACATTGGATATGACAATTACCTTATGAGAATCTATGTGGGCAAGAGAGTAGTAATGTCAAGGAGAGAAAGCTACACTGGGATAACAGCCAGCCAGCCCTGCTTTGAGATCCAAAAAATTAGGGATCAATATTAGAGATTCAGTTCAGATTCATGTGAGATAAAGGATCATCTAGCAGTGATTCTGCAGTTGGACACGAACTTGGCAGGACTAATGCTATCAAAAAACTTACTTAAGGGGGTAGCTCAGTGGATTGAGAGCCAGGCCTTGAGATGGGAGGTCCTAGGTTCAAATCTGGCCTCAGACACTTCCTAGCTGTGCGACCCTGGACAAGTCATTTAACCCCCATTACCTTAAAAAAAAACTTACTTAAATCTAAACCCATTATCCCCAGGAACTAAAGTCCTTAAGGACTAGAAAAGGAAATATTTATATTTATCTGAAGCAAATATCCCTTTATAAAATCTAAAAGATTTTTTAAAACTCTAGCTGTCTTTAGTACCAATTCTAAGACAGAAGAGTGTCAAGGGCTATGCATTTGGGGTTAAGTGACTTGCCTAGGGTCATACAGCTAAGAAGTGTCTTGGGCAAGAATTAAAAGTAGGTCCTCCCAAGCCCAGGCCAGTGATTCTATCCACTGTGCTAACTAAATGCCCCACTAATGGATGTTAATTAGTTAAATAAAATAAAGGGATATTAGGGAGTAATAAAATGGAATGGAGGTACAAGCTAAGAGCATTAGTGAAAATATATCTCAAATGCTCAGTTAACCCTAGGACTTTGAGGGGAAGTCATAGCCAGCTCTGATTTGTGAATATGACCAGAGTAGTCCCTATACAAGTATAAGGAAAAAGCAACTAGGTCATTGGGGGGGAGGGGGAGGAACATAGCATGACTGAAAGAGAGTAACATATAGCAAGTCTGAAACGGTAAGCTGGAGTCAGAATGAGATGGTTTTTAAATGCCAAATAGTCACTCATTAAACATTTATGATACATCTACTATGTGTCAGACACTGTACTAAGTACTTTGGATAGAAAGAAAGGCAAAAGAAAATCCCTACTTTCGAGGAACTTGGTCTGATGGAAAAGACAGTATATACACATAGGCATGTACACACACAGAGCAAATTATATATAAACTCAGAGAGAACCAACTAATATCCTAAAAGATGTCGGTATTTTACCATAGAAGAGATGGGAAATATTTAAAGCTTCTTTCTTGATCATGAGAGTTCAATAGACAGACGCATGTTCTAATGCAGTCCATTCATCCTTCTGTTCATAAAACTACCAAATTCCCCAAAGTGGAACTTTCTAAGAACAATGAAAAACCCAATATGTGACTGTTTCACCTCTCATCAATCCCACAGGGAGTCCCCAATAGAGCATTCCATATCAATTGAGTTTTCTTATCATACTTTCTAGCCCCTTCTGCCTTGCCTGATTTCATTTTCTCCTTTTTGTTCCTTTCCTTTATTTTTCCAGACTCTCTTCCACAGAGCAGTGTTGGAGAATGCAAGAAAACGCAAGCAAGCAGAAAAAAAAAAAAAACTCACCACTGGGGATATGTGGCTGTGCTGAATCGCTCTTCTGAACAATGCTGTACATTATATTACAGTGACAAAGATTATAACTAGAATTGAGCTCTTCCCTCATTACAATGATTGTAATGGGAATGATAAATGGGTTCAAATAAACCCATTCATATTATAATGTGAAGATTTCTATCTCCTCCACGGATGCTATATCTAACCCAATTTCATGATGTCATTATCTTGCTCGAAATGGAATAGAATAGATGACAGTGTAAAGAATCCGTCACATATATTTTCTATGGGTGTGTTATGATCTCTTTAATACAGAAAACACTTTCAAGGCTCACACTGTCGCATTGTTGACAATTTCCTTGCATTTAGGTAAATCGAGAAGGATGTTTCTTACTCCATATAGTTATCAGGCTCAATTCTAGAGGAGGCTTGTTTGGGGCTTTTTCCCACCAAGATATTGGAGTTTAGGTGATGCTATCCATGTTCCAGCCATTCTTCCATTCTCCAATAAAATCGAGGAAATGTCTGGGTACCCAACAGGCATTGGAGAACTATTTGATGAGTGTGGGCAGGTACGATATATCGTCAGGGAAGCTTTGTATAGAAGAAGCAGTATAAAAGATATTAACAAAAAGATGTATGATCAGAAAAGCAATTGGTCTGGTCAAGCAGTAAGGGCAACGCTCATATCTTCCAAAGTTATCTATGTAATGTCAAGAAATCGACAGGGAAGTCCCAAGCACACTGAGGAGACTCATTATGGAAGATTTATAGGAGAGCATGAGCAAGAGCCCACATATGATGAGAAAGCAAATGTACATGCTACTGGCATTAGACTCAGTACTTTCCCCCAAAATTAATTTTAGCAATTTCTTAATTGCTTCTTAATTCCTTCTGCTTTTATTTTGTTAGTGTTCCTGTTCCCTTTTTAAAACCCCCATAATTGTTGTACTTTCTAGAGTTTTTCTCAACCTTGGGGTAATTTTTTTTCTTGTGCTTTCCTTTTAGTTGTTATGTTTGTTGAACTTTCCTATGTTTCTTTTATCTGGGTGTTTGTAAAACCAATAATTTCCTCACTTTTTTGTTTTGTTTTATTTTAGAATGCTTCAAATGCATTTTTTTTCATTGATTTTTAGTTAGACTCATTTTTCCACCTACCAGATGCATCAAAATAGGACTTTGTAAAGGATATACTAGGAGAAATGCCAGACAAGTTCATCTAGCCACAGGTAGGAAGGGTGATCAAGCTGTGTTTAATTGTAGGGAAATCTATGAAAATCAGAATAACCTGGGATTTGGGTAGACTATTGTCAAAGAAGAGCCCTCATGTAGATAAGTAAGTAAATGTGTTTGCCCTTGATGGTCAGAAACAATGGTAGTTACAAGTAAAGCTATGCCCAAAAGAGAGAGAAAATTTTCTTACTAGACAAGGACATAAGTTGGGATAAAGGCTAAACTTGTGATTTCATTAGGAAATTTTTAGGATAAAATAAAAGATGGTAAATTCTCTGCAACTTAGAGTCTGAGTTGCCTAGAGCAGTGACGGTGATGATGATGGTGATAATACCTAGATTTTTGTAGTACTTTAAGGTTTGTTTTTTGTTTTGTTTTGTTTTGTTTTAAACCCTTACCTTCTACCTTGGAGTCAATACTGTATATTGGCTCCAAGGCAGAAGAGTGGTAAGGGTAGGCAATGGGGGTCAAGTGACTTGCCCAGGGTCACACAGCTGGGAAGTGGCTGAGGCCAGATTTGAACCTAGGACCTCCTGTCTCTAGGCCTGGCTCTCAATCCACTGAGCTACCCAGCTGCCCCCAGTACTTTAAGGTTTTCAAAACAGTTTACAAAAATCTCATTTGATCCTAACAACAACTCTGTAAGGTAGATATTGCAATTATCCTCATTCTTTGTGTAGTTGTTCATTCATTTCAGTCATGTCTGACTCTTTGTAATCCTATTCGAGATTTCCTTAGCAAGAATACTGGAGTGATTTTCCATTTCCTTCTCCAGCTAGCTTTATAAATGAGAAACTTTGGGTCAAATACGGTTAAGTGACTTGCCCAGAGTCACACAGAGAGTAAATGTCTGAGACCAGATTGGAACTCAGGACTTCCTGACTCAAGGCTCAGTATTCTTATCCACTATGTATTGTATCATTCTATAGATGAAAAAACTGAGGCTGAGAGAAATTAAATGACTTGCCCAGGGTCATAAAGCTAGTAAGTGTCTGAATTCAAGGTCTTCCTGTCTACATGTTTCGCCCTTACTCTTTGTGCTCATAACCTAGAGGATATCCTCAACCAAATAAGATTATAAACCCCATCATTAGAAAATGATGTTTGTGAGATTTTTGTAGTTGAAACTTTTAATCTAATCTAGTCTAATCTAATCACCTAGTGATTAATGCCCTAACAAGGAGTCTAACAATATCTCAGCTGGTCTTCAGAGGACAATCTACTTTTTTTTTTCCAATGGTTAATTTTCTGGGGTTTTTACATATTGATACAATTTGTAATAATACTTTTGACTTTTTCTGATCCATGTTCTCTCTCTCCCTCTGCCCCCTCACCAAGATGGCAGGTAATATGATATAGGTTACACATGTGTTATCATACAATATATATTTCCATCATTGTCGCTTTGTGAAAGAAGACACATAGAGAAAGAAGACACTAGAGAAAAATTCATAGAGATAATAAAGTGAAGAATGGGATGCTTCAGTCTGTATTCAGGAGACACAATCTATTGCAAGGTCCTTTTTCAAGACCTTTTTCAGCTTCCAAAGCTTGTGTTCCACTAACCAGCAGGTCTATAAATCTGGTTCTAATCTCTCTCTTCACAACTCCATTCTCACATCCCACATCTGTAGTAGACAGGGAGTTAGTTCATTACAGAAAGACAGATTGGACGAAGGAAATCTCTCACTTTCAGGAATGTTGTGACTTCTGCCTATACCTATCCAAGGGAATTTCCTTAATTTCTCCTTATAATTTCTATAAAGTCAATGTGTTGAACCCCTTTATGACACCTTTTTCTTTATCTAATTGCCAAGACAGTGCCTTGACAAAGAACTTAATTTCAAATAAAAAATTGCTGGTTGGGGCTAGCTCAGTGAGGCTTCTGCTCACAGTCAAATTCATGATGCTGGAAATTCCCCACACCTAGACCATCCCAGAAAAATCTGAATATCATAGCATTCTGGGAGCAGCTGGGTGGCTCAGTGGATTGAGAGCCAAGTCCAGAGATGGAAGGTCCTGGCTTCAAACACCTTGTGTGACCCTGGGCAAGTCACTTGACTCCCATTGCCTAGACCTTACTACTCTTCTGCTTTAGAACCAATACATAGTATTGATTCTAAGAAGGAAGGTAAGTATTTAAAAAAAAAGAATTCGACCTGGAAGGAAATTAGAGGCCATAAAATCCCATTGCTATATTTAACAGATGAGGAAACTGAGGGACAGCAATGTTAAAATAAAATGCCCAGAGGCAAACAGCTGGCAAGGGGCTGAAATAGGATTTAAACACAGGTGTTCCTGATTCCAAGACCAGCACTCTAGTTACTACCTAATAACACCTCTTCCTACTGTTGGAAGTATGAATCTCACCCCCTCCACACTCATACACCTTTCCTATTGCTTTGAAAGTATGTACTTTGCTATGACAGTCTGACTATTATTGCCTTATTTATTGTTAATCACTCTTTTTCAGTCCTGCCCAATTCTCCATGACCTCATCAGTAACCCTAAATTCTTGTCAAAAATATTGGAGTGTTTTGCCTTTTCCTTCTCCAGCTCATTTTACAGATTAGGAAATTAAGGTAGATAGAGTTAAATGTCTTGCCCAGGGTCACACAGTGTCTGTAGCCAGAGTTGAATTCACCAAGATGAGTCTTTCTGATTCCAAGTCTAGCACTCTATCCACTCTGCCATTTAGTTTCCCTATTATTGGCTCAATGTTCTCACTATCCTCAATTTTATATTTTCTATGATCAATATCTCTACCTTTTTGTATTTTAAACATCTCAAACTTAACAAGTCCAAATCAAAACTTATCTCCTTCACTCATACAGCACCTCTGCTAATGTCTTTGCTTCTCTTTTGCAAATCACCATTCTTTTGATAACCCAGATTCACAAATTTAGTCATCACTGACTCTTCTCTCTTCTTACCTTCTATGTCCAATCAGTTATCAATTGTTCCTCCACAATATAACTCTCAAACTTTCCCTTCTCCTCATATAGCCATTACCTTATTCAGTTTCTTTTTATCTCTCTTACATAGAATAGTTTCCTTTCAGCTTCCATTGTCTCCCCTCACCAATCTATTCTCTAGGCAACAGTTTTATGCAATTTTTCCTAATCCTTAATAATGCCACACCTCTCCTCAAAAATCTTCAGTAGCTCCCATTGCCTCTAGGACAAACTACAAACTTTTTAGCCACAATCTGGATCTCACCTGTCTTTCAAAACTTAATTTGCTTAGCAATAATGTACAATGATCAACTGTGAATGCATTAACTATTATCAACAATGCAAGGGTCCAGGATGATTCTAAGGACTCAGAACAAAAAGAGATATCTGCTTTCATAGAAGGAACTTATGGAATCTGAATGCAGATTGAAGCCTAAAATTCTTTATTTCCTCCATGAATTTTTCTCTAACATAAGCGATATTTGTCTTCTTTCACAACATACCAAAAATGGAAACATTTATTGTATTATAACACATATACAACCTATATTGTACTAGCTGCCTTTTTGGGGATGGAGAAGAATGAGAGGAAAGGAAAGAACATGGATCACAAAACGTCAGAAAACAATTATTAAAAATTACATTAACATGTAAACTTTTAATTAAAAAAATTAATTTATTTTGAAAACTTTGAGGTCCACTTAGAGGCCCTACTAACTGTTATCTAACCTACATTTTCCATCTGCCACCTTTGTGTCTTTGGCCACACCATTCCTCATGCCTTGAATTCACTCACTTAAACCCCTAGAATGTTTACCTTCTTCTAAGGTTTAATTCAAGTACCCTCTCCTGTCCAAAGCCTTTCCAGACCCCTACTCCACCAAATAATGTTTTTACTTATTTGTACAGAAGAAAAAAATCAATCAATAAACCTTTATTAAGTAGTCTACGATGTATCAGGAATTGTGCTAATCACTGTAGATACAAAAAGACAGTCCCTGCCCTCAAAGAGTTTAAAGTTGGCTGGGAGAGACGACATGCAAATAACTACAAGCAAGTTATATGTAGGATTTAAATTGGAGATAATCAACATAGGGAAAATATTGGAAGACAGAGACAGTGACAGAGATGGCGACAGAAACAGACAGAGAGACAGATAGAGACAGAGAGACAGACAAGAGAGAGAGAGACAGACAAGAGAGAGACACAGAGACAGAGACAGAGAAAGGAGGGAAAGAAAGTGGGGTTTTAGCTGAGGGGAGGAGAGAGAGAGAGAGAGAGAGAGAGAGAGAGAGAGAGAGAGAGAGAGAGAGAGAGAGAGAGAGAGAGAGAGAGAGAGAAGAGAG
>NC_058135.1:246529238-246597806 GCF_016433145.1 Gracilinanus agilis
GAGAGAGAGAGAGAGAGAGAGAGAGAGAGAGAGAGAGAGAGAGAGAGAGAGAGAGAGAGAGAGAATGAGAAAGAGTATAAGAGAGAGAGAGAGAGAGAGAATGAGAAAGAGTATAAGAGAGAGAAAAAGAGAGAGAATGAGAGAGAGAGAGAGAGAACAGTGACTTCTGCTGCAGATGCAGATCAGTCTCAGAAACCATGTCTCAGCAGGAGTAACGTACCTTGGGCTATTAAACTATTCCTTTCCTTTATCACATCTTATGCCTCAGTGTTATCTATTGCTTCCAAACTGGATGGGTTCATTTTACAATCTATAGTCATGACAGCTGGTCATGATGATGACAGTAACTGACATTTCTATCACACATTAACTTTTGCAAAATGCTTTACATACACTATCTCTTTTGAATCTCACATTAACTATATGAGGGGAACATTACAGATATCATTATCTTTGTTTAAAAGAAGAATAAACTAGGCTTTCATGAGATTAAGTAGTTTTTCCACGCTTTCCCAAAGCTAAAAAATGGGATTCAAACTCAGGTCCTCCTGGCTTCAAGTCCAGAGTTCAAAGTAGACACAAAAATATCATTTCTATAAATATTCATTTTAAGGCTAAAATCCCCTTCAAAGGAAATCTGTTATGTCTTTGGACACAGAAGCAAATTCTAAATTGGTCTAATATTCTCCATTATAAAGCCCAAGGTATATGTTACACAAAGACCCTTCTAGATCTTTCTGAATTCTGCCTCTGGGAAGCAGCCTATTTCTTAGAAGGTCCAGAGCCATGCCTGCTGTGATGCTGTCTGTATTTTTCTATGCTTTAATAAACCACCTGGTGCCCCTTGGTGTCCTGGCTATCTCTGCCTATTCCATGCCCTCTGGCATTGGCAGCATTTGAGAGTCATCGGGTGACTTTTGTATATGAGTTTTGAGCCCCTCCAATGGCATTGATGAGTTTTCCCATACAGTGCTAATCATCCTGCTGGCAGCCACAGCCTACAAACCCCTGTCCCTAATGCTACATATATTTGGCAGATGGCTTTCAACAGGTGCAGTTGTGTCTTAAGAGGCACATGGTTCCAGCCCATCAAGATGGCCAGAGAGGAGAAGTGCCTTGAGAAGATCTGACATTTGCATTGTTATGCAGCCTGCCTATGGCTGCCTGGCACCTCTAACCCCCAAGGCAAGGGTCCAAACAGCAAGCAAGGAGGCACAATGCCATCATGGCAGATGGACATGAACAGACACAGCCAAGAGGCTCTGCACTCACATCAAGGAGCTGGGGGGAAGGGGGACAGTAATTCAAGCCAAGAATATTAAAGTAGCCATTTATCCTGGGATGATGAACCTCAGGTTCAAGAGCAATGTCATTTCCAATTATGGCCTGAGCCAGATTCCTTGTCCAGTATAGGGAAGAAGTTTTGGGTCTAGAGTGGTTAAGGGCTTGGGTAGCATGAATCAGGGTAGATTTTGGCAGGAACCAACCTAATGAATGATGAAATCTTTTTTAGGGAATAAGGCCCCTTTGACCTTGCTTAGAGGAAACTGAGCAAATGTGGCCTGTCAGATATAAGTAGAGAAGAATAAAGATGGATATCTTTTGGATCATGCTGGCTCCCCTATTTTCCATGATTGGATAGGAAAACCTGGAAATTGAACATGATCAAAAAAATATTCAATTTTCAGAGAGAAGTCATGCTTGGGTAGGCTGAGTCTTGAGTGGGAATACTGAGGTTATAAAAACAGTTGGGAGGATGGGATATGGATTGATACCAAAGAACTCTAAATAATTTCAACAAATATTCCATAGCTTTAGAGTTAGAAGGGGCTTTAAAGATCATCTAGTCCAAATACCTCATTTTTACAGATGAAGAAATTGAGTCATGGAAAGGTTAAGTGGTTTTCCCTAGGTCAAACTGATATAAGATATTTGATTCAAGTACTTCTTGGCTCAAAATCTTAAAATTCACATACCATAATTCCCCTAATTGCTTCCATTATGCTAAGCATTGGGTAGATAATCAACATGGAGTTTATAGTCTAAAATGAGACAGGGGTGCCATACAGAAATAAATATGAAGACATTCACCTTTAAAATGGAGCTGGTATAACCCAGTGGAATTACTTGTCAGCTCTGGGAGGGGGAATAGGGAGGGGAAAAGAAGAAGGAAAGAACATGAATCATGTAACCATGGGAAAATACTTAAATGATTTTTAATAGAAACATTGATTTCTTCCTGAATTCAAATATTCTAAAAAGTGAGAAAAGACTCCAAAATATAAAAAACCCATACTATGGAGGAAATAAAGTGTTAAATGTTAAAAAAAAAATGGACCTGTATAGCTAAAATGAAACTGAGCTAAATTTGGTGACCTGATGAGGAAATCTGTGCTGTATGTTTAATCAGTCATTGGGCAAGTATTTCTTAAGTGTCTGTTATGTGCCAGAAATGGTGTTGGGCATTGGGAATAGAAATTCAAAACTGAGATAGTTGTTGACCTCAAGGACAGTGAAATCTCCTAGAGGATAAAATATTTAATGGAGAGTGATAGCCTGGAAAGTGAGCTTTGTTCTAGGTAGTCACAAGAATTTTGGGTGGAGTCATAGAACTGTAGATTGCAATGTCCCAGAACTATTTAATTCTTTTTTCCCTCAGCAAGAGACAGAAGATGAGGAAAGTAGTAAGGCAGAAACAAGACAGAAGGCAAGTTCTCCCAGATTGGTAGGACCTAGCATCTTGTTAGATGGCTGTACATAAGGGAAGGGTAGTCTGTGGTTAGTAAGATATAGAGATAAGAGATAAAAAGAGAATTAATTCAATTACTCCCCGATCTATAACAATTCTATGCCATGGTAAGTTTGAAAGATGAATGGATGCACTCCTTCTACCCTAGAAAGCTGTGTCTGGGTAACAAGGCATCCCTTCTCTCCTGGATATCAGCCTTTCCTTCAGATGGCAGCTTCAATGATATATGTCATTAATGCCACTAACCCAAGGGAGGCCTCAAATTGGCTCTAATTCACCTGTCTTGGTCTTTTATGATATAAAAATGCATTAAAGAAACTTTTGACATTTGTATTTCTCTCCCATGGACAATCAAAGAAAGTTAGAAAGTAGAGAATATCCTTGTAACTGAGCTTACATGGAAATAAGAAAAACAAAGTTCTCTGTTCCATAAATCTATCCTCATTGAGTTACCTTTTTAAAAAATGTCTTATTCAAGGGAAAGCTAGGTAGCATAGTGGATAAAGTACCAGAACTGGAATCGGGAGGACTTGAGTTCAAATGTGACCTCAGACGCTTTCTACCTGTGTGACCCTGGACTCTAAGGGGGGAAAAGGGTTTTGGGGTAAATATATTTAAGATTGTTCACCAGAAGATTGAGCAATTATCAATCCTCAATTAAGAATAATCTCAAGTCAAAATTGACTTTTATGGAAGTTTGTTTGCAATTTTAAAAAGGTAGAAGAAATAAGGAATAAGAATCTAACACAGTAGGTAAATTACTATGATCCTCTAATTAATCCAGGTAGATCTAATTAAGCCTCAGCCAAGAGTGAGAGGGCCTCTGGCCTGGAGGTGAATGAAGCAAAGCTCCAATCACAGAGTCTATTAAAAGGAAATTCCTTAAGAGAAGTTCAGGAAGATTCATTCTTTAAACTCACCACATGGACTTCTAAAGAAAATATTGAAAGCAGTCTCACCAAGGTCTCAGAGTCCCAGCCAACACTCCTCCATGAACCAGGAAAGCTCCTTCACCAGCAGCCCTCTTCACCAGAAGACCCTCTCCAGCAGAAGACCCTCTCCTTTTGAAGGGGTCACTTATGCATTACTTCCTGTGCCTCTTCTCCTAGTTTGCCTGTCCAATCACAACAGACACTTCTCTTAGGACTGCCTAGGGGGCAGTCAGTCGATTCTGATTCGTCACCCACTCTAGCATATGTGGGTTACGGAGCTCCCAAAATTGGAGGTGTTGTCACCTTTGGTGATTAAATCTAAAGATGGACAGTGTAGACTTAATCTAATTATCACAAAACCAATACTTGACATTGATTTTAAGACAGAAGATAAGGGTTTAAAAATTGTTTAGTGCAGTGTCTGGCACATAGTATGCACTATATAAATGCTTATTCCCTGACCCTACCATACACACACACACACATTTATACACCAACTCATCCTTTGTTCCAAGGTAAAATAGCTAAGTAAAATCAAACAATAGAGCAATGTGGCATCTGATGATGTATGCCCAGAGTCACAGGATTGTAGATCTAGCACTGAAAGGGAATTCAAAGTCAATCTAATCCAATTCTATAATTTTGCAGGCGAGGTTATTAGGTTAGGTCAATTTTCCAAGGTCATATAGGTAATAAGCTTCAGAGGCAGAATTTGAGCCAAAGTTCTGTGATTCCAGACCTTGTGTTCTTTCTACTATTTGACATTGATAATCTCCTTCCCCTTTACTGAGATGAGATGGGCTCCTCTCTTTTGAGAAAGATAAGAAAATAAGTGAAAAGGAGGGGACTCTATCGATGGGTAATTAAAAAAGAAGTAGAGGCAGATGAAAATGTTATTCTTCTCCACAAATCAATATTTATCAAGGATCTACTGTGCCAAGGACTATGTTACTCATTAGAGAAGGGAAGAAAAGGGAAGAAAAGAAAGGGAAGAAAAAATGTTACCCCTTATAGAGCTTACCTTTGAGGTATGTAGGTAGCACTATGGATAGAATGCTGGCTTTAGATTCATAAAGACCTGAGTTTTAATCCTCTCTCAGACTTTTAGAAGTAGTATCCCTCTCAACAAGTCATTGGACCTCTCACCCTCAATTTTCTAATCTGTAAAATGGATGTAATAATAGCAGTTATTTCATAGAGTATTCTGAGTTCCTGGTGAAATATGACATGGAAACTTTGGAAACTACATAGTCTGTTTTGCTAATTATTTTATTGTGAGGGAAATAGAGACTGTTCACAGATGAATAAATATACTTAATATATATGATATTAAATAAATAATAATAAATATATAATATAAATAAATTCAAAATGATTTTGGGGGTGAATGGAAGAAGGATCAGTATTCGAATTATAAAAAAAAAAGGTTGCTCCCAGAATGTTGTTGTTCAGTCATTTTTCAGTTATGTCCAACTCTTCATGGCCTCATTTGGTCTTTTCTTGCCAAAGGAATATGCTGGAGTGGTTTGTCATCCTTCTCCATCTCATTTTAAGATGAGGAAATTGAGGCAAACAGAGATAAGTGACTTGTCCAGGTTTACACAGCTAGTAAATGTTTGAGACTACATCGATAAGTTCCCTGTTAAAGAGGTTATCTTTGATGTATCTGGGGGTGCTGTGGATAGAATTTTAGCTTTAGATTCTGTCCACTGCACCACCTCACTGTCCTGCCCCCTTAGAATGGGGCAGCCATAAAAGGTGAGTGAGAGGAGTACAATATGGACCAGCGGAAAGAGCCCTGGCTAGCAGGAAGGAGAATGAGGATTTAGTCTTATTATCCCCTTTCCATATGACCTTTAATAAGTCATTTACCAAGCTCCCTCCACCACTTCATGTCCTCATCTATAAATTGGTAGGGGAAAAAAAAGAAACTTACTCTTGGGTTTTCAGCAAAGAGCAAATGAGATAAAAGTTATAAAAGAAATCCTAACTGCCTTCAAAGCTTAATTCAAATGTTACTCCCAAAAGGAAGGTTTTCCTTATCCCTTGCTCTCTCCCCGTTGCTAACACCTCCCCTTTGGGGGAAAAAATACTTTTTCTTCAATATGAGTATGTGTTTATATGGGTACATTGTCTTCTATAGAAAGTAAGATCTCTCAATGGTACATGTAAAACCCAGTTGAATTGCTCATTGGCTACAGGAGTGGGGATGGATGAGGGAAGGGAAAGAACATGAATCAGGGAACCATGAGAAAAAGAGTCTAAATTAATTAAATAAATTAAATTTTAAATTTAAAAAAAAGAAAGTTAGGTCTCTGGGGACAGGAGCAATTTTGCTTTTATCTTCATATAGGTAGTACCTAACAGAGTGCCTCACACATAGCAGGTCCTTAATAGATACTCACTGATTGATTGAAAGCGCCACACAATTACAAAATGATAACATTATTATAACTCATTTACATGTCATCAATCTAGGAGAAAATGGATTTTTCCAAGTTCCTATTACTAATGGAAGTATAAAAGCAATGTCTACATAGTTGGAGGACTAAGATTTAAATTTCACTTCTGCTGTTTATTATTTGTGTAACTAGATAGGTCACTTAAGCTCCTTTTCCCAAAGTTTCCTCAACTGTAAAATGACAGTATTAGACAAGATGGCCTCTCAGGTCCAGACCCATGATCTTAAGCCTTTGAATTAGGCAATTAAAAAATCTCTATTATGAAAAAAATGAAATAAAATGATAGCATTATGAAATGGGCATCTAGGTGGTGGAATATACAGGATATTGGATCTAGAGTCAGAAAGACTTGCCTTCCTGAGTTCAAAACTAGCCTCTAATACTTCCTAGCTGTGTGATCTTGGCCAAGTCACCTAATCCAATTATTTGCCTCAGTTTCCTCATTTGTCAAATGAGCCGGACAAAGAGATGGGAAACTCTCTCCCTTATCTTTGCAAAAGGAAACCCCCAAATAGAGTCATAAAGAATCAGATACAACTGAAATGCCCAAACAATAACAAATTAAGTGCAAATCATAAAGAATTATATAACCTTAGACAGACAAATAAAGGTAATTTCCAGGAATCATTATTGATATCCTGTTTAACAGATGAAGAAAACAAAATTTGGAGTATTTCAACAACTTGCCTTGACTGTCAGTGAGAGACAGACTGAGGACTAGCACTCCATCGTCCTGGCTCCTCGCCAAGCTCTTGCTTCCCGCTTCCTTTCTGAGCAATTAGGGACCTGCCTTCATTTGGATCGATGTAGCCGCGCTTCTCATTCTGGGCAGGAGATAAGTGCGTGGGGCCGCCATGCCCCTTCCGCTGCTGGACTAGAGCGAGCCCAAGCCACAAATCACCTGTTGAGGTCAATGATATTGACATTTTCTGCTTACTTACGGGGTGCTCCATCTCCCGGCAGCAGTCAATCTGAATTAGCCTCACGGGCCGTGTCACTGATGTTCCTTACTCCAGAGGAGACATTCGTCATGTCATCATCACAAGGTGAGGGGGCCTCGCTCGATAGAGATGAGGGGCTAAGCGAAAGGCCAGGCAACATCTTCAGAGTCTTTAAATGGTGAGGAGGCAGAGACTTGAATTTCACGCAGCTGATCATGAGACACCTCATTCGTTTATTCATCTATGCATCCGTCTACTCAACAAATGTAGATTAAAGAAGAGCTGCATAGAATAGTAGGAGCAGCTAGAAAGAGTGTCACCTTTGAATCAGGAAGACAGAAGTTTGAAATTAGCCTCAGAGGCTTACTAGCTATGTGACCTCTGTTCCTCATCTATAAATGAGCTGGAAGAAGAAATGTCAAGCCACTTTTCTGTCTTTGCCCCCCCAAAAAAGCTCAAAGCAGGTCACAAAGAGTCAAACACAACTGAAAAACTCTAAATAATGATAGCATAATAGAAGAGATAGAACCCATGATTTAGACTTAAAAGAATAGGGAACTGAATCCTCTGATTCTTTTTTTTTTTTTAAAGTTACTTTCTGTCTTAGGATGAATATCATATATTGCTTCCAAGGCAGAAGAGCAGTAAGGGCTCAGCAATGGGAGTTAAGTGACTTGCCCAGGGTCACACAGCCGGAAAGTGTCTGAGACCAGATCTAAACCTAGGACCTCCTGTTTCTAGGTCTTGCTGTCAATCCACTGACCCAACCAGCTGTTCCTCTTCTGGTTTTTACTGGCTTAACCCTGTGCAAGTCATTTGACATTTGAGGTTCTATTTTCTCATCTAAAATTAGGAGTAAGAATATCTAATCCCTAAATAGATAATAAATTATAAATAAACAAACAAATAAATAAATAGATAAATAATAAATAAATAGATGAATAGATAGATAAATAAATAAGTGAATGAATGAATGAAATCCATAAACAGAGAGCTAGCCCCAGAATAATGAGATCTACTTTCAGGTCTAACTTTTCTCCTACAATGGCAACATGCCCTAGGCAAATTCATTGAGACAGTTAATTACAGATTAGGTACTTTACAGAACTGATAGAGACATCACTGTTCCAATGAAACTAGAGATGCAAACAAAAACAAAAACAAAACCAAAAAAATCACATTACAGTAACTCTTATGTACAAGGCTCTACATTTGTCCCCATATGTGTGTAGTCAAAGCAAGGTTGAGGATGAAGGTAATGACTTGGGTAATTCAAAGCAAAACACAATTTTCCTTTAGTATTTTAAAAGCTATCCATGTCTGCTTCCTTCCCCAGAGACTATACTTTAATAGGAAGGGAAGGACATGCCTCAGAAGACACTCTCGGGTCCATGACAGTCAGCTTAGACTACTCATCACAAGTAGTTCCCCGAATGACAATCCTGCCTCATATCATGCTTACAAACTCATCCCTACAACCAACTGGCAAACAAGACCAGTGGAGCTCCCCAGAGACCCTCTCTACTCAGAGATGGTATCAGAGCTTCTGTACTACTCAGGTAATTGTCCAAGTCCACACAGGGAATAAAGTGTGAGTCACTATGAAAGTGGTCCTGCTCATTCAAGAGGCATCTATGAGAAAAGTTAGAGTGGAAGATATAGAGCATCTAAGATGCCAGAAAGAGAGCATGACATCTTCCCAGGGAGAGCTTTCTTGATTCCCCATAAATTCATCACTGTGAATACCTTTTCCCACAAGGTTTCCTTGTCACTCTTTTGAATAGAAGTCAGCTTTCTAACTACCACACAACCTAAATAGTTCAAATGTAAGCTCTTTAAGGACTAACATTTCTCCATTTTGACTGAATCTCTAGTGAATAACAGTCTCTGGCATATAGGAGATGCTTGATAAATCCTTGTTATGGCATTCATATGTATATTCTCTCTCCCATGATCATATAGATCAAATCTTCAAGACAACACATGGTTGACGGGAGAAAAGTCGAAGGCATAAGCCCAATGCGTTGATCATATAATGCGTTGAGCATTACATTTATCTGTATTTCTATCTCATCCCCCTATTAGACAATAATCTTCAAGAGCTCAGGTTATACATCTTATCAAAATTTCAAACATTATTCAGAACATAGAACTTATCTCTGCACCAGAGTATACGCTTAGGAAATATTTGTTGGATAAATAAATTGATATTCTAGGCAAAAGACATTTGCAATGATGACTTAAGCTTTGTGACTGGAAGTGAGTACGCTTGGTGATGCCAGAATCTTATTGGAACTAATGACGGATAGATAGACCCACCCATTGTCCTTCTGGAAATAAACATGTATAAGGACCAAAAATCAAAAGTAAAAGTTTAGAATAGAATTAATAAAGAGAATGAGGATTTTTTTATAAAAAGGAAAAGAAAAAGATTAACAAAAAAATTAAGGAAAGGAGAGGAGGGGGGTTTTAATTAAATACTTAACTGAGAAAAAAGAGGGAACAATTAGATAGCTGTATAAAAGAAAACAATTAATAACTAACTCTTCAAAATTAAAGAATGTGATAACAAATGGGAAGGTGCTTAATGAAGAAAGGAAGAGACAAAGTACCGTCTTTAAAAGGGAAAAGGAACCAAAAAATTCCTTATTCAGAAAAAATATATAGTGTTAGAACTCATTGAAGGAAAATGTAAACATAATTGATAACTTTTAAATGTAAATTGTTTAAGTAACTACATAATTAAGAGTTACAGATTATTTTTGAAAATTAAACCTCACTGCCTGGTACTTAAAAGTAACACATCTTAAAAAGAAAAAAAACCATAAAGAATAAAGAGGAGAAAGTAGAATAAAATTTACTATACATAGGTGAACTCCAAAAACCTGGAGTACAAATATTCTCTCAAATGAATCAGACAGTCAAGATCTAAATAAACAATTTAATTACCTTAAGTTTAAAGGGACTATATATCATAAGTGAATATCAAATTTTAAATGCTCCAAAAGCATCAGAATCTAATAAATAAAAGAAACGTTAATTTTAATGATTTGCAATAAGACACAATAACACAAAACAGCAGCCTATTTCAGTGTCTTTCTATCTGTTTTGGACAAACTGAACAAAAAAATAAATGGGGAAAGGAAAATTTTAACAAATTTCTGGGGAAAGTAGAACTAAAAGATTAATTGTCATCTTTTAAATGGGACTGCTAAAGAATATACACTCTTCTCAGGAGCACATGGAACTTTTACAAATTTGACCATGGAATAAGACATGGAGTTATTTCAAATAAATGTGAAAAAGCAGATATAATAAATGTATCCCTTGTAGACCAATAAGAAAAAAATTGTTCAATTCAGTAAGCATACACAAAAGTACAGCCTAAAATAGAGGCTTAATAACAAAATCCTAAATAATGCACGGGCTAAAGGATAAATCATAGAAACAATGAATAATCGTGGGAAAGAAAATTATAATGATAAAAAATCCCATTATTTCTAAGATAAAACTAAATCATACTAAATCATAGGGAAATTAATTATACAAAAATACATTAAAGAAATAAAAAGTCCAAGTTGCCTCGTTCCCTACACCCCAGATTGACAGAAACTATATCCAAAGGAGGTTAAAGACCTGACCAAGGACACACAGACAATGTCATAGAGTTAGGCTTTCTTAGATAAGATTTGAACACAAGATCTCTGAATCCTGAGCCAGGGTTCGATCCATTGTTTCAAGGAAAGACTTCCTACCAATTGAAGGTTTAGAAAACATAGTGTTCTTTAAGGTTTACAAAATATTTCCTATATATTATTTCATTCATGAGCCATTCCCCATCACTGGGATATAAACAAAGGCTTTGTTTTCAATTGGTAGACATGTTGTAAAGGAAAGATATCAAACACAAATATAAACATCCTTGAAGGTCACATGTTAACTTAGAAAACAACAAATTAGCATTATCTATGCTTCGTTCTGTTTATTTATCTTGGTAAATATTTTCCCATTACATTTTAATAGTTATGTCCACACATGGGAGTATTGTGGATTGTGACTTTGACATCTCCACTAAAGAGTGAGTTCAGGTTTTCTATTACAGTTAGACTAAATTCCATTAAGATCCTGTTCCAACTCTATGACTCAATCAATCAGTCTATCATGAAGCATTAATTAAGCATGTATTTAGAGCCAGGCAAAATGCTAGCTAGCACTGCAGATAAAAAAAAAAAAAGAAAAAGAAATAGTTCCTGTTCTCAAGGAGCTTACATTCACTTAGATTTGATAACAACTTTTTCCCTTGGACCTAACATATTTCCCTTTCTACCTGTTTATTATACTTTAAATCATAGATTTTAGAATTAAAAGGAGGGAAATTAAGGATCATCCACCCCAGCTGCTTCATGTTACAATAGAGAAAATTGACACCTAGAGATACAATAACTTGCCCAATATCACACAATTACTAAGTGGAAGAGCTGGGACTTGAAGCTAAGCCTTGATTCCCTACCTAATGCTTTTTTCCTGGTCATTTTATAGAATTTATTCTATATTGTATATAATTGTTAAAATATATCTCTGTTAATAATATAGCTGTTATTGTAGATTCTTTTCCCCACAATAAACTATAAAGGCAATGATAACAAGAACAAGTAAGATCCAGACTGTAATTTTCCCAGTGCCTAGTGCCATAGAGTGCTCACAAAGGACACATATTTGTTGAATTTTACAACATCTATGGTATAAAGAAACCCAAGTCAGAATCTCAAAAAGCCTAGTATCAAAAGTTCATATGTTCAACTTCCGAAGGGAACAGAATAGGGACAGAGGGCGAATTTCATACTCATTCAGTGTTAGAACTGGGAAAGAGCTTAGAGATCTGGTAACTAGAGCCCAAAAAGAAGAAATGATTCATCCGTGGTCACATAGTAAGTGGCAGAGATAGGGCTCCAGCCAGGGTCTTTTGCCTGCAGTTTAAAGCTTTTTCTACCAAGCCATGCTTCCTTCCCCTTTAAGTGCTTGTTAAAATAAGAATAATACAACCTGCATTTATTTAATTGCAAGTTATAATGACAATATTTTTTTACTCAACGTTCCTGTAGAACACTTACCAGTTTGTTCTCCTTATGTGAAATGCTTTTACCAAAGCTTAATAGAAAAAAAGTAAATAAAATGGTCTTTTGATGTATGCTAACTTTCCAAAATGTGTATCTGTTTCCAAATGGTGTAATTAGAGGTGCTAAGGGCAGGCAAGAGGAGGAGCATGCTTACTTTCTGATTGGTAATTAGGGTTACTTAGAGGAGATCTGTGATTTTTTGCATTCTTTATAATTCTGTGCCATTTCAAAAATGCTTTCCAAGTCTAAAAATAAAAAGTAAACATACAACATGCTAAATGGAGCTAATGGGAAAAAATATATTTTCAGTGCTTTTCAGTGTCTGAGAATCCTTTCAGAATTGGTTGGATTTTTGTTATTTATCTCCAATAATCTATTTAATGTGTATCATTTGACTCGATATTAGCTGAAAAGCAGACATTCTAAGAGTGCATCTGTTGGCTCTGAAATTAGACAGCATAAAGTCAAGATCCAACAGTAGATCCACAGATGATGATTAATAGAGTATTTATCTGTTCAGGACCATGATTTCTCTAATCCTGAAATTCAAGGAATTTCTTATAAAATATTCTCTTTACCTATACTTATAATATATTATAGAGAATTGAGGCAATTATCTCTAGATCATTCAACATGGGGGGGCGGGGACATCTATAACCCAGTAGCTTGGGGAGTGAATAGCATCTGTTGTGAGGAAGATGAGATTAGGTATTGATTAACTATTGATTAAGTTGTACATAGCAGGAAGGAGCTGGAGCTGGGAATTCCATGATGGAATGAGGGAGGAGGAAGTGTGTGCCCTGAGTGTTGACTCCATTAGTGGTGGGCAAAACTGTTGCCAGCCTGGGAGACCTCAGAGCAAAGGACATCCTGCTTCCTGATTTCCCCTGGGATCCTGTGTGGTGTGGCATCTAAGAAAAGGACAAATCTACAGAGCCAAGAGAGGAGGAGAAGTTTGAAAACTGGAGGACACTCTTTAAGCAGAACCCTCTCTACTTGGTACCTGAGATCGTCTTGACTCCTGGCATCCAGAGATCATCAGTGGATTGCAGTGAGAATCCCAAAGCCACAAAAGCCCTAGCTGTACTCAAGCCTGGCAGGTTCCAGGTTTGAGGCAGAAACCCAGAGACTCCATTTATAGCTCCTTGGGTCCTATTAGTTTAGATCACTTAGATAAGAGTAGAATAAGTCCTCCCATTGCCCTGTGGTTTTATCCCTTAGATTTTAAGTATAGAAATTCTTTCCCACCTTTTAGTCTAACATAATTAAAGCTGTTAAGTCCCTTTTACCTTGTTAGCCTGTTACTATACTCTGGTCTAGTGGAAGCTGGGTAACAGTTAAGACCAACTGCCATTCCTGTGGAAATCCAGTAAACTCTGGTCTCTTCACCCTGGTCCAGTCTCTCATAAATCCTAGAGTGTGTTCCCACAAACCACTTAGTTTATTATAATATCCCTGGTGACCCCATTACCTTATATTTTTCTACACATCTCAATCATGGAATTCTTTTTTGCATTTAGACAATTGAACAGATTTCGAAGTTGTGCAGTTGTTCAAGGATTTATTGTATAACTATCACAAAAAAAGTTCACCATGAGTTTAAATTGATATACCTCATATTTAACCTTGGCATTCTTGCAACCCATTTCATCTCTTATTTCTAAAACATGTGTGGTAACTCTTAATACTTTGAAGACAGATCACACTGACCAAAAAAATAAAATACTATTTTGGATGCAGAAGCATAAAACAAAAGATATTATACACTCTCCTTCCTCTACCATGTTTGCATTGCCATGATGCCAGATATATCTCTACCCTGTAGCAGCACTCCAGAATTCAAGGTTGATGCTTTTGTAGAAAGTAGGTAGCACTTGTAGACTCTAACAACTCACAGATATATTGAAGGACCTTTTCATCAGTTCTTTTCTGACTAAAATAAACTGAATAAATCTTTTGATCAAAGGGAAGAATTAAAAGATGATGGGGGGAAAGGGATACATACAATTTAGTAGCCACCGCCATAAATAGACAACTTGGAATATTATATTCCAGAAGACAAAGGATATAGATTTACAAACAACTATAACACTCAGCAAAAGTAAGTATAATCCTACCGAGAATGTGAAATGAAATAGAGGGCTTCCAATTATTCTATTTTTTTTGTTAAATGCAAAAGGATATGGCTTCAGAGAAACCTGGAGAGATTGGCATGAACTGATGCATAGTGAAGTAAAGAAAATGAGGATAATGGCGATATGAAAAAGACAAAAAATTTTGAAAAAATAGGCAACTGTGCTGATTAGCATAAAGATTAACAAAGATTCAAGAGGAATAATGATGAGGAGAAAGAGAAAATTGTATGATATAAATGTAATCAAGGGAAACAAATTCCCACATTGGTCATATCCAAAAATGAGTTTCTCATTCTTGATATAAATCCATTATTTAATGTGATTCAATATACTTTGATTACACACCTACTATATGCCAGGCACTAAGCTAAGCACTCATGATACGAGTCTTAGATATAAAAAGTAATAACAAACAAATTAGAAAATAACAAAGAAGAAAATATTTTTCAGATCTATTGCCAGAGAAGATGTCACAACCAAACAAATAATCATATTCCCTTATTGTAGGGAAACATAATAAGCTTTTTTAGTGATTTGAGAATTTTTATCATAGAATATTCTCCATGTTACATGGATGTATATAACTCTCCAAAAGTTTATATGTCTCCGTAACTCATATCCTACTCCTAGAATTAACACATCTACAACTTGACAAACAATCAGTGCTAGTCTAATCACTGGGTTAGGGTTAAAACTAAAGTCAGACTTAGTTTACTAATATTTCATGATACTATGTAGAATCCTGTGAGTAGATGAATATATAAGCAATATAGATAAGCAGATCTTGAAATAATTTGTCCAAGGAAAATTGGAATATTTCAGGTACATTCTACAAAAATGAAATGAATTATCTAGTATTTGAGCAGGCCACAAAGGTCTAGAAGACTATTTGCCATTAATTTCCCATCTCTTTCCAGACCATCTTGTATATATATAAATACCTGATTTGTTGTATGACTACCTTTCCTATGCTTGTATCTAAATAGATCAATGAGTAGTTCTACACCTGGATGATAGTCAGAATCTTTATGTCTCAAGGTACACGGATTCTTCATGATGTATACTGAGCAATACACAGAGAGATGGTGATACTATTAGATGGAATGACACAGGTTCACCCACAATGAACAGTGAGACTTAATAAAGAAACATATCTCAAAAGCACCTATAGTGGTTTCCCCTCCCCAAGTTAAATACTAGCACATAGGCATAAATAGATCTTTTAAAAGCTGATTCACCAGAAAGGGTGACTTCACCTCTAATGAAGAGGAAATTAAATTAATTATTAATAACTATTTTGCCCAATTATATGGCAATAAATATGACAATCTAGGTGAAATGGATGAATATTTACAAAAATATAAATTGCCTAGATTAATAGAAGCCGAAATAGAATACTTAAATAATCCCATCTAAGAAAAAGAAATTGAACAAACCATCAAGGAACTCACTAAAAAAAATCCCCAGAACTAGATAGGATCACAAGTGAATTCTATCAAACACTTAAAGAACAACTAATCGCAATACTATACAAACTATTTGATAAAATAAGCAAAGAAAGAGTTCTACCAAATTCCTTTTATGACACAAATATGGTACTGATCCCAAAGCCAGGCAGACTAAAAACAGAGAAAGAAAACTACAGACCAATCTCCTTAATGAACATAGATGGAAAAATCTTAAATAAAATGCTAGCAAAAAGACTCAAGCAAGTGATCACAAGGGTTATCCATCATGATCAGGTGGGATTTATACCAGAAATGCATAGATGTTTAAGTATTAGGAAAACTCTCTACATAATTGACCATATCTACAACCAAACCAACAGAAATCACAAGATTATCTCAATAGATGCAGAAAAAGCCTTTGACAAAATGCAATATTCATTCCTATTGAAAACACTAGAAAGTATAGGAATAGAGGGCCAATCCTCCAAATAATAAACAGTATATATCTAAAATCATCAGCAAGTATCCTCTGCAATGGGGATAAATTAGAAACCTTCCCAAGAAGATCAGGAATGCATCATGCCCTTAATGGCCTCTTTTATTTAACATTTTACTAGATACACTAGCAGTAGTAATTAGAGAAGGAAAAAGAAATTGAAGGGATTAAAGTAGTCAATTAGGAGACTAAACTCTCACTTTTTGCAGATGATATGATGGTCTAATTAAAGAATCCTAGAGAATCAACTAAAAAGCTAGTGGAAATAATCAACAACTTTAGCAAAGTTGCAGGATACAAAATAAATCCACATAAATCATCAGCATTTCTATATATTTCCAACAAAAGTCAGCAGCAAGAGTTAGAGCACATGAGAAAGTGTTCTAAATCTCTAATAATCAGAGAAATGCAACTCAAAACAACTCTGAGGTATCACCTCACACCTAGCAGAAAGGTTAAAATGAAAGAAGGGGAGAGTAATGAATGCTGGAGGGGATGTGGCAAAATTGGGGCATTAATGCATTGCTGGTAGAGCTGTGAACTGATCCAACCATTCTGGCTGGCAATTTGGAACTATGCTCAAAGGGCTATTAAAGAATGTCTTCCCTTTGATCCAGCCATTCCATTGTTAGGTTTGTACCCCAAAGAGATCATAGATAAACAGATTTGTATGAAAAATATTTATAGCCGCACTTTTTGTGGTGGCAAAAAACTGGAAAAGGAGGGTACGTCCTTCAATTGGGGAATGGCTGAACAAATTGTGGTATATGCTGGTGATGGAATACTATTGTACTCAAAGGAATAATAAACTGGAGGAATTCCATGTGAACTGGAAAGACCTCCAGGAACTGATGCAGAGTGAAAGGAGCAGAACCAGAAGAACATTGTACACAGAGACTGATATACTATGGTAAATTCAAATGTAATGGACTTCTGTACTAGCAGCAATGCAATGACCCAGGACAATTCTGAGGGATTTATGGAAAAGAACTCTACCCACATTTAGAGGAAGGACTGCAGGAGAGGAAACATATAAGAAAAACAACTACTTGAACGCATGGGTTGAGGTGGACATGATTGGGGATGTAGACTGGAAACTACCACACCAATGCAACTAGCAACAATTTGGAAATAGATCTTGATCAATGACACATGTTAAAACCAGTGGAAATGTGCGTTGGCCATGGGTGGGAGGAGTGCAGGGGGTGAAGGGGAAAGTAGGAGCATGAATCATGTAACCATGTTAAAAATGAATATTAATAAATGGTTAAAAAAGAAGAAGAAATACAGAGGATAAAGGAAAATACTAAGATTAAGGATGCTAGGAAAGGTTTCTGGCAAAAAGTGGGACTTTGGCTGAGTTCTGAAAGAAGCCAGGAGATAGACATGAGGAGGAGGAATGTTCCAGCCATGTGAGACAACCAGGGAAAACCTTGGAGGAAGGAGACAGAGGCAACCCTATGTCACTAGATCACCCCAGAGTATGGGAGGTATATGAGAACTGGAAAAATAGAAAGAGGCCAGGTTATGAAGAACTTTAAAAACAAAATAAAGGATTTTATGTTTGAAAAAAAAGGTAATATAAAATATTTAGAGATCTATCTGCCAAGACAAACACAGGAATTATATGAACACAACTACAAAACACATTCCACACAATGAAAACTAGATCTAAATAATTGGAAAAATATTAATTGCTCATAGGTAGGACAAGCTAATATAATAAAAATGACAATCCTACCCAAATTTTTACTTATTCAGTGCCATACCAATCAAACTACCAAAAAACTTTTTTTACTGAATTAGAAAAAATTATAACAAAATTCATTTGGAACAACAAAAGATCAAGAATATCAAGGAAAATAGTGAAAAAATGTGAAGGATGGGGGCTTAGCAGTACCATAACTAAACCATACTATAAAGCAGCGGCCATCAAAATAATATGGTACTGGTGAAGAGACAGAAGGGAGGATCAGTGGAATAGACTTAGTGTAAGTGACTTCAGCAAGATAGTGTACAATAAACCCAAAGAATCCAGCTTTGGGGAAAAAACCCACTATTTGACAAAAACTGCTGGGAAAATTGGAAAACAGTATGGGAGAGATTAGGTTTAGATCAACATCTCGTACCCTAACCGAGATAAATACAGAATGGGTGAATGACTTAAATATAAAGAAGGAAACTATAAGTAAATTAGGTGAACATAGAATAGTATAGCTGTCAGATCTATGGGAAAGGAAAGTTTTTAAGCAAAAGTTAGAGAATATTACAAAATGTAAAATGAATAATTTTGATTGCATTAAATTAAAAAGGTCTTATACAAAAAAAAAAAAAACCAATGCAACCAAAATTAGAAGGGAAGCAACAAATTGGGGAAAATCTTTATAACAAAAACATCTGAAAAAGGTCTAATTACTCAAATTTACAAGAAGTTAAATCAATTGTACAAAAAATCCAGCCATTCCCCAATTGATAAATGTGCAAGAGACATGAATAGGCAATTTTCAGATAAAGAAATCAAAACCATCAATAAGCACATGAAAAAGCATTCTAAATCTCTTATAATTAGAGAAATGCAAATCAAAACAACTCTGAGGTACAGCATTACACCTAGCAGATTGGCTAATATGACAGCAAAGGAAAGTAATAAATGTTGGAAGGGATGTGGCAAATTGGGACACTAATGCATTGTTGGTGGAGTTGTGAATTTATGCAACCATTCTGGATGGTGTGAGATGCAGATTGCAGAGTGGAACTCTAGCTACAGAAAGGGGGTCAGGCCACAGCTCAGAATTCCATAGGGCACCCCCGAGAACTCTGAGAGGGGGGACAGTTAAAGGCAGTTGGGTCCTGGGTTTGGGGTAAGCAAGTCACTCTGTTTGCTGCGCCCTAGGTCCTGGTTGCTCTTAGGGACTTGAGGCTTGAATCTGAACAAAGCCATTTTAGTTCTTAGCTGCCAACCTGCTTTACCCTGATTTGACATTCAATCAACATCACAGTTATCTCTATTTAGTTAATTAGATATAAGAGAAGATTATTTATAGGCTTAGAGAGCAGACTAGCTATACAAATTACCTTTCCCCCTTGGGGAGAGGGGCTACTTGGACATAATAGTTTGAGGGCTTCCCAGACGTTATTAATCCTTATTTCTTCTCCATTCCTTTCCATCCCCATGTATCATTAAATCTTTAATCAATTGGGAGCAGTGACAGGTTATATTTTGGGAGATACAACTTCCTCAAGCTGAGTTCCTCTGATTTGGTAGCCCTAGTTTTCTATCTTATCCTCAGAGCCTGTGAGTTTAAAGACATCAAATTTCTCCTATTCTCTCCTATTCAATCCTGTGGGGAAATAATTTAGAGAGTTATCATCTTTAGGAGTTTAGTCCTTCCTAGTCTACTGTCTGAGCCCAGAAGATACCAGATCAACCTCCATATTGTAACTGATTTTCTAATTGCTTAGTGGGAGAGGGGAAGTAAAGGGGCACTCAGCAAGATCGTGCCTCCCTTCAGTCAAGCCTGTTTGTGGGTGTGTGCCCTCTCCATAGACCAAAAGATTAGTGAGACTTAATTCCTACAGACCCCTGGTATCTTACAGCTTCCCAAAATAACAATGGCAATTTGGAACTGTGCCCAAAGGGCTTTAAAAGACTGCCTACTCTTTGATCCAGTCATACCACTGCTGGGTTTGTACCACGAAGAGATAATAGGGAAAATATGTGTACAAAAATATTTATGGCTATGTTCCTAGTGGTAGCAAAAAATTGGAAAATGAGAGAATGTCCTTTGATTGGGGAATGGCTGAACAAATTGTGGTATCTGTTGGTGATGGAATACTATTGTGCTCAAAGGAATAAAGAACTAGAGGAATTCCATGTGAACTGGAATGACCTCCAGGAATTGATGCAGAGTGAAAGGAGCAGAGCCAGGAGAACATTGTACACAGAGACTGATACACTGTGGTAAAATCGAATATAATGGACTTCTCTACTAGTAGCAATGTAAGGATGCAGAACAAGGCTGAGGGACTTATAAGAAAGAAAACTAGCCACATTGAGAGGAAGAACTGTGGGAGGAGAAACACAAAAGAAAAACAACTTTCTATGAGAAAGCTTCTATTGTGATTTGACACCCAGGCTAGGGGAAGGCACTGGAAGTGAGCATACGTGACCCCTTTAAAAGAAGGAGTTGAGGGAGTGAGGTGGCTTCTGGTTTGGTGAAGGGGACCTGAGGGAGCTTTGCTGGTTTGTGACCAAGACTGTTCCACGTGTTGAGTTTAAAGACTGAATCTTCCTGAACTTCTATTAAGAAACTTCTTTTTATAGACTCTGTGAATGAAGTTTGCTCCATTCACCTCCCGGCCTCAGGCCCTTTAACCCTTGGTTTAAGATCTACCTGGATTAATTAGTGTGATAGATTCACATTTTCTTCTCTCTCTCTCTCTCTCTCTCTCTCTCTCTCTCTCTCTCTCTCTCTCTCTCTCTCTCTCTCTGCCTCTCTCTCTCTCTCATCTCTTATGTAAATAAACTTCCATAAAAGTCATTTTTGATTTGAGATTATTCTTAATTGAGGATTGGTAATAGTTTAATCCTCTGGCAACCATCTTTAATATATTGAACCCATAAAACCCCTTTTTCACCCTTACACCAGAGACAGGAGGTGCTGGGTTCAAATTTGGCCTCATATACTTCCAGCTCTGGAATCCTGGGCAAGTCAATTCATCCCCATTGCCTAGCCCTTACCACTCTTCTGGCTTAGAACCAATACCCAGTATTGATTCTAAGACGAAAGAGTTTTTTTTTTTAAAAATTAGTAGCAGGACACTCACACATTATTTAGAATTCCTGGTAGAGGTTGGTTCGAGTGGAGAAGCATATGCCTTGAAACTTTTTAATTTATAGCATTTTCTGTAGCAGTAAGGTAGCACTATGGATAAAGTGTTGGACCTAGAGTCAGAAAGACTCATCTTCATGAGTTCAAATCCAACTTGAAATACTTACTAGCTGTGTGATGCTGGGTAAGTCATTTAATCCTGTTTGCCTCCATTTCCTTATTTATAAAATGAACTGGAAAAGGAATGCAAATGAGAAACAGCTAAACAATGATATAGCCTGTAGAAAGTTTGGTCATTCTGGGCATTCTTTTATAAAATGTGAGCAGTCTTTTACAGTTTATAGAACACCTTTGCATACATTTTCTCCATTTATCTTCCCTCAACCCCTATAAAGTTAGTAACGTTATTATTTTCATTTAACAAATGATGATCAGAGGATTTTGCCCAAAGTCATATAATAAGTAAACATCAGAACTGATCCCAAAATCCAGAGTTCTTTCTTCTAGATCATGGAAAACCAGCAACAAACGATCCTTACCAAATTAGATCTCACTGAGTGTCTAGTTAACAATTATAATGCATAATCCAAGTCTTTCACTTATTTACTCCAGTGAATCCTTCTTCCACCCCCAAAGCAAAGAAGAAATTATCTGGAAGAAGTCTAATTGCAGAGAACTTTCAACTAGGAAGGAATTGACTTAAGAATGATGCTTTATGAGTAGACGGAGTTTGAGATCTCTGCCATGTGCCTTTTTCTGAGGTGGATATGCTCTCAGGGCTGATTGTTTTCCACTGATAATTCCATTTTCCTAGATTCACAAGGTTATAAATGGTCTTGATTAGGTGCTTGGTCAAATAGACTGCTTTAAGGCAAGCTGCTCAGAAAGGTATTTGACTGGTTCTGCATCCTTGCTTCTCCACAGAAACATATCATCAGCTCAATTGATAGGTTTTAGCATCCTGTACAGGTTGAAATGTCATGACAGCATCCACCATTCCACAAACGGACTTGAAAACGTTTCTGACCTAATTCACTTCCATTTTCCCTTTTTATAGATGAGGCCTCCTCACAAAGAGAGCAGCAGACTTTTATTACTGTATTACAGGGAGCAATGATAAACACTGCTTCTGCAAAGCTCCCAGAAGAGGAGGCAAGTGATAGGATCTAAAGGGGGCTGTCACAATGATCTTTTGTTAACTGTGTCCTGGGCGCTTAGGGGAGCCTAAAAATATTCACACGCACACATATCCAACTACCCAAACACATGTGGGAGAAGAAAGCCCAGCGAGAGGTCAGCCATTTGTTATTTAAATAGAACATTAATGTAATAGAAGGTATTTGCTTGTTTCAGCAAGACTGCGACCATAAACTTTGCAGAGTAATATCTTGCCTTTAATAGCAGTGCTCAGGGATCATTAGAGGCAGCCATGGCAATATGTCCAGGGGAATAATGGATGGCTGTGCTGTCCAGAATTTCTCATCCCACATTACCATTATTAGGGAGTTTTTAAAGGTGACCTGGAAGGGACAAAATACCAGCTAAATGACATTTTCCAGAGCACTTTCTATTAACCAAAGGGACTAAAGAAAGCAGGAAGGCTGACATTTTCCTGAGATGTTTATTGACCTATCGCACAAGGTAGTATAGCCTAGCAGATTAAACTCAGAATCATTAAGATCTGGGTTCAAATGCTACCTTTGACACTGACTTGCTATGTCACCCTGAGCAAATCAATTAATTGGTACAATACCTCCCTGGTATTTACTTATCAATTCATAGATGGAGAACAAGATATATTTTTTTCAAATGGATTTATTAATTTATTTTTAAAAATTTTTCCATGCTTACATGATTCATTTTCTTTCCTTCCCCCCTCCCAGAGCCAACAAGCAATTCTACTGGGTTGTACAAATGTTATCACTTGATATCTATTTCCATGTTACTCCTTTTTGCTGTAGAGTGATTTTTTTAAAGCCTAAACCTCAAATCACATAGATGGGTAACAATATAAATAGGTAGAGAGAGTTCTCACTCCATGAAAGCAGAGAATTATCATATATTAACATTATAAGCTAGTTCCATGAGAAGGGACCTAAAGAGAAACTGAGGCTCAAAAAGACTAAATATTGTTCACAATAATACAGCTAGGGGACAGCTGGATGGCTCAGTGGATTGAGAGCCAGGCCCAAAGATGGGCGGTCCTGGGTTCAAATCTGGCCGCAGACACTTCCCAGCTGTGTGACCCTGGGCAAGTCACTTAACCCCCATTGCCTAGCCCTTACCACTCTTCTGCCTTGGAACCAAGTATTGACTCCAAGATGGAAGATAAGGGTTTTAAAAACAAACAGAAACAAACAAACAAACAATAATACAGCTAGTAAGTGATAAAGCTAGAACTCTACCTAAATAAGATTTCTGGTTCAGTTCCTTTTCTGATTATGCATCACCTCAGGACAATCCTCTTTAGTACTTCTGGTAGCAAGCTGCCACTGATTACATATGCCCAGTGTAAATGTATGAGAAGCAGAGGCATGATTTTGTAGATAAAGTGCCAACTTTAGAACCAGGAAGACATGAAGTTCAAACTCCAGCTCTGATGCATACTGTGTATGACCTTGGCCAAGTCACTTACCCTCTCAGTGTCCAAGACAATCCTCTAAGCCTATATACCAAAGAGAATATTATAATCTGTGTTCGTAGAAAGAGTTTCCTTACCTGGGCATTCCTTATGCCATTGAAATAACAGGTCCAGTTTCTAGCTCCTTCCAAATGATAAAAACAACACATCATTTCAATGATGAAAGAAAGAAAGAGGGACAGGCAGCAGCCACTGGTTTGGCTCTGCTCTCAAGCATTTCTAGTTATTTCCCCCATCTCTAAGCCTCAGAGTGATTTCCTTAGATAACTGCAGGCTGGTGGGGGAAGGGAGATGTCAAAAGAGATTAGATGAGGAAGGAAGAATAAAGAGCAGAAAACCAAATGGAAAAGAATACAAGTCTTGTTCTGCCCCCCAACCCCAACCTGAAAAAGCCTCAGTAGCAGATGATGGGGTCTTGGGGGCTGTAGCATCAGAAGAGGGAAGTGAAGGAAATTCAGCCACTCTCACTCAGTTAGAAATGGTGGCTAAGGATTCCCAGTGGAAATGAATAGAAGCAGGAAGAATTCACGACTTTCTGAGGAGCCCTTTAAAATGCTCCTGAGTGGAGATGTTAATTCGTACTAAGAGAGCTAAAAATATAGATGGATCTAATTTTGCACAACTAATATGTTCCCAGATCATTCGTGTAAATTGAAAATCATGCATAATAGCAAACTCCATTATTTAATAAGTATTTCTTTTTTTAAAACACCACCTTCCATCTTAGAATTAACACTCTGTATTCGTTCAAAGGCAGAAGAGCAGTAAGAACTAGGCAATGGGTGTTAAGTGACTTGCCCAGGGTCACACAGCTAGGATATATCTGGGACCAGATTTGAACCTAGGACCTCCTATCATTACTAGCATCACTATTCTTGTCCTTTGGGGGTTATTATTAATAACTAAATAGCACTAACAAAATAAAAAGAAGCACTGCTCTGATCTAGAGATGACTCATTGCAAGTGAGAACTCAAAGCAAAGATTGATGTGGGAGCTAATATTTGGCACAAAACAATGTAATGATTCATATTAACATTTCTGAGAGAATGAGTATGATTGGGTCAACTGCAATAAGACTTTATACTGCCTAGGGAACTGATGTGGATTTAGCAAATAATTAACATTTTTTAAATTGTGTATATTTTTCTGCCTTCTTTTTTTCACTTGCCAATAACATATCTCTGAATTTGCTTGTGCTGAGTTTGTGAGGTCCTTCTATACACCAACTACACATTGCTGCTGGCTCTGCAACACTTTCCTCCAAAAAGGATGCAGACTTAGAACCTGTATCAATGGGAAAGAAATTTGGCCAACACTGAGCAACATACTTACAAGAAAGTCACACTGCACAACTTGGATAGAGAAATCATAGAATGCTGAAGCGGATTGGGGGGAGGAAGGGATATAAATTGATAAATCAGGGAAGCCTCAATCCAAGCATCAGAGGAGCTGGAATTGAGACTCTGGTTCACAGAGCCATGATGTATATAAGAGCAAACCCAAACTGTTTCCTTCCTGGTTGTAATGAATGGTGCAATTCAGGAGCAGCAAGTTCAACCCTCCAAGAAGCATAAGTCCTTTTTCTGCTTGAAAGGGCCTCAAATCAGGTAAACTAAGAGCTCCCTGTGATCTTTTGCCTCTCTTTGTATCCATAGCACTTAGCATATTGACTGGTGGAAAGGAGGCTTAATAAATGTTTGAGTGACTCCTGAAGTCTCTTGGAAAAGTAAGTTTCAACCAGAAGTTTAGATGGTGTAACTCCTTAGAATCTCTGACTTCTCTCCATTCTTGGAGGACTCTGAATCCCAGAGAGAAATTACATAGGAAAATGGGAAAGTTTTCTGTAATTTCCATTAGGCATGGCTACAAGTTCTTTCTGTATTTTTTGGTATGTTATAAATGTATTCTATATTCCATACCTTGCTGGCATCCCCAGATGCAAAGGAACTGAATTACCCTCAGAGAAGATAGAAATGAATCAGATTCAGAAATTCCTGGGAGCTAAGCCATAGATTTAAAATTAGAATTAATTCAAAAAGATGATTAATTACTGAGAAACATTCAAGATTGAACTGGGATGCTGGAGCTCAGGACTGTGGTTCTGGGTCATGGACTATATTTTAAGGTATAACTTAAATGGGGAAAACAGTAGAGATATTATATGGTAGTGATATTACAGACCAATCCCCCTTTTTTTACCATTAGGAAGCTCCTGGTGAGTTCAAGTGAATTACTGAAACTCACACATAGTCCCTAAATCCCAGGTCCCATGACTCAGTACAATGTCCTTTCCCTATTACCACAACTACCTCCACTTGGATTACAATTTCTTCAATCAGGATATTTGCTTTGTGAAACAGAACACTAAGAGAGATATCAAAGTTGATCTTCCTCATTAGGTAAATGAATAAAATGGGAGTTGGTGATCACTTAGTCCAGATTGGGAAAGCAAATGCCCACAAGTCTAATTTTCAGGAAGGGTTTTCATCTCCATAATGAAGGCCTCAAAGGAACACCTCATTCTTAAACTGGAATGTTAAATGTAATTGATTATATATGCTCCAGTGCTAATAATTTTTAGAACACACAACTCATTATCAGGTCAAGCCACTTGAAACGAATCATTTGGAAAGGCTTGAAAAGCAAGGAGAACCCTCTACTTAGAGCTGTCACCCATTTCCTCTAGTCCCAGAATAGTTATTTAAGACTGATGCCCCATTGCTTCTATCCAGTCCCATGAAATATTAAACCAAGAATCATCTGCATCCATCAAGAACCCTTTTCTCACAGCAGGAAATTAAGCAGCTGCGGAATTTCCAGTTTGCTGATTTGGGGTTCGGTGCACATCTGTATGTAAGAATGAAAGCCAATAGCATCTTCCAAGATATAAGTAATAAAAATGATTTGAGAACAGGCCATTTAGAGAAGTTGTCGCTTCACAAAAAAGAGCCTGAGGTGTTATTGAAGAAAAACTATCACTAAGCAGAATGTTCAGTAATTCTCATTCCTGGTATTTTTTTATCTTTCTACAAATACTGTGGTTTGCTGCCCCTAGTGAGTTGATGAGAACTGGGATAGAGTTCTCCAGTGCAGAATTTCTACCTAATCTTTTGAATTCAATGGAATATTGCTACAGATATGAAAGAGAAGGAATGTCTTTTCCCTGATAGCTCTCAGCTGCTCCTAGTTAGTAGAGGGAGACAGGATGAAAAAAGAAAGGGCAACGATGCCCCAGAAACACAAAGATATATATCTCTTCAGAATAGTCTGAGGTCTATTCTCGTTAGCGGTCACTGCCTCACAGGACCTGACCAGACCTCTGACTCCTCTTCTGCTATCCACAAAACACAGACCAGTTATAAAAACTGCCAGCTGCTGACTTCTGGACTTTCAATTTTAATTGAAAGACTTGATCTTGAATTGAAAGTAAATAAATCATATGCAGAAATGAGCATGTTGTGTGGACTTGTGGGGAGGAGATATTTTCCTGACGAACAAAGACATGTGGAGAATAAAAATGGTTAATATGACACATTGATCATTTGCTTTTAATCTCAGAATACTCAGACCTCCCTGAATTTCTTCACAGACCATAACTCCAACCCCCTCAAAACCAATGGAAGTCTTCATATTTCTAGAACTACTACTGGAAGGTACGAGGTGTTACCACTGAAGCTAACTCTCCCCATTACAAGTCCATTTCACTCCACACCACATAAACATACTTGTTTTCAGAAATAAGACAAGAACAGATCTTCTCACTTGGTGATATGCCAAGGAGATGGGTGAAAACTACCTGGGCACAGACTGCGAACTGAACACTTTACTATGTAAAGGTGGGAAAGGATAAGGAGGAATGGGGAGAGAATAACAAAATACAGGTTTTTAGGCTAGTAATTTAGAGCAAGCAAGTTTTGCCTCATATGTGTAGTAAGGCTTCACACACATGCCCTTGTGTGTGGGTCATAAAGGAATGCAAAATAGACATCTGACTCCCCACCCCTCTCTAGGGAGACTTTGATTCCTTCCAGGAGCCAATGCTGAAGCCAGATGCTGCTCTCTGTTCTGAGAGAGAGGGGGTACTGGTCTGGATATATATCCATCTTCTGCCTTAAATATTGTTTGTCCAGGGGATATGATCAAGTTCCATCTAAGTTTTAGTCATTTTGTTGTTTCAAGAGGGAAACTGAGCCCAAACTCTATATCCGATGCTCAATCCCTTTCCCACAAATCACCAGTTCCACAATTAATGTGCACAGTACAAAGGAATCCATTACCTAAATCACAGCAAAACAGAAATCAAAGAAACTATATAAAGGAGAATATATATCAGACAATACAGAATGAAAGCGCTCTCCCACTGAGAGCAAGATAACTTGGTTCAGCCAAGAAAGAGGGTCCTTGATCTTACCCAAAGGCAAACTCCCCAAAGTCTCTATCCAGTAGCAAGCTGGGGGTAAAGATATAATGAAGACTCTTTCTTCCATTGTCTTTTCCTTCAGCAATTTGAAGTGCGGGTGGTCTCCTCCATCTTCTCTTTTAAAGCTAGAAGTCAATTCCATGATACACCAAAATAAAACACTTGCTTTAAAGGCCCTGAATGAGGGTCTCAAGGGAACTTTTACTTGGAAAGTCCCAAAGGGGAATTGATCAACTCTGCCTCACCCCTCACATAAAACAGGGCATTCATCTCCATTAAATAGGATAGAATCCCTTCCCAATGGGCTTTGGAATAGAGGTTATGTTTGCATAGATTCTAGAAGTCTTCTCATCTGCAGTTCCACATTTGTATTCATTTAGCTTTTGGAAAGTCATGACTTCTCAGAACTTTTCTTTACACCAAACCTGTATTTTCTTTACTTTTTTTAAACCCTTGCCTTCCATCCTAGAATCAATAAACCCTTACCTTCTACCCTAGAATTAGTATTGGTTCTAAGGCAGAAAAGTAGTGAGAGTTAGGCAATGGGGGTTAAGTGACTTGCCCAGGGTCATACAACTAGGAAGTGTCTGAGTCCACATTTGAACCCAGGACCTCCCATCTCTGGGCCTGACTCTCAATCCACTGAGCCACCCAGCTGCCCCCAAACCTGTATTTTCCTCTCTGCAACTTTTATCCACTGCTCTTCTTCTGCCTTGTCAAATCGAACATTTAACAAATGCTGTACTTATTATGTGACAGGCATCACGGTTAGCATAAAAAGGTAAAAAGAGTCACTGTCTTCAGTGGGACATATTCAAACGTGGAAGACAAAATACAAATAACTAAAAATGTGTAAGATATAAACAGAGATGATGGAATAGAAATGAGGAAGGCACTAACAACTAGAAAAGGGAAGAGACCTGGAAGGTGAGAATTCAGCTGAGTCTTGAAAGAGGTGAAGCAAACTAGAAGAGGATGTGAGGTAACAGCATTCCAGGCATAGGGAATGGTCAACAAAAAGCATGGAAGCTCCATGGAATATGCCTGCAAGTAGACTAGTATAGCTGGATTATAGATGGAATAGGGGGAAAGAGAGTATACAACTAGAAGAGTAAGAAGGCTCCATATCATAAAGAGTTCTAAATGCTCAAAATGGAGGTGGGGGGAGTTATATTTGCTCCTAAAGGGAATAGAGAGCTTCCAGAAATCAGTGAGTCACAGAAGTGACATAATGAGAATTTTACTTTTGAAAAATCACTTTTCACTTTGCAAGATGAGTGGAAAAGACCCAGGAATGACGGAGAAATGTGAGGCAAGGAGAACAGAGAGAAGGTAAAGCAAATGAGAGTCTGACTCAGATTGGTGGTTAGATAAGTAGAGGTGATGGAATATATATCTGAGATGTTTTGAAGGTAAAAATAACAATATTTGGCTGTGGATTGCCTATGAAGGATTAATAACAGTGGTAACTCAAGGATAACAATGAGGTTTTAAACATAATGAGTTGGGGGGCCAGCTGAGTAGTTCAGTGGATTGATAGCCAGAACCAGGACCAGGGCCAGGGCCAGGACCAGGGCCAGAGATGGAAGGTCCTAGGTTCAAATCTGGCCTCAGACATTACCTAGCTGTGTGACCCTGAACAAGTCACTTAACCCCCATTGCCTAGCCTACTTCTTTTCTGCCATGGGACCAACATACAACATTGTGTCTAAGACAGAAGATAAGGGTTTTAAATAAATAAATAAATGGATGAATGAATGAATAGATGCATGAATGAGTGAATGAATGAATAAATAAATAAATAAATGAGCGACAGATGGATGAGTGAATGAATGAATGAACATATATATACATACATATATATATATATATATGAACTTAATAAGTGAGAAGACAGTGTTGCCTTCAAGAGTATCAGAGAGGGGGAGCTAGATGGCTCAGGGGAGAGAACAACAAACCTACACTCAGAAAGAACTGGGTTCAACCTCAGACACTTCCTAGCTGTATGACCCTGTACAAATCACTTAACTCCATTTGCCAAACCCTTACTCTTCTGTCTTAGAATTGTTACTAAGATGGAAAATAATGATTTAAAAAGTGAAAAGAAAAGAGTAACAGAGAAAGTGGGAGGAAAGGAAGGTTTGAGGGGAAAGATGAGTTATGGTCAGAACATATTGAGTTTATAATGCCTACAAGAAATTCAGTTCAAAATGTATATTGGGCACTGGGGGTACATGATATATTTTAGGAGGGAGACTAAGGCTGGATATGTAGATCAAGGAGTTATCTACTTTGATATGACAATTGAACCTGTAGGGGCAGATGAGATCTCTGAGATAGTAAAAACCAAAAAAAGCATAGGGCCGAGGACAGAATCTTAGGGGATATGCTCAGTTAGAGGTTATGACATGAAGAAAGAGCAATCAGAGAGGTAGGAGGAGAACCATGGGAGAGCAAGGTCATGAAACACTGGAGAAGAATTAATACCCAAGAGGAAGCAATCAACAGCGTCAAAAGCCAGAGAGAACTCAAGAAGGATGAGAATTAACCTATTCCATTTGTCAATTAAGAAATCATTAAAAAGCCTTGAAGAGGTCAGTTTTAGTTGGATGATGGGTTGAAAAAACAGAATAAAGAGGGTGAAGGGGATTAGGGAAATTAAGTTGAGGCAGTGCTCTCAAAAGAGTATAACCATGAAAGGTCAAGCAAATGCCCCTTCTAAGTTTCCTCTTCTCCAGGCTAAGCATTTCCAGTTCTCTTAATAATTTTCAAGTAGTTTTATCAATGTCCTCTCTAAAACATGGCACCATACCTTCTTCCAAGGGCCCATTTTTATTATTCTTTTTGACTCTTATGTATCTAAAGGCACTGAATCTACACATCTTTAATGGAAAGGAAACCTGGTGACTCTTTTTTTAAGCCCTGACTCCATGAATAAAACAGATATCCAAGTTATCCCTACTAGAATTGAGAATATTGGAAATCCTTCTTTGAGTCAGCAGACTTGGAATGACATGGCCACTATGTCAGCTGGGTTAGGAGACAAAGCAGGAAAGATGAGTTATTGTTTCTGACTCTCCTTCCCAGAGATGTTGCACGACATGAATCATATAAACAGATCTGAAATATCCTGATGAAGTGAACTTCGAAATATTCACCCCAAACAGAGGCTTAAGTCACAGCAATGAAAATTATTGCATGCTATGAAACAAGAAGAAATGTTGTTTCTTATAGAGTATCATATTCTTCTCTCACCCACACCCAGTTCTTTAGGATCATCCTCCTTCATGCAGTAATTAGGAAAATGACCAGCATTGCCTTGGCATTTTGATATTATTCCTGGATGAGCAGTTCTGGTTTCAAATTGCAATACAAATCAGGATTACCTTTAGGACACTTTAGCCCGGCAAATCAAAGAATACTGCCTTTCCTTAGAAGTCTCTAAGTAGGTGCTTGGAAAGACTATCAGTAATATACATATATACTCCAAATTAGCCATTGCTGGAAATATTTCTATCAGATTTTGACTCTGATTCCTTGTTCATGGCAAGTAGAACTTAGTATTTACTCCTTGTGGCTATAATAATCCAAAATTTGGCATAGTATTCTCTTTTTTAGGCTAAGTAGCATATGACCGACAGAATTACAAAGGACCACCTAAATGATGCCCATTCATTTTATGGTTGAAGAAGCTAAGACCTAGAGATGATAAAAGTCCTAACCAAGATTATATACCTCATTAGTGATAGAATAGGGACAAAAATTCATTTCTTCTGATTTTCAGCCCCATATTCTTCCTTATCAGCTGGTTCTAGAATCTGGATATTTCTAGAGCTATCACAAATCTCTGTCATGTGTTACCTCATCTAGTTAGATGCTCTTTCAGATGCAACAGCTTGTAACCATCCCTACCTCTCTATCCTTTCCTGTTGGCTTCTTGCCTATATCCTCCCAATAACTATCACAGGAGGCATACTGAGACTTTCTCCCTCTTTTTCTCGATATTACAAGAATGTAGGAGGAGTACTTGGGCTTTTGACTTGTCTTCCCTTGCCCTGTCACATAAATGACCCTTCTTTTCTTTCTGGCACACATTTCCTTGATAGCATCTTTTATATCTAGTCTTTTTCAGAATTCTTCATTGATTACATGAACATCCTTCTCATACCTAACAGGGGCTTCTCCATCATCACTCTGATAAAGGAAATCCAGTGTAGACTTCAAGGTGAAGAGAGAATTTCTGTAGTTGGAGAGGTTCTCTAGATGTTCCTGTTTGTAGATGACATTGTGTTCATTGGATCATGCCTCAGAACACTTCAGATACTTTTTTAACCTTTACCTCCTAGTATCCATTCTAAAATAGAAAAGCAATAAGGGCTAGGCAGTTGGGGTTAAGTGATTTGTCCAGGGTCACACAGCTAGGAAGTGTCTGAGGCCAGATCTTAACCCAGGTCATCCTGACTTTGTGCTGGTACTCTTGTCACTGTGCTACCTAGCTACTCCCATTTCAGATTCTTCCAGAAAAGATATAAAACCACTCAAAATAGTTTGGCCAGACCATTTACACAGGAAAGGCAAAGTGGATGAATGACGTATTTGCTTAGATTATGATATACAGTTTGATAAACCACCTGGAGCTTATCCATGGGGATTCAATATGTATGTCTGGTATAGACAGTACAAATTGTGTGATTTAAATCCGTTACCCTAAAAATTATGATTCCCAGCAAAAACTACAATTCCTAGAACTCCACTCACTTCCTGTCATTACATGCTGATGTAGACAGGATATAAATTGGATGGAGTTCCGTGTCCCTCTTTTCCTTCCTATTGGCAGCTTTGGTGGAGTGATCGATTTGAGCAGGTAGAAAAACTTAGTCGTGTGGTTCAATTTTGTCAGATAATAAACTTTAAAAAATAATATTCCAAGTATTGCACATTCATTCAATTCCTACAAAATGAACAATGATTTGGACACAGAATTATACAGGAGCAGTAGAATAGCCTGGGTTACCTTCAGTAAAGTGTAAAGCTTCTTTAATGAAATCAAATTTCTCAGAGAGTCAAAGGTATGTGTTTTTTTAAATACCAACATTTTACAAGCCTTGTTGAATAACTACAAGATATGGAATGAAATAGTCTCTAAAAAATTAAAATAATCTTTAAAGATAATTAAATGAGACCTTTGTATATTGGGGTGGAGAGTGATAAAAAAATATGTTGTTTTTTATAAACCTTTATTTTCTGTCTTGGAATCAATACTAAATATTGATTCCAAGGCGGAAGAGCCAGGCAATTGGGATTAAGTGACTTGCCCAGTGTCACACAGCTAAGAATTGTCTGAGGCCACATTTGAATCCAGGACCTCCTATCTCTAGACCTGGCTCTCAATCCACTAAGCCACCTAGCTGTCCCCAAAACTATAATTTAAACAGAATTTTCTCAGTAACTAAGATTTATAATGAGTAGCCCATATAATAGACTTAGGTCAGGAGACCTGGGCTCAATTCCTGACTCTAACACATACTAGCTCTGTGACCATGGACAGTTCACTTAATCTCTGAGCACCCTAGACCCCTCTCTAAGACTACTGCTGATCTTTATTATTCAGATGGAGTCTCCAAAATAAAGTCCCTTCACCAGCAAAATCAGAGGGGAAAAAAACTATGTGTATAAATATATCATTCTCGCTTTTTAAAATATAGTATCTGATCATATGATCTGGCAAATTCAATGAAATTTATAATACTCCAGGGATTCATGATTACATCAGAGTGGGACCATATCCCCAGGAGGAGAGGAGATGTGGGAGGAGAAAATGTATATATTATCTAAGCATCACTGTATTAAGTGCTTTTAAAAATATTATTCAAGGAATAGCTAGATGGTTCAGTAGATAGAATGCCAGGTCTGGAGTCAGAAGCACCTGGGTTCAAATCTGGACTCATATATTTCTTAGTTGTGTGACTCTGGGCAAGTCACTTCATCCTTGTTTACCTAGCCCTTGCCTTTATGTCTTACAGTTGTTACTAAGAAAATAAGGGGTTGGGATGAAAATAAGGGTTTAAATACTCAAACACATGCACACATATAAATTTCATTTGATCCTCACAACTACCCTGCAAAATAGGTGCTGTTATTATGTATTTTTCATTTTACAGTTGAGGAAACTGAGACAAACAGAGGTTAAATGACTTGTCTAGGGTATCACAGTTAGTATCTGATACCAGATTTAAACTCATCATCTTGACCTTAAGTCCAACGCTCTATCTGCTGCACCAACTAGCAACAGCAAAATCATGAGCCCTTGGTCCCTTGGTTGATGGTCTTCAGGAGTACTTGTGGCCAACATTTCATCATATCATACTGTTCATGCTGCCTCAGGACAATTAAGCTACTCCTCAGATGGTCCATACATAGATTATCACCAAGATTATATAATCAAGCCTTTCCAATTTGGAGAAACCTATTAGGAATGGAACTCTATTGACATAACCTTTGTAAACACAAGGTCATTCCCATGATATAATAAGTCACTGAGGGAGGATTCTAGTAGAAGAAATCCGAAATCATCTGAAGAAATCTCATCTCCTATTTAAGTAAAATACAATGAGAAGCTCTGAGAGATGAGCATAATTAGTGCTCCCATTCTTATACTGATATAAGGTTTGCAATCCACAGATATTATCTCATACTATTACAAAAACACTGTGAGATAGTAATTTTCATCATTTCTACTTTATTCTGAAAGGAACCAAAGCTCAGAATTTAAATAACATGCTCAAAGTCATATCACAGAAAGATTTTGACCTGGGGACTTCTTGGTTCCAACCCTATGCCAGCCTTGGAGTCAGAAATACCGATATTCAAGTCCCAGCTCTGTCACAAACTTTTTGAGTGATCCTGGTCAAGTCACTTAACTCCTCGGTGTCTTAGTAACTTGAAGACTATAAGCTGGGAAAATTGGAATGCAGTAGATATAGACTGATATGCCATTTACCAAGAAGGTAAGATTAAAATGGATGCATGACCTAGACATAAAGGGAGATAGATATAAGCAAATTAGAAGAATAGGCACCATCATATTGTCTGTCAGATTCATGGATAGAAGAAGACTTCATGAATAAACAAATGATAGAAAGTGTGGTGAAGAGAGGAGGCATAACTGACTTTGCAAAGTACTTCTGTCAGTTAAGGAGTTTAGAATCTTGGGAAAAGTTCAGTTGGTCTTGGGAACTCATGGAGAAAAGCTAAAAGTTGATGAGACTCACTAAAGGAGTTTCAATACGGAGGTTCCCTAAAGCAATGAAAACACTGTTGTTCAGTTATTTTCTTAATCATATCTGACTCTGAGTCACCTCATCTGAGGTTTTCTTATCAGATATTGGAGTACTTTGCCATTTCCTTTTCTAGTTCATTTTATAGATGATGAAACTGAGGCAAAGAGGGGTAAGTAACTCACCCAGGATCACACATCTATGTCTGAGACCAAATTTGAACTCTGGTCTTTCTAACTAAGCCCATTCACTGTACCACCTAGTTGCACTAATGAAAGCACTGGTATAGTTTTAAAATACAAGATATCTACTAGCAACAATGCAATGATCCAGGACAATTCTGAGGGACTTATAAGAAAGAATGTTATTCGCATCCAGAGAAAGAACTGTGGGAACAGAAACACAGAAGAAAAAACATTTCCTTGATCACATGATTCGATGAGGATATGATTCGGGATGTAGACTCTAAACAATCACTCTATTGCAAATATTAATAATATGGAAATAGGTCTTGATCAATGATACGTGTAAAACCCAGGAGAATTGCTCATTGGCTATGGGAGGGGGAAGGGAAGAAGGGAGGAAAAGAACACAAATCATATAACCATGGGAAAATATTCTAAATTGATTAATTAATTAAATTTAAAAATGAAAAAATACAAGACAAAGATGGGACGTTTATCATATTATCATTAAAAAAGTTCGTGCTTTTCACTCTTTTTCTTGAACAAGGGCTCACTACTATGACTTAGAAAAGGGCTAAGAGATTCTTCAAGCCCCTTTTCCTCTCTAAAAGCAGCAATGTAAAATGCAACACCCTTCCTTCCATGCCAGTTGTTTAAAAATAGCCCCAAAAGTTGTGCTGTTATCAGGTTTCACAATTAGGTCTGCCTCTAATTTTTTTACAAATTGTGCTATTAATGACTCAGTCAGCAGCATGAACCTCCCTTCCCCTCTCATTTCTGTGTTAAGAATTCCATAGGGTTCTTCCTTTTTTTTTCCAGGTTGCATAAAATGCCACAGTCTTTGTAGAGTCAGGCTTATCCACATTAAATTTTCTGGTCGGAATTCAACACTAAATTAATTTTCCTTTATTTCCATTGCTTAAAAAATATGAAGATAAATGAGGGTGGAAGTTAGGATTCTAGAGGAATGTATGGAACTCCATAGGTTTTATAGTTCTATTATATGAATTGTGAGAGTATGGAAAAAGTACTTTACCAAAGGAATGGTGAAAAAAATCAAAGCCTCCTACTATTTAAGTTGTGTATTCTCTACCTCTTTCTCCACCACCAGTAATAAGTAAATTCTTCTTTTCATGCCATGTTCATATATTTTCCTTACTAAATGTAGGGCCATATTAGCTATTTCAACATCTAAGTGGAAAAGTTCACCTAAGGCATGACCTCTGGCAAGAGAAAGGATCCCCCCACACACCACAACTTTCCTGTTAGTAAGAGACTGACTGCTACTAGAGAGATTGCATGATGGTGGCAGAGATGACCAAAGGAAAGAGTTTCCAGAAGTAGCAGATTCTGGAACACCATGAAGTCTCCATGCTGCTGAAAAGATGGTTGTTGTTGAGGGAGAAGGCTCAGGAGAATATTGCTAACAGAAGGAAGCTCACACCAGGACAGTGTTATTGGCACCTAGGAGTTGCCTTACACTGGTATAGCTCAATCTTGATGGAAGGGTTCCTAATTTCTAGGATGTAAAAATTACATATTGCCAAACTGTTCTGTTGTATTACAACTGTATGATATGCAATTGTCGCCATTCCTAATATTGTTGTTGTTAAACCTAGATGGTACAATAGATAAGAGTACTGGCCTTGGAGTCAGAAAAACCTTAGTTTGAATCTTGGCTCAGACACAGCGTCAGAGTTTTTCTGAGCAAAATACTCTCAGGTTTGATTTCTTTTTCTGTAAAATAAGTGGGTTGGGCTTGATGGCCTCTAAGTTTCCTTCTACCTCTAAATCTTTGATTTTATGTTCCTGTAAACTTAAATCCAATCCAGATTTATAAAGATCTATGGAGGGTGAGGATGAGCATGAGAGAAAGATTGCTATGCTAAAATTTGTCAATCAACAATTTTTATCAAGCATATACTTTCCAGTTTCCATGCACTGTGATGGGTTATGGAGACACAAAGACAACAGTGAAACACTCTTTGCCCTCAGGAAGCTTACATATGAGAAGGCCACAAGTATGTATGGTTCTATCAAGTAGTACCACCAGTCTCCCAGGCTTTCTACTTGGAAATCAAAGGATTATTCTTGATTTTTGCCCTTCTATCACCTTATATGCCTGATATCAAGTCAAAACGTTGCTCCCTTTAAACTGATCACCATTATTCAGTGGCATCACCATGGCTAGACATCCTGCCTCAAATCTCTCCTCTGTATATCCTATTCTGCACATTTTACCAGTCGATATTTCTAAAAAATCACATTTACTGTGGTTCTTCAATAATTAAAAATCAACAAGGATGCTCTGTAGCCAACTACATGCAATCCATATCATTCTGCTGTTTTTTAAAGCCTTCATGATGAGGTTCTATTTGACCTACCTAATCCTATTCTCTACTCTTCTCCAACACACATGTACTTTCAGGAAAAATTTCTCTGTCCTTGTGCATATTATGTTCATCCATGCCTTTATCCATGCCATACCTCCTCTCTTGAATGCTCTCCCTTTAGCCATCATTTAGCTAAATTTTAACTATCTTTCATGGTCCAGCTCTAGTTCCTCACTCTTTGGTGATATTACTGCTCTTGTAGTCAGTAACATACTGGCAATTAATTCTTTCCTAATTATTTTTAGGAATTAGCCTTCTCTCCTAACCTAATCTCCTTGAAGAAAAATGACCCAAAAATGGTCAAATAATTCTTTGTTGTATTTAACCCAGAGCTATGAACTTAGAAGACCTTTTGACAAATACTTATTGATGGAGGAGGTGATTGAGGGACATACTAGCAAAGAGGCTTTCAAGAGAGTGGTCTCTTCTCTTATCAGCTGCTAAATGCCAGAAGGCCCTTCATATTCAAAGGAAAGGACATTTTTGTCAGCTCTTTATAGGGTCATATGTATGGTAGGTAAAAGATGAAATGACTGAGGAAACAAAGGTTCAGTGTTCTGAGCATGTCAATTTATTAAGCAATGCATGATAATTACCTATTATCAATCAAGACCAAGCCCCTAGCTCAGCTTGGGACTGGACCCTGAATATAGAGGGAGAAAGACATTTACATATTAAAAACAATCCAATAAGACCAAATAATTAAAAGGAAACAATACAACATTACACAATCTGATTTCTAATTACAGAAAAGATTAGGGACTTTCCAAGTTGGGAGGGAAAGAGCAAATAGATATAATTCTCTGATTCAGAAAAAAATATGTCCCATTCCTCACAAGTGTCTATAAATAATCATAGGAACATGGAAACAATAATTGACTGATCAGTATGAAGTCAGTTTTCAAATAAGTCAAATGGGTTGCTTGAGATGTATAATTGTGAAAAAACTCCTTGTTTCAAACTTTGGGTCTGACTGAGTTTCTGGTCAGCATAACCTGGGTCCTTAGTTGAGGGTTTCTAGACAGCAGATAGAGGTGGTCTGATTTCCTAACCATATGAGACTAGGTTCATATCATGTAATAAAGTTTTTTCCAATTCCCACAATTGAATAAAATTTTCTTACAAGACAGAATTTGGACTAGACCCATAATTGAATAAAAAAAGACTTAGTTCCAGAATTGAGTCACCAGGTGGGGTCAGGTGGGGTCCACTCAATTCCCACAATTAACCATTTGCTGTCCTAATCCCCACAATTCTCCCACAGGACATTAGATCGAAGAGTATCCTAAAAACTTAATCACGTCAAATCTCTAATTTTAACAGATTTGAATAAAAGAAGACCAGAAAGAAAAAGGATTGCCCAAGATCCCACAGCTGGTTAGTCCTGGGCCTAGAACCCAGTGCTACTGTAGCCCAATTTGGTGCTCCTAAAGGTACTTCTGTAGCTGAAATTTCTGTTACTTTCTCTCACAATTACCATTAAAAAGAATATTCACTCCCTTGACTCAAGAAGCACAAAATCTTGCTATGGATCTGTTCTTGCTGTTGGCTCCAGAGACAAGACTGATGATTCTTAACCAGACATCAATAAAGACAGAGTTCAGAGACAGCCTACACATACAGAGCAGAGGAGGGAACGGGGGAGCCCAGAGCTCTTCTCCAGGATACAGTCTTCCTGGCTGTCCAGGCTGATGAAAAGTCTCTAGGATTGAATTTAAGAATCATAGGATGTTACAATGGGGAGAGACCTAAGAGATTGCATATTATCAGTAATCCAGCACTTTGAACAAAGCCTGGCACATAATAGGCACTTAATAAATGGTTATTGACTAGCTAACTGACAGTAATACAAAGGGCAGAGTGTTATAATACATTTTTTTTAAAGAATTAGCCTCTCAGAGTAGCTAGGTGGCACAGTGGAACCTGGAGACAGGAGATTCTAGGTTAAATGTGGCCTCAGACACTGCCCAGCTGTGTGACCCTGGTCAAGTCACTTGACCCCTATTGCCCACCCTTACCACTTTTCCACCTAAGAGCCAATACACAGAAGTTAAGGGTTTAAAAATGTTAAAAAAAAAAAAAAAGAAATTAGCCTCTCTGAGGTGGCACAGTGGAACCTGGAGACAGGAGATTCTAGGTTAAATGTGGCCTCAGACACTTCCAAGCTGTGTAACCCTGGACAAGACACTTAGTACCAAATTGCCTGGCTCTTACTGCTCTTCTGCGTTGGAACCAATACTTTGTATAAATTCTAAGACAGAAAGCAAGGGTTTAAGAAAAAAAATTGATCCCCAGAATGGTGGGTATTCATAAAAGGTGAGATGCCATGGGCTCCTGTTTGCCTAAATATGAACATAAATGGATTGTCAGCCTTGCCCAGGTTAGATGATTTTACTCTCTTCTGTTCATGAGTCTCCCAGTCTTCCACTCATTAATCAGGATAATGCACGACTCTCTTATTCAGAGTTGTACTGAGTGAGCCTCAGTGAGCCTACTATGCAAAAATCTCATTTTGGACCCAGCAAACCTGTTTTGAGGGGAAAGATTCATTTTGGACTAGCATAAAACTAATCCAGACACAGAAATTTGGCAAAGGGAAAAAATACTCATCTGAGAACCTGACTCCTAATTTTGACTGAACTGTCAAAAAAAGGGGAGGGGGTAGATATTCCAAAATATCACTGAGAGCATTACAATTTTTAAAAAATAGGGCTGGGGGTAATACCATTACTGTATCTATATCCCAAAGAGATTTTTTAAAAAAAGGAAAAGTCTCTATTCATACAAAAATATGTAAAGCAGCTTTTTTTGTGGAGGCAAAGAATTAGAAATTGAGGGGATGTCCATCAGTTTGAGAATGGCTGAACACATTATGGAATATTATTGTGATGGAATACCATCACACTTTAAGAAATGATGGATAAGATCCTTTCAGAAAACCTTGGAAAGACTCATATGAACTGATGTAAAGTGAAGTGAACAGAACCAGAACATTGAACATAGTAACAGCAATATTATATGATGATTGACTGTAAGAATACAACAATCCGGGCAGCTGGGTAGCTCAGTGGATTGAGAGTCAGGCCTAGAGACGGGAGGTCCTAGGTTCAAATCTGGCCTCAGACACTTCCCAGCTGTGTGACACTGGGCAAGTCACTTGACCCCCATTGCCCACCCTTACCACTCTTCCACCTAGGAGCCAATACACAGAAGTTAAGGGTTTAAAAAAAAAAAGAATACAACAATCCAATACAATTCCAAATGACTTATGTTGCAAACTGCTATCGACCTTCAGAGAAAGAACTGATAAGAGTCTGAATGCAGATTGATACATATTTCTTTTTTATTTCATTTTTTCTGTTTGTTTTTTTGATCTGTGTTTTCTTTTGCAATGTGACTAATAAAGAAAACATATTTGCAAGACTACATACATATAATCTATATCAAATTATTTGCCTTCTCAAAGAGAGGGAATGAGAGAGAAAAGAGGAAGAGAATTTGGAACTCAAACTTTTAAAAAAAGAAATATTAAAGTTGTTTTATATGTAGTTGGAAAAAATAAAATAAACTTTTTTTAAAATAGGGCTTGGGGATTAGAATTTTTCAATATTCTTGCCTTTTGTCCCCTCCTAGAGAGCCATCCCTTATAAATTATAACATTATTTTAAAGAAAACGAGGAAGTTGTTGAAAAAGTCTGAAAATATAGGCAATATACGGCATCCATTCCCACCTCCACAAAGGAGCAGGTTTTTGTATCTCGTCTTAAACGCATGCTCATTCTTTGAGGAACCATATGTTAAATGTCTAGCTAGATGGCACAAGAGAGAGAGAACACTAGGACTAGAGTTAGAACATCCAAGTTCAAATCTGACCCCAGACACTGATTAGTTATATGACTGAGCAAATCACTTAACCTCTATGTGCCTCAGTTTCCTCAACTTAAAATTGGAATTCTAATAGTGTAGTGCCCCTCTCCAGGTGTTCATGAGAATCAAAGGTGATAATATTTGCAAAGTATTTATCACAGTGTCTGGCAAAAAATAGGTACTTTATGAATGCTTATTTCTTTCCTTTCTCTCCTTCCATTTCCCCCACAGTACCGAGCCCAGTGCTGGAAGCAGAATAAGTGTTCAGCAAATATTTGTTGGTTGTTAAGTCAGTTTTATGTCACTTCAACATTCAGATGCAGCTTCAAACCCCCCAAAGCAATATGTACATTTCACTCATCCTTGTAACTGGGCCAACAGACCATCCCCTGGGAATGCCCAATGACTCCCCTAGGATGAATCGAGGCTCTATTTTCTGTGTGCTGTTTTGATCACAGTCACAGAAAAGATCTTTGCGTGAGAAATCTGCAATTGTGGGACTGATAGTTGATACAACATTGATTTATCGGATGAAGTGCAGACATGGGTCGACTTGGGGATTGGTGAAGGAGCTACAATTCCCATTGCTGTGAGCTAAAGCGTTGCCATAAGCTAGTAGCCAGGCTTTCCTGGCTGTCAAAAGGGCTTTTCAGTTTTTCTTCACTAAAAATTACAAAACATTTCTCCACACCAGACACCCAGCCCTTCTCTGTGGCAAGACTCACAGTGTGTGGGTTCCCCCTACTGGCTATGTAATTGTTAGGACAAGATTTTCCAGCAAACTGCAAAATCGAGACCTTCAGTGACTCTGTCCCTGGAAAGCAAATTCTAAAGAATTATCACTGCATTTTCAAGGTCCACATCTGCAGATGGAAGAGAGGGGGGGAAAGTATTACAAATCAGCATTCAGGGAGCTAACTCAAAGCCTGACAGGTTTGGATTGGATTCATAAAACACCTAAATTGGAAGATTCTTTGAGGATCACCTGATACAACAGGAAGAATTTTAAAGTCTAGATTAGCGAATTGACTTGCTCAGGATCACAGGAATAACTGTTGGAAGAACCAGTAATGGAACCCAGCTCCAAATGTGGAATCCATCATATTCTGCACAAAAATTAAAAAGGAAAGAAACTTTAGAGATAATTCTTGAGCAAGTCAATTCGCTAATCTAGACTTTAATTTCTTCCTGTTGTATCAGGCGATCCTCAAAGAATCTCTTTCTTTTGTAGTTAAGAAAATGGAGGTACCCAAAAGTTGTGATTTACACATGGTTATATAAAATTCAGAACCACAATTGAAATCTGCCATTTTGCTATAAATATAACATTTTCAACTGTGCTATCTGTAACAAAATCAAATCTAAGACTTTTAGATCTTCAGTCTGATACTTTGGTACATGCGATATTGTCATTAAAATATTGTCATTTGGGGGCAGCTGGGTAGCTGAGTGGATTGAGAGCCAGGCCTAGAGAAGGGAGGTCCTAGGTTCAAATCTGAGTACTTCCCAGCTGTGTGACCCTGGGCAAGTCACTTGACCCCCATTGCCTAGCCCTTACCACACTTCTACACAGTATCAATTCCAAGACAGAAGGTAAGGGTTTTTAATTAATTAAATAATTAGTTGAAATATTACCCTTTCTTCTATTTTTCTTCAGGATAAAGATGTTTGTGATAATGAGATTAAATCTACCCTGCCCATCTTTAGATTTAATCACCAAAGGTGAAAACATCTCCATTTAACTTGCAATTTGGGTGTGCTAGAGTAACAAATCAGCATTTACTGACTGCCTCCTGGGCAGTCCTAAGAAAAGCATCTGTTATGATTGGACACATAAACTAAGAGGAGGCCACAGGAAGTGATGCAAAAGAGCCCCCTTTAAAAAGACACCTCAGTCAGCTGGGCTCTCACTTCTGGCTCGTGACTGGACTTAGAGAAGGTCTGGAGCTGGTGAGACTGTTCCACATGGTGAGTGTTAAGACTGAATCTTCCTGAACTTCTCTTAAGGAACTTCCTTTTAATAAAGACTCTGTGACTGAAGCTTTTGCTTCATTTGCCTTCAAGGCCCTTCGGACCTCTGGCTTTCTGGCCTTGAAATCAAGGCCAGATTTCCCTCTGCTGAGGGTTAATTAGATCTACCTGGACTGAACTAGGGGATCAGAGCAAATTACTTACTGTGTTAGATTGCTTATCCTATCTTATCCTCTCCTTATTTCTATTTCCTCTTATCATTTGTAAATAAATTTCCATAAAAGTCATTTTAACTTGAAGTTGATATTTAATTGGGGATTGATAATTGTTCAATCCCCTGGAGACCAACCTTTTAATATTTACCCAATAATCAAAACCCCTTTCCCCCCTTACATGTTCTGATCGATGTAGATGCCTTATTTTCTGCTCAATATCCTTCTGGAACCCTAAATTCTATTTGAAATGATTTCCAAATGCCATTTTTTCCTAATATGACTTCTTGCTCATTGGCCTCTGGAAGACACATATATTGTAGGGAGAAGGAATATGGTCTTTTCATGGGTCCCCAGCATTGCAGACACTACATGTGTAGACATGATCATAATAGATAAAAATAGTTTCTAGTGATTATAGTGGTAAGAGTATTTATAGTTAATGAAACTTCCTCTACCACAGCAGACTAGGACCTTCTCTTCAAAATTAAGTCTTAGAAAGTAGCCTAAGTTATTAAATAGGTAAATTAAGTTGCCCAGGGTTATACAGCAAGTATATCAAGAGAAGAATATCCCAAGAGAAAATAAGCTGACTTTATCATGAAATGGAGAAGCTCTTTTGGCAAAGATCTGTCCTAGATCTCAACCAATCATCTTGGAGGCAGCCTTAGTGACTGGCAACTAATAAAGGAATCTGTTCTTTCTCAGTAAATCAATTCAATAAACATTTATTAAGCACCTACTATGTACTAAGCATTGTGCTAAGCACATACGATATGCCAAGAAGCAAAAGATTATCTCTGTCTTCAAGGTGCTTACAATCTATTGAGAAAGAAAAACATTCTAACAAATATATATGAAGCAAGCTCTTAAAAGGATAAATAGGAAATAATTGAGAGCAGAAAAGCATTAGAATTTAGAGGGGATAGAGAAGGCTTCTTATAGAACAGTGATTCCCAAAGTGGGCACTACCACCCCCTGATCGGTGCTGCAGCGATCCAGGGGAACAATGATGGCCACAGGTGTGGTGCATTTATCTTTCCTATTAATTGCTATTAAATTTTTTTAAAAAATTAATTTCCAGGGGCACTAAGTAATATTTTTTCTGGAAAGGGGGCAGTAGGCCAAAAAAGTTTAGGAGCCACTGATCTAGAAGGTAGGATTTTAGTTGGACTTTATGGAAGTCACCAAAACCAACTTTTGGAGTAGAGGAGGGTGAGTGTGACAGAGATGGAGTGACACAGAGAAAATACCAAGAGTCAAGAGATGGCTCATCTAGTTACTGGATCAAAGAATATGTGTCAGGGAGTAAGGTGTAAGAAGACTGGAAAGGTAGAAGAGGGCTAGGTTATGAAGGACTTTGAATGTCAAACAGAGCATTCTATATTTTCCCCTGAATGCAATAGGAAGCCACTAGAATTTATTGAGTAGGGAGGGGTGATATAATCAGACCTGTGCTTTAGGAAAATCACGTTAGAGGTTGAATGGAAGATGGATTGAGAGATTTGAGGTAAGCAGACCCAACAGTAGGCTATTGTGTGATGGCAATGTCAGAAGAAAGGGGGCTAATATACAAGAGGTACTACAAAGATGAAATCCACAGGTCTTTGCAATAGCTTGGATATGAAGGAGAAGAGAGAGTAAGCAATCCAATATAACTTCTAGATTGCAAAACTGAAGGACCAAGAGGATAGTATTCTTTTTTTACAGTAGTAGAAAAGGTAAAAGGTGGGAAGAGTTTAGGGGAAAGATAATAAGTTTTATTTTGGTCATACTGAATTAAAGGTGTCTCCTGAACATCCATTTTGGGATGTCTTAATAGATTTGACCACATTCTTCATGAGAAGAAGCCTACTTATTTGCCTCTAAGTAATGGTCTATGCCCCGAAGACATGGGTTTAATCATGCCTTCCTAATTCTGGGGTCAGCTCTGCAACAGCCTAAGCTAAGATATAACATCATGGAGCTTAAATAAACATATATTCAACTAGCTCAGTGATAGGAGTTTCCAAAATGTTTAACAAATGCCTGATTCTTTGGTTAACCAGGAGCCCATTGTTTGTTCTTCCCTTCTTGATGCTGCTCCAGCAAGTGAGGTCTTTAAGATGTCCATCTCCCCAGAACCAGAACGTTGTGCACAGTAATAGCAATAATGTACTATGATTGACTGTGAAGGGCTTAACAATTTTCAGCAAGGCAAGAATCCAGGGGATAATATCAAAGGACTCGTGATGAAAAAAGGCTATACTCCACTATAGAAAGAACTGATAAGAGTCTGAATGCAGATTGAAGCTTATCATTTTTTCACTTTATTTCCTTCACATATTTTTTTTTCTTATCTAAGCAATATGTATCTTCTTTCACAACATGGCCAACATGGAAATACATATTACAGAATAGAATATATGCAACCTATTTCATACTATCTACCATCTTGGAGAGGAGGGAAAACAGGGAGAAAATATGGATCACAAAATGTCATAAAATGATTATTAAAAATTGTATCTACATGGAATTGGAGAAAAATACAATAATAATAACAAGACATGCCCTTCTCCCTTTCAAAGGAGTGTCTAACTGAGTTCTTCAATCAACTTAATGAGATTAAAGGGAAGAGTCCTTTGTTTAGAGGTAAATGAGATTGGTCCTCCTCCAGGGAGAATGTGGGCATACATATTGGTATAGTGATTGAGAGGACATAGAATTTCTGTTCTGTTCCCAATTAGCCTCCAAGTTGACTGGCTGACTGAGATTTAGGAGGATAGATCTTTGTCAAAGAACTAGCCTTTCTCTATGATCTATAAAAGTGAGCTAACACATGAACTTCATCTCTTTTGGAATTTCCTTTTGCCTATCTAGGAATCACAGTGGATAGAGTGCCTGGTCTGGAGTCAGAAAGACTCATCTTCCTGAGGCCTCAGTCACTTACTAGCTATGTAACACTAAGAAAGTCACTTAAACCTATTTGCCTCAGTCTCCTCATCTGTAAAATGAGCTGGAGATCCTAGGAAATTGCAAATAACTCCAGTATCTTTGCCAAGAACATTTCAAATAAGGTAATGAAGAGTCAGACACTACTGAACAACAACACGATGGTATATAAGCATTAGTTTACTATTTATTGTGTTTGTAATTACAAGAGCTACATTTTCCTTAAATGAAAAGGAAATTAGCATTGTTTGCTAGAGGATGTGTCTACATAAGTAGCATTATTGGTAAATTAAATCCTTTTCTCCTTAATATTAGTTTCTATGTTATGAAATCTCACTATCACCCCAACTTAGGTTAGCATTTATATATAAAATCCAAAAGGAAAGCGTTCGGTCCTAAAATCAAAGACTTCATCGTTCTCCCTTGGGAGGTTAACTTCAAAGACCTGGGCATTGGTCAAACTAGTTAGAGATCAAAAAAGTCCTTAGGATACTTGGATTGTTTTTTAAATTACTAATGCAAATTATTAGAAAGTCTAAACTCTTTTAAAACTATTTTCCCCATGTGTCCCTAAGCTATAGTGGGTCAGCTAAACCGAAGAGAAATTGTTTTCTTTGACTTTCTTCTAGTTCTTATAGATATGAGATTTCCTTATCTTTAAGAGAGATAAGGTAAAGAATTCTGATGTTACTATGACCATCACTGTTCCCTTCAAATCCCTGAGAACTACCAAATTAATATATCTCTAATGTAAATAAAAATGAGACATTTTTGTATAAAATGTAAACTATCATGAATGTTCAGAGTTGCTATATTCCCATCCCACCCTTCCATCGGTCATCAATGATACTAAGACTTAGAGCATTAACAGAAGTAAATGTATCTGTTTTTTCCATCCTTACTAGCTATTCTGAAAATAAGGGCATCTGTAATGCCAAGATAGAGGAGAAAGGACCCTATCTCGTGTGGTAATCCTCCCCAACACCTCTCAAGTCATCATCCAACCTTCCATTAACCATCTAGGAAGCTGCCACCTATTTTTTTTTCCTCTCACAAGCCAAGTCTGAGACCTCTTGCTTTTAAACTATTCAGATAGCTGGTGAACACCCAATTCGTAACTTAGTCCTGAAGTATATCCTATCTCATTTTTACTGATCCTAAGATTTCAACTATCTACAAAAATTATACTTTGATAACAATCAATGAGATTTTTAAACTTTATTAGAGCCTGTTTATTTCTTCATTGGGAACACTGTTGATTTTGTTCACTTGTGTTTGACTCTTCATGACCTTATTTGTGATTTTCTTAGCAAAGATACCAGAGTCCATTGGCATTTCCTTCTCCAGTTCATTTGACAGATGAGGAAACTGAGGCAAACAAGTTTAAGTGACTTGCCCATGTCACATTACTAATAAGTCTCAGAGACCAAATTTGAACTGAGAAAGATGTCTTCCTAACTTCAGATCCAGCACTCTATCCACAGAATCACCTAGCTACGTAGCCCTATTCATTGAGAGCAGAGGCTGGTTTGTTTGAAAGAACACAGGCAATTGCTAATAAATTTAGAAAGTAATGTAGCTATAAGAATCTGACCAATTTTCTTCTTCAATAATTTTCTGCAAAAACCACAGAGTAAACCCCCAAATTGGTTACTAGGGAATGTATGATATATGCATGACTAAAAATGATAAATTTAGATCTTTTCTCCTTAAAACTAGTGGGTTGTAAAGTCTTACCATATCACAATCTAGCATTTATAGTAGCTTTTATAAGTAGAATCCAAAACAAAAATTGTAATTCCTTAAAAAAGGGCTTCCATGATTCTCAATACATCACCTTAACTTATTTTGAAAAAAAAAAGGGTATAGGGTACTAAAATAATCTATGAAAATCAAGGCTGAACAAAGGACTAATAATGTCATGACCAAATCACACAGAGCTCCAGTCCTTGAGGAAATGCAAATACTTTCATATAGAGAGTTCATACACCCTTACACCCAGGGTAGCAGGTGCCCTAGAAAATTTTTCAGAACAAAATATATTGCTACAGACAGGCAGAAGCCTCTGTCAGTTCTCCTTATTTGTCCTTTCCCCAATTCCATCCTCCCCAGTTTAATATCATTTAAAATTTTGTTTGAGAAGATGTAACAGCTGAGCCCACAAATGACCAACTTTGCCATGATATAGCTCTTTTTTAATATGAAAAACATCCCTAGGGTAATTTCTAAGCAGAATTTTTATTCATCTTTATTAGCTAGCCTGCTTGACAGGTCATAGGTCATGTTTAAATAACTGAACTCTCTGTGGGAGATCAGCATCCCTACAAAGGACTGAATCACAGAATCTTAAACCCAGAAGCCATTTAGAATCTATCAGGTCCAATTCCTTCATTTTACAGAAAGGGACCCTAAGACCCAGAAACATAAAGTGACTTGTAAAAGTTACTTAGCTATCAGTGAAAAGAATGGAAACTAACATTCAGGTCTCCTGGCTCTACTATATGAAGTTGTTCTACTTTACAGAGGGAGCTTGTTTGAATTTTTACTAATTCCTCCTTCCTCAGATAATAGATCATGGAACATTAGAGATGAAAGAAAACTTAGAAATCGTTTCATGAATGCTCTCCCATTTTATAGACTAAGAAACTGAGCTTCAGAGAGGTGAAATAACTCAACATTGATCATATACACTTTTAATTTCCCTACTATGAGACTCAATTTCCTCCTTGGTAAAATGAGAATAACAATACCTATGTTATATACCTTACATGGCAACTGTAAAAATCAATAGTAGAAATGTTTATTAAGAACATTGTAGACTTCTGGGTTAAGATGGCTACAGAGTAGAAGCAGGGCGCTTTACTCTCCTTTCGGACCCATATAGTATACCTCAGAAGGACAAAAAAAATAAATCCAGATGAAAGAAGGGACCCCACAATAGGGCGCAGTATGTAAGGTATGTGGGATTTGGGCACTTCCCACACTATAAGGGGGGGAAATAGCTCCCATCAAAATGCGAGCGGATCAAACCTCCCCCACACCATAGTACCAGAATCAGAGGCTGAGCACCAGAGTTAGAACTAGTGGGGGCACAAGTCTAGCTCCTTGGCAGCTAACTGGGACCACTAGGAGCTTGCCCCTGAGAGCAGCAAGACTTGAGACCCCAGGAGGCTAGAGAGCATAGAACATGGGCTCAGGAGTGGGGATAAGAGAGGCAGCAGACAGTGGAAGCAGCTCAGCATGCTGGGACTCAGGGGAAAACCTCAGGTGGAGGAGCAAGTGTGGGCCAATTTCCAGGCTCTGGGAAGCCAACTAGGACCATGGGGGCTTGACCCTGGAAACAACTAGACCAGAGACCCCAGAAGGCTGGAAAACACAGACCTTGGATGCAGGAGTGAGGCTGAGAGGGGCAGCAGAGAGCAGAGGCCTTGTAGACAGAGGAAGCCAGGAGGCTCACAAAGTAGTCTCAGGCAAAAACTGCTCCTTAGCTCCATACAAAGAGAGTCTGCCTGCCTTACTCAGACTTCTGGCTGAGAAAGCATAATGATGCCAAGCAAGGCCCAAGAAATAACCACCAAAAAGACAAAGAAAAAGCTCTAATACTTGATAACTTCTGCACAGAAAAAAACCAGAAAACAGAGGAGGACAATTAAAAACATCCAAACCTTCCCCCAAAAAATGAAAATTGGTCACAAGCTCTTGAAGAGATCTGAGATCATGAGAAAGATGGAAGAGATCTGGCAAGAAAATAACAGTTTAAAAGGCAGAATTTCACAATTGGAAATAGGTTCAGAAATCAAATGAAATTATAAGAAAATTGAAGACCAGAAATGACAAACTGGAAGCCATAAAGAGCCAGAGAGGCCAGATTGAAAAGGAAAACCAAAAGATTATAGCTGAAAAACAGTCTTTAAAGGCTAGAATTTGGCAAGTAGAAGCCAAAGATCTCACAAGACAGCAAGAATTAATAAAGCAAAGTCAAAAGACTGATAAAATAGAAGGAAATGGCTAAAATGACAACAGGGGAGAGTAATGAAGGTTGGAGGGGATGTGACAAAATTGGGACATTAATGCATTGCTGGTGGAGTTGTGAATTGATCCAGCCATTCTGGCTGGCAATTTGGAACTATGCTCAAAGGGCTTTAAAAGATTGTCTGCTGCTACCACACCAATGCAACTAACAACAATTTGGAAATAGACCCTGAACAAGGACACATGTTACAAGCAGTGGAAATGTGCATTGGCCATGGGGGGGTGGGGAGCGGGGGGTGAAGGGGAAAGTAGGGGCATAAAGTATGTAAACAGGTTAAAAATGAATATTAATAAATGTTTAATAACTTTAAAAAAATTGCCTGCCCTTTGATCCAGCCATAGCACTGTTTGGATTATACCTGAAAGATATTATAAGGGAAAAGACTTGTACAAAAATATTTTTGGCCATGCTCTTTGTGGTGGCAAAAAAATTGGAAAATGAGAGAATGTTCTTTGATTGGGGAAGAGCTGAACAAATTGTGGTATCTGTTGGTGATGGGATACTATTGTGCTCAAAGGAATAAAGAACTGGAGGAAGTCCATGTGAATTGGAAAGACCTGCAGGAATTGATGCAGAGTGAAAGGTGCAGAGCCAGAAGAACATTGTACACTGAGACTGATACTCTGTGGTACAATTGAACATAACGGACTTCTCTACTAGCAGCAATGCAAGGATCCAGCTCAAAGCTGAGGGACTTATGAGAAAGAAAACTAGTCACATTCAGAGGAAGAACTGTGGGAGGAGAAACACAGAAGAAAAACAACTGCTTGAATACATGGGCTGATGGGGATATTATTGGGGATGTAGACACTAAATGATAACTCCAATCCAATTATCAATAATATGGAATTGGGTCTTGATCAATGATATATGTAAAACCCAGAGGAAATGTGCATCGGCTAAGAGGGGGGTTAGGGGATTTTGGGGGAGAGGGCAAAAACATGAAATATGTAACTAAGGGGAAATATTCAAAATAAAAAATAAAATAAAAAAGAACATTGTAACTATAAATCAGTTTATTTATGAAATACTGTAAGCTATTGTGTTAGTGTTTTGCTAAAAACTTAACAATGAGCATCAATACAAACAACTTCAATTACTTAGTAATTATTTACAATTAAGTTAAATAATTTCAATGCATGAAGTGGCATAGTAATTTTTCAGACACCCCTTCTAAGTCCTCATCAGGATTTTCTCTTCATTAATTCTTAACACTTTTCCTCTTAGACAGTTGTAGTTAGTATAGGTATATAGTATGCCTTTTGGTTCTGGTTCTGATTCTGCTTCTTCCTTTTTTGTAAATGTCTTCCTATATTTCTGTATATTTTTCATACTTGTTGGTCTCAAGTGTATTAAAGTATTTGATTATAGGGATACATCATAATTTAATGATTTCTATATTCTTCTCATACTGAACTTTATGTTATTTCTGATTATTTTCACAGATTACATAAAATGGTGTTGTGAAAATTTTTTTTATAAAAGTTATCATTTTATTTCATGTCAATTCTACCACACCCAAATGCTTACCTATGTGTAATTAGAATTTTGTACCCCAGGACTCCATTTCCCAGAATCCCACTTTCATCCTCACATTACATCCTTACATTTTGGAAAAAAAAGTTTCTGTAACCACGCCCTCACACTCTCTTCTCCTGCTAATGTGGTCAGGAAATTCACTTTACTCAGGCTTTACTTTTGACTTTTTATTTCCTCTACTTCAAGTGATTATTAATAAATCTTATAAAATATAACACTTAGAGTTATTGGATATTAATTTTAATCTTAAACCTATATTCCCAAAATATTAATTTAAATAGGACATGGTCTTATGGTCTTTGAAAGAGCAACTCACAAGAATTGGCCTGATGCCTTAAAGTCTTCTATAATTTGTACAAACTCATGCAACATTATTAAACTCCCATTATACATAAAGTTTTTTACTATGTATTAAAGAAGGGGTATTTACTCAACTCACCCAATGGGTCTCTGATTTATTTTGTGGATGTAGTTACTTGTTTCATTTGTGTAAATCCTAATACATCAAACCTTCTCATACTAAGTAATTCTAGTACATGTTTTCCCATAGTTCCTTCATAGATAATAGATTCAATTTAGAATCCTCATCCAAGGTAGTTTTTCTCATTCCTTGGGTACCAGTATTTCAATTTCTCCCTCTGTTTTCCTTGGCTGTAATTGTATAACTGCTACACTTCCTTTTCAAACTATATATTTGTTCTTTTATACATACAAGAAAACTACAGTCATCACTGGAAATAGGCTCAAACCTATTGATACCCACCATGCATTGCTTTATTGTCCTCTAGTTATCAATGATAGTTATTATTCAAAGATTGTGGTGTTCCAGGGTTGACAATCATGCAGCAGTGTCATGAGAACATTAGTGTTAACAAGGTCAGTTTTTGTGATGGAGACTTTAGAAAGTCCTGAATAGTTTGCCAAAATCAATTCAGTCTACTTTCTTTCTTCTACTAAATCTGGGGTGCAATTTATTTCCCAGTGGTAGTGGTGTCCTAAATAGATGTACTGACGTGTTAAATTAGAAAAAATGGCCATTCATCAGTATGCCATTTTCCAATAAGCATTTTTATCCATTTGGTTTTCTTCCATGAATTGTTAAGCCAGTCTCTTTTGTTTAATCATAGCTCTCATTGGAGAGACATCATCTTGCTTTGGGGCTCAATAAAATCAGTAAAATGTCACCGATGAATAGGAGAATCCAAAGGATTTAATCATATACTAGAAATCTCTCTTCCATTTGTTCCCTAAATAGAATGTCTTCCATGACAGGGACAGATTTCTTTGGTGAAGATATATCACCTTGCTTAGTAAATTAATGGGGTCACCAAGCAATTATATTTGTGGTTACATTTATCGAGGGATCTTTGATAGTTTTAATCTACACATGAGAAATTCTTTGTTAGAAGTGAGATTTAAAAGTGTATTCTTGCAAATAAGATTTTTTTTTTACATAACAAATAGAGACCATTGTATCTTATAATCTGTGATCTAGTTTGCAAGTGATTATACCTGGGTGGGTATTCCAGGTAGGTATGATAATTCCAGGAAGGAATACACCAATTAGAGGAAGAGGCCACAGGGATGGAGGTATTATCAGCTCAAGAGAGGTTCTGAGGCAGAAATGAAAAAGAAAATAATCCTGTGTCAGGTCAGGGATGAGTCAGGTTGGAAGAGGACACTTGGTGGGTGCTTCTTAAAATAGAGGTTCCTTGAAGGAATAAACTCACCAGAAAAGGACCTCCTTATTCTATGTTGTCTTCCCTTTTTAAAAAATAAACTCCCTGAGGGCAAGAATTGTCTTTCTTTTTTTATTTGTGTTCCTAATGATTAGCACAATGCCAGGCACTTAGTAAATACAGATATCCCTTCTACATCATGGGGTTAGGATTGTAGCAGCCTCTCAATCTGGAAAATCCTTGCAAATTTTTTGACCCTCCTTCATACCAGAGAAAAAGCCTGAAGTTGTTTTTTTTTTTTCTCTTTTATGGGGTGTTTACAGTACTTTGTGTATCTTAGGTTAAGTATGCATTTCTGAGTTTCTATAATTTTTCTGGGTCATCTGCTGACATTTGCATGTTATATGCAGCATCCATAAAAATCCCAAAAAGTTCCCACTTGATTTCTTTAGCAGACCCACAATAGATCAAAACCAAGATAGAGGAAGTCATGATGTGGATAGGATAACTGTACTTAATAAATTCATAATCAAATCTCTGAACTTTTTGGTTTATTATGTGCTAATCAAAATTTAGTCTTCCTAGAAAATAAAATAAAAACATCTGCCTATTTCCTTTTTCCTTTTTTTAATTGAGAAAAACCTTCATATATTTGTAAATCAATCTGATAAAGAGAGAGAGAGAGATGCTGAGGGAGGGGAAGTTAATTGAGCATTTACTAGACACCTGCTGTATGCAAGTCACTGTGATAATCACTTTACAAATATTATCTCATTTGATCCTTGCAATAACTCTGTGAAGTAGGTGCTATTAATATCCCAGTTTACAGTTGGAGAAACTGAAGCAGACTGAGGTAAAATGATGCCCGGAATTACTCAGGTAGTAAGCCTCTAAAGCTAAATTTGAACTCACGTTTTCCTGGTTCTACACTCAGTGTTCTATCCACTGTCCCACCTAGAGGCCTCTAGATGACTCAGCTGATAGGTTACTGGGCTTTGGAATCAAGAAGAACTGAGTTCAAATCCAACCTCAGACTCTTTCTAGTGATATGACTGTGGGTAACTCACTTAACTCTCTTTGCCTCAGTTTCCCCTCTGTAAAATGAGTTAGAAAAGAAAATGGCAAATCACTCCAATATTTTAGTTAAGAAAACACTGAATGGGATAATGAAGAGTTGGGCATGAGTCAAAAAACCTGAATTGGATCATGAAGAGTTGGACATGAGTCAAAAATGGCTGAATAACAACAAATTTAACAAAAAATTTCTGGAAAAATTGGATAGAAGCATCAAAAATTATTAGACTTAGACCTCATACCTTATAGAAAGATAAGCTATAAGTAGAAAGATAATTTATTTGTAAAAAGTCATAACACAAATTAGAGAAATATGGGGTGAATAATTATTAGCTCTATGAAGAGGAAAAAGTTCACAACTAAACAAAGAATATAAAAGATCATAGAAGAAAAAGAAGGATCATTTTGATTACATGAAATTTTAAAGTTTTTACACAAATGAATCTAATAAATCTAAATTTAAAAGGGAAACTGATTAGGAATGGGGTGGGGAAGATTGAAGCAGGTTTCTCTGATAAATATAGCATTTCCAAGACATACAGGGAATTGCTGCTAATTTATAAGAAAAAGTACCATTCCCCAATTGATTAATGATCTAAAAGATATGAAAAGATAGTTCTCAAGAGAAGAAACTCGGACTTTTTTATAGGCATATAAAAAATGATCCAAATCACTACTAATCAGAGAAATTCAAATTGAAGTAATAATAATTACATCTCACTCATCTATCAGCAAGGCAAAGATTACAAAAAAAGAAAATGATAAATATTGGAAGATATATGGGGAAATAGGCATTATTGATCTACTGCTGATGAACCTGTGGATGGATACAAGCTATCTGGAAAATAATTTGGAACTATTCATCAGAAGTCAGCAAACACTGTTCGTGAGTGTGTGTGTGTGTGTGTGTGTGTGTGTGTGTGTGTGTGTGTGTGTACTTTGACCCAGGTATATCAGCATTAGCCTATACTCAAAAGAGAAAAAAAGAAAGGAAAAAGTCATTTATGTACAAAAATATTTCTAGCAGTTCATTTTGTAGTGACAAAAAAATGGAAAACAATGAAATCTATATGTTTGCAATAAAAGAATAAAATCTCAATAAATTCTTTTTTAAAAGAAAGACCAAAATTTGTCAACTGAATGAGTGTGTGGAAATGGAGATTAAAGAGTGAAGGCTGATAAAACATTACAGATCTAGAAGGATAGTGTTAAATAAAACAATTGAGAGTTTTGGAAGAACAAAAAATGAATAGGTTCTGTTATGACATGCTGAGTTTGAGCTGCCTGCAGAACATCCAGTTGAAAGGTACAATAAGCAGTTATTTATAATGAGAATAGAGTTCAGGAAAAATGAAAGTAAGATATATAGGTCTAGGAATTATCTGCATAGAGGTGATAATTGCACCCAGGGGAACTGATGAGACCACCAAGGGAGAGAATAATATGAAAAGAAAAGGCCCCAAGAAAGAACCCAAGATACACATACAATTCCTAGTCATGCCAAAAATGAAGATAAAGAAAAGAAGCCTAAGAAGCAGGCATTTGGACAATTAGAGGAGTTAAGAGAGTAATGTCACAAAAATCATGAGAGGAAAGAATATATTGGAAGAAAATATGGTCATAAATGTCAGATTCTGCTAAGAAATCAAGGAGGAGAATTTGGCAAGTAATGGGTTAGTGGTCTTTTTAGAGGGAGTAGCTTCAGTTGAATAATGCCATCCCATATTGCAGAGGGTTTAAAAGAGAGTAAGAGGAAAAATGGAGATGCAAAGCACAGATTTTTTTTTAATTTAATGGAGGAGAGGACACAGAGGAGAATTTCTACAAAGCAGGAGGATATAATGAAGATTTTGGAGTTTGGGGTTTATTTTATTTTAGTATGGAAAATAGTTAGGATATTTGGCATGCCCAAAGAAGGAATCAATAGCAGTAAACTAAAGGCTTTAGGTGGAAAGGATGTTAATGAGAAAAAAAACATTAAGTGATATGATCAAGGTGACTTGTAGAAGATGGACCTTTGCAAGACAAAAGGTAACCTTCATCAGAGACTGAAGTAAAGGAGGATAATAGCATCATAAATTTAGAAGAAGGAGAAAATTTAGAGGTTAGAGAGTTTAATTCCTTTTTTACAGATGAGGAAACTGATGCCCTAAGTTGAGACACGGAACTAGAATACAGTTGGATTTGAACTCAGGCCTTCCTGAATTCCCATAGAATGTTCTATTTATTCTCGTCAGCAAGATGGCACAATGGATAGAGATTTGGACCTGGAGTCTAGAAGATCTGAGATAAAATCCAATCTTAGATAGATACTAATTGTGTGACTGTGGGCAAGTTACTTAACCTCCTTTTGCTTTAGTTTTCTCACCAGATAACAGCATCTACCTGACAGGATTGTTGTAAGGATCAAATGAGATAATATTTGTAAAAAGGGCTTAGCTCAGTTGCTGGAACATAGAAGGCACTATATAAATGTCTACACTTTTCCTCCCACCTCTCTTTCCCTGCCTCCTTTACCTAGAAGGGGATAATGTTGGGGAAATATGAGATGAGAAGAAAGGGAAAAGAGGGAGGCTGTGTTGAAAAGTCTCCATTTTCCAGTGTAACATCAAGAGACCTGGATTGAGGTCTCCAACATGTTGGATGAATCCCAGTATACTGTGAGGCAGGTATGGAGGAAGAAAAAGATAGACAAGAAGCACAGATGAGGAGACACCTATCCTTGGTAGAGATGGGGAAAGGGAAAAAGGAGGAAATAGATCATAATGCAACAAAGGAGGGTGACAAGTTACAGACAAGTAGTAGAACAGCTCAATATGTCTCAACTAAAAACTATAGCTTAATCAAAAATATTACAGTCTGATAAGAAAGAAAATAATATCATTCATTCAATAGATTTTACTGAGCACCATACTACACAGACACACCCACACAATAATGGCAGGCACAAAGAAGAAGAATACACAGTTCCTGCCTATAAGAGACTTGTGGTGTTAGGGTAGGATAGGGGACAAAATGGAGGCTGAGAAAGGTTAAGACATTTGTCCAAGGTCACCCAGCTTTTCCTGAGTCTAAGTCTAGCACTCTATCCTCTTGACCACTACAAGACACATTTTAACTATTTAAGAAGTTAATTGAAATAAAACAAGTTTGAATTTATTCCTTCTGCTCTATCTACCTTCATTGGCTCATTCCTCCCCCTTTGTTCTCTCCATGTGCCCCATTTGCCATTTTGTTAAACACTGAAAAAAATGTCATCCTTGGTAGTTGGCATTTCTCATGCTCCTTTATCATATTGCTACCTGGACTGATGGTTTTCCCCTCCAGATAATAAATTTGTATGTCAAAGGGAAGAAATATTGAATAATAAGAATGGTTTATGTTTCTAAAAAAAAACACCTTGCCTTCTGCCTTAGAATCAATACTATGTATTGATTTTTCTTCGCTCTCTATCAATACTATGTATTGATTCTAAGGCAGAAGAGTAGCAAGGGCTAGGCAATGGGGGTCAAGTGACTTGCCCAAGATCACACAGCTGGGAAGTGTCTGAGGCCAGATTTGAACCTATGACTTCCCTTCTCTAGGCTTGGCTCTCAATCCACTGAGCTATCCAGCTGCCCCCATTTCTGTATATTTTTACAGTTTTCTCAGCAGAAATCTTTTTTTTTTTCCTGCTGTGTCTTTGTGCCATGGAGGTGACCTCATGTTCTCAAAGACTTAGCCAGCCAAGCAAAGTCTCCAACCCAGCAGCATTAAGCTAAAAAGTCTGTGAGAACCGACCTAGGAAGAATTGTGGATCTGTCATTGGAGGATACTTAAGCTAAGTTTTTTTAATTAGTGTTTTTAATGACTTTTTATACCACAGTCATTTACCAATGTGCCTCCTCCCAAGTGAACATTTTCTTGGAACAAAGGAAAACAATTAAGAAAAATCAACTGACAAGATTACTCTGTCTCCCCCTCTGTATCAGTGGTACTCTACTGTTTGATCTAGAAGAGTACAGTATATTTCATCATTTGATCTCCTTGATCAAAATCAGTCACTTCAGTAAATCTGAGTTCCACTACCATTTAGTTGTGGGTTTTTTCCCCATAATTTTACCATTTGTCGTTTAATTGTTTTTCAGTTTAGTCCAAATCTTCATGTCTCCATTTGGGATTTTCTTGACAAAGACCCTGGAATGGTTTGCCATTTCCTCCTCCAGTTCAATTTAGGGATGAGGAACTGAAGTAAAGAGAGCTAAGTGACATTCCCTCAGTTACACACCTAGTAAGTGTCCAAGGCCATATTTGAACTCAGAAAGATGAGTTTCCCTGACTCCAAGCCTGGTGTTCTATTTGCTGCTTCACCCAAATGCCTCAATTTTACAATAGCCATTGTATAGTTTATTCTTTTGACTTTTTCTTCACTCTCTATCACTTCATTCTTTTCTATTTTAAAAAAATCTCTGATGTTCATTATGTCTTATGGTTCAGTAATATTTAGCAACATTTTTATAACACAATTTGTTCACCTGTTGCCCAATAAATAGTGATCTGTTGTTTCCGGGGTCTTTTTCTACTACAAAAAGTAACTATGATTAGTGAATTATCTATAGATCCTTTATTTCCACAGATGAGATCTTCACTGATAAAGGGGACCGGGGAGGGTTTCCTAAAAGAGGAGCCAGAAATTAAAAGCTGTGATATAGAGGATAGTAACGAGACTTGGAAGACAAAAGCCCTAGGATCAATCCCACTTCTGACCTGTACTGACTATATTAAACTCTTACTGATCTAGGCAACTCTCCAAGGCTAAGTCACAGAGAAGGTACCAACTGGCATTATCAGGAAGAGTTTCCTCATTGGGGAACTCGTTATACCGATGAACACACAGGTTTAGTTCCTAGACTTAAAGGATAGATAGGAATTCAACAGCAGAAAGGGAAAGAGAATATTTAACATATTCACTTCTCCTAATATTTCAATACATATGTAACTTCATTCTGTCTTTGACTTCCCAGGGGTTTCTGCCAAGTATTTTTTGAACCTAGACCCTTTTATGTTTGTATTTGCCCCTATTTTCACCATATATGACTGAGTATTCTAGAGTGTTAAGGTGAATTATGTGCCCATGAAAAATATGGCTACTGCTTCAGAGAGATTCCAGTACTTAAACTGTGGAATTTCAGAACTAGAAGGCACTTTAGAGATTAGTTAGTTTAATGCCCTTGCTTGACATATAAAAAAATTAAAATCCAAAAAGATGTAATCTACTCAAGATCAATTGCAGAGCTAGAACTTGAAACTAGATTTTTGGACTCCCCGTATACCATACTGCCTCCTAAAGCTTTCTTGTACCTGACTCTATTTCCCTTCCTCAGAGAAAAATTGAAGGGGATAGCTAGGTGGCTCAGTGAATTGAGCCCTAAGTCTTGAGATGGGACATCATGGGTTCAAATCTGGCCTCAGACACTTCCTAGCTCTGTGACCCTGGCCAAGTCACTTACTTCCATTTATTTAGCCCTTACTGCTCTTGGGACAATCCTTACTATTTATTCCAAGACAGAAAGTAAGGGTTAAAAGAAAAAAAGAAAAATTGGAGATTAGGGACCCATCTTTTGTCTCATAAGACTAGACATACTGAATTGTCATTAAATAGCAATATGACCTTGGACAATCACTTAACCTCCTTTCTCTTTTTGCCTCTTATGGATCTTATCTTTACATTTAGCAGGCGCTCCATTAATATTTATGGAATAAATGAAGGTGAGCAACTTGTAGAAGAGCATAAGACTAGGCATCAAAAGCCCTGATTTATGAGCCTGGATTGACTGTTAACTATGTGACCTTAGGCAAGTCAATTAACCTCTCTCATCCTCAGTTTCCTCTTTAATAAAACAAAGATAATAATATCTATCATATCTAGTGTATAGAGATGAGGTTTTTGTGTGGATTAAAATAAGATATTATAGGTTAAATATTTTGCAGCTCTCAAAGTCCTATATAAATGTCAGTTATTATCATTCTTATTAGCATCTAATCTCTCAGGACCTCAATTTTGCCTAGAGGAGGGATGAGATTTCAAAGTCCTCCTCTAACTTTAACATTCTTTGAATCTGCATTTTTTTTGTCAAAGATCTATCCCTCTAATTATACTTTTTATAAATTAATAATAACATTAGTTTGTATTTCCTAACTACACATCAATAAAAGGCATAGGGAAGCCCAGGGCATCCTGGGTAACAGGGAATGCAACTTTGGTCTCCAAAGAGACTATGGATCATTAAAAAATGGATCTGTTAGAGACCACTATAAATAAACCTCATCAAAACACATTAATGTTCACCTTCCTAACTGCCAAACCACATTTCACTTATTCCATTGAAAATTGATTTCCTATCAAAGTGATGGAATGAAACAAGTTTTAGTGTGAATGATTGATGATGGGAGCCACATCTATATTTGATAAACTTTGGACAAGATTCAGAGAACTTTACACAGTATTGTGTTGTGGAAGGTGCTATACTTTTAAAGTTGTTGAATGTGGTCAAAACTCAGTGCAAACTCCCTGGATAGGCAATATGCCACAGTGGAAAGAGTACTAGGCTTCGAGGCAGGGAAGGCTGGACTCAAATCTTGTCTCTGGCATTTATGATGATCATGGAGAAGTGGCTTCTCCCTTTTGTTCTTTGGTTTACTTATCTCTAAAATGAGAATAACATTATTCTTAATATTATTAATGTGGTTCATCCTTTATTTCAAAGGGGACCAGTGATATCACTGATGTCTTGTTCATTAGTTAAGTGAGGCAGAGTTGCAAAAAGTCATTGGCCATCAGATTCCAGTGGCAAGACAAAAGTCAAGAAGTCTGTTGATGGCCCAGAATGCAGTGGATGACGTTGATATTGTCAATGTCTGACTAAGCTCTGAGAGCTCTAGAGCACCTGCTTCAGCTGCCTTCATAGCTGTTAGAACAAATTTTCCATCCACTCATTCAATCAGGGAAGTCTTCATGTGTTTGGAGTAGAAATCCCCTGAACTCACCAATGAGTTTGAGTTCTATCCATTATCCTTAGATGGGTTAGCCCATCCATCAAAATGGTTATATCAGGATGTGGCTGCTGTGCATACTACAGCTTCTTGGAGCCACAGGTGAGAGTTGGGTGACAAGTGGACACCAAAAGAGCAGTTCTAGGGCAGCCAGGTACTAGAATGGATAGAGCACTAGGAATGGAGTCAGGAGGACTTGGGTTCAAATCTGACCTCAGACATTTGCTAGCTGTGTGACCATGGGCAAGTCACTTAACCTCAGCTGCCCAGCCCTTGCTACTTTTCCTTCTTCAGATTGATATTAAGACAAAAAGTGTGGACTAAAACAAATCTTATCACAGAGCCAAACAGATATCTTTGAGGGCCTCCACTGATGTTAAACCATTAAGGATCATTCTTACAAAAGAATTCATTTATACAACCAGTTCTGATTCCATCTAATTTTATCATTGTCTAGTCTACATCTCTTGATCTTCTCTACAAGAATAATATGAGATACCTTAGCAAATTCTTTGCTGAAATTTAAGCAGATTATATCCACAGCTGGCTGGCCATCTACCAGTTAGATTATCTTGTCAAAAAAAGGAGATAAGGTTAATCTGAAATAACCTGTTCTTGATGAAATGATGCTGACTCTTTGAAGTGATCACATGCAAGCCTCTAATTTTACAGATGAGATAACTGAGATCAAGAAAAATTAAATGCCTTGACCCAAGTTACGCAGGCAGTAAATCACAGAGTTGGCATTTAATTCCTAGGTTCATAAGATGTTAGTAATGTAGGAACCTTAGAGCTCATCTAGGTCAATACCTTCATTTTGTAAGTAAGACAATAGACCCAGAAAGAGGGAACAACTGATTCAAGGTAATTACATTGTAAAATTTCCATTTTTGACCAGTTTTTTTTTTTGATATGTCAAGGCTTCGAGAAAGAGACTTTTTTTAAGTAGTATATTACTTCAAAGGGTAGGTAAGCAGATCTTTCTCATCTTCTTGATTTCAAATTTTACCTCAAACACTAGCTTTTTGACCCTGGGCAAGTCTTTTCTCCCTGTTTGCCTCAGTTTTCTCACCTGTAAAATGAGCTAGAAAAAGAAATGGTAAACCACTCCACTATCTTTGCCAAACAAATGCCAAATAGGTCATGAAGAGCTGAACATGACTGAAAATAACTCAACAACAATAACAAAATCAATTCAAAGAAATATATTTCCAATGATAGCACTTCAGAAGAGGTGTGGCATAAGAAGAGAAGGATCAAGAATGACTTTCAGGGGACTCTTGCATGATTTTTTCAGTGACACAATAATTTTTTCCTATGATAATCTTGAATAATGCTTTTGAGCTCTTGTGTATGTCTAAGAAAAATGTTTCCTATGTATCCAGAGGAAATTGTGAGACTGTGATGGCCAAAATAATAGATGAAATGTAAGAGCCTACATGTATATAAATTAAACCAAGGGAACTGAAGCTCTAGAAAAGTGACTCATAATGCCATAAAATCTGAGAGTTAAATTGACTTGGGATCTAGCACATTTCTTCAGTCTTTAACTTTGCCTTCTCTTCAGATTTTGACTGATCCCCATTCTTCCCCCAACCCCTTTCTGGATACCACTCCCTTCCTCAGTGCTCACTCACTTCTCTCCACTGTCTTTGATCTCTTCTTTCTTAGGTAACTAAGTATTTCTTATCAGGCTTTCTTCTAGCCCCTTAAATATGAGTATTACCTCATTCCCTATTCCAAGGGCTTGATCTAGGACTCCAATCTCTCTCTCTACACCTTCTTCCTTGGTGAACTTATCAACCCCCATCCAATAAATTATCATCTCCATGTAGATAATTCCCAGGTTTATATGTCTGACTAATATATTTCCTAAACTCCAGCACCACATCATAAAGTGCCTGTTTGATATATCCTGCTCTGGCATCTTGAATTCAACATGTCCAAAATAGAACTCATTATTTCTTCCCCCAAACTTAACTCTCCTCTTAACTTTCTTACTTACATTGAAGGTTCCACCATCCTTCCAGTTACCAAGATGCACAAAATTAGGGTCATCCTGCACCACATTTGTATCCCCCTTCCCTTCCTCTCGATACTCATTCTGGTGCCAACTTTATGTCCATTACACATCTCACATCTGTCTCCTTTCCACATGCATGTTCATCATTTTAGTGCAGGTCATCATTATTTCTCACCTCCTAATTAGACCCCTAGATTTTAGTGTCTCCCTCTTTCTTATCCATATTATACAAAATACTCTTCCTAAAGCACAAATTTGACTACATAATTCTCCTCCTCAAGAAACTTCAGAGGATCCTTTTTGTTTTGATAATAAAATAAAAAAATCTAAGCTTGCCATTCTAAGCCTTCACACCTAGCTCCAGTCTACATTATTTCTCATTGACTCTCCCTTGCACATTCTATATTTCAGACAGACTATTTTCCTGAATCAATATCCCATCTCTGGCCACTCAATCTTTGCATAGACTGTACCTCATTCCTGGAATGCACACTTCCTTTCCTCTGTCTCTTAGAATTCACAATTTCATTCAAGCTTTAATCCATATGCTATCTCCTAGAGGAAGTCTTTCCTGAACCCAGAGCTACAAATAACAATTTTAGCAATTGGGCAAGAAAACACAAAAGCAAATCACCTTTATGTTATATTATGTAGAGTATATATTCAAAATACATTTGGTTGAGCCATGAACATTATTTGTTACTCTGTGAAAACTCGGCTACTCTTAGCAATGCAATGATCTGGGACAATCCTGATAGAGTTATGACAAGAAATGCTATTTACCTCCAGAGAAAGAATGGCTGGAGTCAGATGGATGTGCATCAAAGCAGCCTATCTTTCACATCAGTGTATTTCTGGTTTTATTTTTGAGGTTTTAGTTTTGTATGAGTGAATTCTTACAACAATGACCTATATGGAAGTGTGTTTTGCATGATAATAAAATTTAGTTTAATTTTAAAAGTATTAGTTACTATAGTGATTTTGATGCTGCTGAAAGAGCACCTATTGCTAAATTTTACGACTTCTAAGATCCAGCACCCTAGTCCAAAACTCTAAGATTTTTACTCTCCCTTTGGCATTGTTACATCAAATTAGAGCTGTTAGAACTCTCTTTCTCCTTAAATTATCTTATGTAGGCATGTGTTTGTGTCTTGTATTCTCTCAAGCATAAGGCAAGCTCTTTGAGGGTGTCAACTGTTTTTCACTTTGTCTTTAATATCTGAGTGCTTAAGAGAATGTTTTCTTGCTGGATTGGATTAGATAGGTTTAATTTCATTAAAAGGTTGCAAAGGAAAGAAGGAAGGTAGCAGGAAAAATATAAAAAGTCATTCACTAGCATTTGCTTAACACTTTTAAAGTTTACAAAATAGCATGTATATGTTATCTCATTTGATCCTGGGAGGGAAATGCTATTAACATTCCCATTTCCAGATAATAAAACTGAGGCTAAGAAAGGAACAGATTTGCCTATGGTGAAGGATCTAGGAAGCAACTAAAGCAGGATTTGAAATCAGGTCTTTAAAAAAACACTTTTTTGTCTTAGAATCCAATACTGAGAATCAGTTCCAAGGCAGTAAGGGGTAGGCAGTTGGGGTTAAGTGACTTGCCTAGAGTCACAGCACTAGGAAATGTCTAAGGTCACATTTGAACCCAGGACCTCCTGACTCCAGACTTGACTCTCTATCCACTGAACCACCTAGCTACTCCTAAACACAGGACTTCTTTAGTCCAAATTCCAATACTCTATCCACTATGCTAACTAGGGGGAGAAAAGGGGAGGGAAGAGAGACAGAGATTACACAGGTGACTCTTCTCAACTGCATTTTTTTTCCTTAAAAGATTCCATTGAAGAGGATAATAAAATACTTAATGAGAAGATGTGAAATTACTGTCAATCCTGGAAATCCCCTTGCAAAAAGTCTTTGTTTCTTTTCATGTACTTCCCGCTGTTTGGTCTGGTTGATTCTCTTTCCTCATTTCTATGTATCATCCAAAGTGTCACTGCGATACTATTTTAATGGTTACTATAAACATACCATTATCATATTGTGGCAATGTTCCCTGTGTAGGAAGGAATTCAGATACACCGTGTCACCGGTCCAGCAAGAATAGCCCAGTATCATCTTGTTTCTTTTCTGCCTTTTCCTTTTGTTCTAAATGTTGATAATTGGCTCTGCCCTTATGCCACTTTTTCACATTTGTATTTATTTAACTTCCTCAGGTATGGGGGATTAGAGCAGTTCATGAGACTGAATGACATAATGGAAAGCTGGACTTGGAATAAAATAAATTGATTTTTCTGTTGGGACACTTGTTAGTTGCATGACCTTGGATGGAGAATGGAATCAGAGGATTTGCTCAAAGGAAAGAACCTTTGAAGGTTATCTTGGAGGAAATTTACCTGAAGTCACTTAAGCTCTATTTGCCTCAGTTTCTTCATCTGAAAAGTGTAAAAAATAATAGCATCCATCTCCAATATTGTTGAGGAGATAAAATGATAATATTTCTAAATCACTTTAAAAACCTTAAATATGTATAAATTCTTTTATATATAAAATATACATAAAAATTGTAGTGATTATTACTGTTAGTGATAATATCGTTATTATTATAGAGATACAACATGTAGAATCTAATGACGTTTATACTACACTACTTGGAAATTTTGCACTTTATGGACCTGTCTTTGGAATGTGTCATGCAATTCTGATATTCTTAGAACTCAGAAACTGCCTTAAATAAATTAATTAATTAGTTAATTAATGAATCAATAAAGCCTTACCTCCCATTTTAGAATCATTACTATGTATTGATTTCAAGTTGGGAGAGTGAAAGGGCTAGGCAATGTGGGTTAAATGACTTGCCCAGGCTCACAAAGCTAGGAAGTATCTGAGGCCAGACTTGAACCCCAGACTTCCTGTTTTCATGCATGGCTCTCAATCCACCAAGTCATCTACCTGCCTTAATCTTAATACCATTTGTCCCTGCCTGCTCAGACTCAATTGAAGGTGATAGTTTGATTTTTTCTCATCAAAACCAAAAAAAATGTTCTTTAGGAAATAATATATATATGGCTGAACAAATTATACTAGTCCATCAAAAAACATTACTTAAGTACCTGCTATGTGATTGATACTGAAAAACACTAAGGTTACAAAGAAAGGTCCCCCAAAATGGTCCCTGCCCTCTACTAGCTCACAGTCTAATGGGGGAGGAAATAATATACAAATAATTGTGTACATAAATGCAACATATATATGTGTGTATAGTCATATATACATGTATATAAAGATGAGAAGGGAGAAAACAAGGTAGATATGGGGCATAGGTCAAGAACAAGGCCAGTGAAAATGGCCAGAGATGGAAGTTGCATATGAAGTTAATGGAATGTTATTACACAATAAGAAACAATGAATCTGAGAAATCCAGGAAAACGTGGAAAGTTTTCTGTGTTTAGATAGAAGGCGAAGAAAAAAGAACACGAAGGAAATTATATAAAATAGCTAAAATAATATAAATGAATGCAATGCAAAAATATGGCAAAACTCACAGTAAAGACCAGTGTTTTTCCCAAACTTTTTTGGCCTACCACCCTCTTTCCAGAAAAAAAAATATTACTTAGCCCCCTGGAAATTAATTTTTTAAATTTTAATAGCAATTAATAGGAAAGATAAATGCACCTGTGGCCATTACCGCTTTCTGGGTCGCTGCAGCACCCACCAGGGGGCGGTAGTACCCACTTTGGGAATCGCTGGTAAAGACAATGCGAAATAGTGTCTCCAGAGAACAAAGGATGAAACAAACCATCCTCCTCTCAGAGCAGAGAAGGAATACTAAGAGTGCTAATAAATGCATATGCTGGAGATGGGAAGTACTGGGTTCAAATTTGGTCTCAGACACTTCCTAGCTGTGTGACCCTGGGCAAGTCACTTAACCTGCATTGCCTAGTCCTTTCCACTCTTCTGCCTTAGAGTCAATACCCAGTCCTGATTCTAAGACAGAAGGTAAGGATTTTAGATAGACAGACAAGACAGACAGACAGACAGACAGACAGACAGACAGACAGATAGATAGATAGATAGATAGATAGATAGATAGATAGATAGATAGATAGATGATAGNAGATAGATAGATAGATAGATAGATAGATAGATAGATAGATAGATAGATAGATAGAT
>NC_058135.1:246605361-246624299 GCF_016433145.1 Gracilinanus agilis
GAGAAAAATCTAAAATTCAATTCTCTCCACCATCTGACTCCAGATTGATTTCCCCATTATCGCTAATATAGAGTCTTCTGTATACTTGTTCCTTTTCTTCTACTCATGATTCCACTACATGTGGAATGCCCTCCCTTCTCCTTTCTTTCTAAAGTCTTTATAATTATCTAAAGCAAGAGACCATCTCAAATATCACTTCCTCTCTGAAGACTCTCCTTGTCATCTAAATTCACGAAGCTCTCACAATCCTCAGGAAACTGTAAAGAACTTATTCTTTATTATCCATTTGGGGGCAGCGAAGTTGTTCAGTGGATAAAGAGCCAGGTCTAGAGGTAGGAAGTTCTAGGTGCAAATCTGACCTCAGACACTTCCTAGCTGTGTGACCCTGGGCAAGTCATTTAACTCCCATCCCCTACTCCTTACTGCTCTTCTGTCTTGGAACCAATATTGATCCTAAGGTAAGGGTTATTAAAAAAATCAATTATCAATTTAAGTTATATTCTGACCTCTCTGCCCTCGCCCATGCTGTGCCTTCTACCTGCCTTGTTTATCTTCCTCTTTACCACCCAAACAACTCCCTTTATTCTATTTTTTTTTAACCATCTCTCCCAGGCTTAGCCCAACCATGAAGTCTTCTCTACACTCCACAACCAAAACTTCTCTCTCCCTCCTCTAAACGAAGATATCAAATGTAAAGTATTTGAGGGTCAAAACTATCTTGCTTACTAACATTTTCATGACTGATGCCTAGCACAATTCCTGGCACAAAAATAATGCTTAATAAATGTTTTTAAATTCAATGATGTGATAACTCCTCTTATAAAATGTTGACTATAAAAATACTTTATAAATTGTTAACCTAAGGTATCACTTTGTTGCTCTCAAAACACTGATTCAGTACGTCAATAGTCTTTTATATTCATGTCTTATCTCCTCTGCGTGACTATGAACTTCCTAACAGCTAACAGAAGCAGGGAAATTAAGGGAATTCCAGGATCAAATTGATGAGTTTGAAGAGAGGTGAGCCTTTGGGACTTTTGAAAGCATCTATGAAAGTTATAGATAAACCTTTGCTTTTTCCTGAGTGTCAGTTCCATAAAAGCTGCCTGAATTGGGTTGACTTGGACTCTAATGGGTTGAATTAATGTAGAAGGAACCAACCTCTTTATTCTAGCTTTTTTAAAAGACAACTGACAATTGCTTTTATCCCTTTCTTCCTTCTGAGACATCTCAAGAGCAAAATAATGAAAAAGAACAGATCAGAGGCAGGGTAGAACAGTTCCCCCAACCAAGTCCCAGTGGTGATACATTGGGGCTGCACATAATATCCCATGGAACCCAAAAAAAGAGCTCTTTAAAAACGCCAAGATTCTGATGCTGATTTTAAAGATGCCACCATTATCTCTTAACCTCACAAGCTACTGTAGAGAGGGAAATCGCAGAGGTGAAACGATGAAAGCTGCTAAATTCCATTTTTCTAATAAAGGAAAAAAAATTGTTTATACAGTAAGCTTCTTGTAGAAGGAAGAGAATTCTTCCCCTTATCCATTGTTCTAGGAAGAACAATGGCAAGAGACCAAAGTCATGATAAGGGGGAGCAAAAGAAAAAAGAATTTTGTCCCCTTCTGCTGCCCTAAGTCTGAACCCAGAATCTGTGGACCTGAGATGTGTGTCTACACATATACACACAGAGATACACACACGTGTGTCTTGCATATGCTGTTATATATACTTAGAATAGGTATGTCATATATCAGTCATATATCATACCATATGATAAGCATATATCAACCAATAAATATTCATTTAGCACCTACTATGTGCCAGGCACTGTGTTAATGACTGGGGACAGAAAGATAAAAGACAATCTCTGCCTTCAAGGAGCTTCCATTCTAATAGGAGAGACAATATACAAATACATACAAAGTAAATGGCATATGAGATAAATAAGAAATAATTAACAGAGGGAAGGAACTAGAATTAAGAGGAGTTAGGGAAGGCTTCCTGACAAAAATAGGATTTTAGTTGAAACTTAAAGGAAACCAAAGATGTTAGTAGTCAGAGCAGAAGAGTGCCTTTTCATTAAGTTAGATAACCAATATTACACAGATAGACACATGTATGTATACTATACATTTGTACCTATACACAATATATAAAATATTTTTATATTTACATAAATTTCTACATAGAAATTTATTCATAGAATTAAATAATATAATTTTATATAAATATTTACATAAATTCATACATATAATTTTATTTCTAGAAATAAATAGTATAAGTTTATATATTTATATGAATTCATACAAATAAATTTATGGAAACAAATAATATAAATATATATTTATAGAAATTTATAGAAATAAATAGTATAAATGTATACTATATAAAATATGTATATAAATATAATTATATAAAGCATATTTAAATAGAATATAAAATAAATTTATATATGTAATATTAATAATTATTTTTACATAATTGGTTTCCTTTGTAATCCTATGGGTCCCTAAGAGTACTTTGAATATTTTGCTTCTTTTTGGTTTTGTTTTGTTTTGCTGTATAAAATAAAAACTGTTCTGTATCTTACTTAGGCTTCGTACCTCTACTAAGACTGACACTAGGCCAAAGCTCAGGGAGGTAGACTAAGGGTTATATAGACATAGGTCAGTTATCCCTTATTGAGAAGTCATGGTAGAAGAGAAGGGGAATGAACATGAAGTCCAAAGCCAGCCTGGGTTTCAAATTCTGATTCTGCCTGCTACTTACTCATTTCAACAAAGTGAATCTTGTACTGAATAGCTCTGAGTTTGCCCTTCCTCTTCTGCAATATGGGGGTGATATTTGCACTTCTTACCCTATAGCTTTTCTGGGAAGAAAATACTTCATAAAACTTGAAACTGTGGAAATGGGAGCTGTTATCAGCTGTAATCTTTATAGCTTTGCTCTGCCTGACACAGGGTCTTGCTCAAAGCAGCCAATCAGTAAATCTGTGCTGACTCCTTGATTTAGAGGAGCAGATATAACCAAAGGAAGGATTGGGAGTGATAAGAGAAGTTGTAAAGACAAGGGCCAGGTTAATGGAAAAATAAAAAGCACTTGGATGAAAAAATATAAGGAAAGACAAAGGAATTAAAACTTGGCCAGAGAACTGGAGACTTAGGGCAAGAGATCAATATGTTCACTAATCACCACTCAGGCTGGAACATTCTAAGATTTTAATTTGCTACTAGATTTCAGGAGTGAAGCAGAAATGACAAAATTTTGACACAACCATAAGCATTTCACAAACCTCAGTTCAAGAAAGCAATCAGTTTGGTCACATTAGGGAACTTTTAAAATCTATTTATAGCTTCACTATGCCAAAAAGGTCTCCTATTCTTCATAACATCTTCACTTAGCCTTCCAATCCACAGTCATTTCTCCTGAGATGTTCCCCTTTGTCCCACTGGGTGAACCCCACATGACTAGCCAAGTGCTGCTGCTGAAAACCCTCTAAGAAATGAACTGTAAATAAAATTTGTTAATTAAGAAAAAAAAAGATAAAACATGGTATGGTAAGTCAATAAACATTTATTAAGTGCCTACTATGTGCCAATCACTGCGCTAAGTGCTGTGATGTATAAGGAAAATTGAAAGGCAGTTTCAGATTTTAAGAAGCTTACAGTGTAATAGGAGAGAGGCAATACATGGACAACTTGTAAAAGCAAGGTATAAACAGGAAATTTTGGAGATAATTAGCAGAGGGAAGGCACTAGACTTGAGAAGGCTTAGAAGGGACTTCCTGTAAATGGTAGAATTTTAGATGGGGCTTGAAAGAAGCTAGCATTATGGGCAGCTTTGTCTACCAAAAGAAAGGTGCCAATAGAGAGGAATCAGAAACAAGTAAGGGATTTGAACAAAGTCAGAGAGTCAGTCCTTGCCAGGAAGCAAACTGCAAAGTCCAGAGGCAAGAAGTATGTCTATATACAAAAAAGGTAGATTGGTAATTTCGGAGCATCAGAAGATTACAGGCAAAACAGGTAAGCATGTCGATAATTCAGAGAGCAAGGCATCCAAAAGAATTTGAGTTCAAACAGACGACATATTTTCCAAGCTGACTCACTTGCCTCCGAGATTGTATCTCCACCCTCTTGAGTCCTAACACTGAGGGCTAATCTCACCTGCCAGAGAGTTTTAATCAGAGCTGCAACTGTGGATAATAATAGAGTTCAGTGGGAAAAGCAGTGGATTTGGAATCAGTGGAACCTGCCACTATCCCTGACACACTGGAACACGTCCAAGAGGCAGACTAGCCTACCATCCCAAGAAGAGTCAAAGGATCTGAAAATGTATAGAAGAAAAAAAAAAAAACTTGGGTTCGGGGTTGGGGGAGGATATGATAAAGATGCCCAGCATGGCATCCCAGGATCTGGGAATATTTATCTGGGAATGTTTAGCTATGAGAGCCTTAAAACGTGAGGGGGCCCAGAAAATAAAATTATAAAATGTTTCTTGAATGGATTGAATGGGAAAGATATTTATCCGAGTGCAGCCAAAACTAGATGGGCTCTTCCAGTTGACTCACCCATTCAGATTACATTCAAATCTTAGTTCTGTAACTTCCTACCTTGTTGATCCTGAGCAAACCACTGTATTTCCCTGAGTCCTCACTTTCCTTTGCTGCAAATTGAGGAAATTGAGCAGGGACTGTTCCATTTTTGTCTTTGGATCCTTAGTGTCTAGAACACAATAAATGGAAAATAAATGCTAAGCTAATAAGATCTTACCTACATAAGGAAAAAGACTTGTACAAAAATATTTATAGCCATGCTCTTTGTGGTGGCAAAAAACTGGAAAACAAGGATATGCCCTTCGATTGGGGAATGGCTGAACAAATTGTGGTATATGTTGGTGATGGAATACTATTGTGTTCAAAGGAATAATAAACTGGAGGAATTCCATGTGAACTGGAAAGACCTCCAGGAATTGATGCAGAGTGAAAGGAGCAGAGCCAGAAGAACATTGTACACAAAGACTGATACACTGTGGTAAAATCGAATGTAATGGACTTCTGTACTGGCAGCAATGCAATGACCCAGGACAATTCTGAGGGATTTATGGAAAAGAACAGTACCCACATTCAGAGGAAGAACTACAGGAGTGGAAACACAGAAGAAAAATAACTGCTTGAACACATGGGTCGATGGGGACATGATTGGGGATGTAGACTCTAAAAGATCACCCTAGTGCAAATATCAATAATATAGAAATAAGTCTTGATCAATGACACGTGTAAAACTCAGTGGAATTGTGTGTTGGCTATGGGAGGGGGGTAGGAGGAGGGGAGAAAAAGAACATGAATCATGTAACCATGGGAAAATGTTATTTATTAATTAATTAAACATTTTTTAAAGATCTTATCTAGTTATTAAAAAAAATTAAGTGTCAGTGATCTAAGTCTTAGTAATTAAGTCAGAAGGGCAAGGGCTTGGCAATTGGGCTTAAGTGACTTACCTAGGGTCACATACCTAGGAAGTATCTGAGGCCAGATTTGAACCCAGGTCATTCCTACTCCAGGCCTAGAGCTCTATATACTGTGCCACCCAGCCACCCCCCCAATCCATCTAGTTCTAAAAGCTATAATTCTTTGTTCACACTGGCAACATTGGGCACCTCTCTCCAGCTGTTAGCATAAGACCTGGCATATAGTAAACACTTTAAGAATATTTGTTGACTGAAAACTCCTTTGAACTCCTATTACATATGCTTATACTCTATAGAATTTATTTAACTTTCAATATTCACTGCCTTGTATTTTAAGATTGTATTTCATCCTGAAGGGCAGTACCTATCCTAAATTGTTTTTTTAATCCCCCAAAATGCCTCACATATAGTCTTTGTTCAATAAATGTTTGTTAAGTAATTTCTTCAGACAGAACATATAGGAATACAAGCTCAGGGGAATAGACATAAAATATATGAGATAGAAAATCAATAAAGTAAGACATGTAAAGCAGGAAAAAAAAATCATCCTTATAGTCTTCAAACAACCCAGGGCATCCTCCAACACCTTCATTCCACCCAAGCCTGACCTCCCAACAGTTCTCCAAACCCTAAAATTATCTCTTTCTTCTGCTACCCATACCTAATATAAGTTTCTATTCTGTTAGTTTAAAGGGCTCAGCTGGTAGTTGAGTGGTTTGCATAATTGACACTAAGGTATAAATGATTGCTGCAGGATGAAAATGTAATATTCGAATGTGTTAACCCTTCCATGTGGGTTTGTGTTTTAAAATAAAATATCTGCTAACTCCTTCCTCCCCTAAAAACACACACACACACACACACACACACACACACACACACACACACACACACACACACACACACTTTTTAAATAAAAGTTGTGAGATGGTCTAGGTGGAAGTATACAGGAGAACTTCAGCCCCAGAGTCCCTTCACTCATTTCATCAGATGACTGCCTCAACACAGACTATCCCTGCTGGGTTGTAATAGCCCCCCAAAGCTATTTTATATCGTATAAGCTCCTAAACAAATAAGAGTTCCAGGAAAATTTAAAGGGCAAGGAACCTTTGAAAATTAGATTTTTGGAAAAAGTTCTAGAATTTAAGAGTTGAAATCAAAGAGTTAAAAAATGAGTGTCACTAGGTCTCAAGTGCTAGAAGTGAAAAATCCCATGACTTCCTTTCACTGGATTTCCTTTTGACTCAAATAACGTTCGTAGGCTTTAAGCTTAAACCTCTAGACTGGAGACCTGCCCTCTGCAGCAGATGAAAGAAGTTGAAGAAGGCACAGAGCAGGCAGAGGGAGAAGGGCTCATATCCCTTCAATCCCAGATGGTCAAACCAGACATTCACCCTTATTCTATGTCTCTGTTTTTCACACTTCTTACCCTCCCTGCCAAATATCATCTGGCTACCTTGATACTCATGTTTTTTTTTTCTTTCTTTCTCTTTTCCTTCCTTCCTTCCTCTCTCTTTCTCTCTCTTTCTCTCACCTCTCTCTTCTTCCTTCCTTCCTTTCTTTTTCTCTTCCTTCCTTCCTTCCTTCCTTCTTTCATTTCCTTTCTTTCATTTCTTTCTTCCATTTCTTTTCTTCTTTCTTTCATTTCTTCTTTCTTTCGTTTCTTTCACTTCTTTTCTTCTTTCTTTCCTTCCTTCTTTCTTTCTTTCCTCCTTTTCTTCTTTCTTCTTTCCTTCCTTCCTTCCTTCCTTCCTTCCTTTCTTTTTTTCTTTCTTTCATCCTTTCTTCAAGTGAATTAAGAGTGACAAGGGCTAGCCAACTGAGATTAAGTAACTTGCCCAAAGCCACACAACTAGGAAATGTCTGAGGTCAAATTTGAACCCAGGTCATCCCGACTCTGGGCCTGGCTCTCTACACACTTAGCTACCCCAAAACTTACATTTCTTTAGCAGCTTAGTTTGGCAAAAGAACACTGGACTTGGGGTCAGAGGACTTAGATTAGATGCATGAATGCTCTCCCACCAAAAGAATGCAAATTCTTTGAGAGATGTGTCTATCATATTTTGTCTTTGCATCATCCAGCACAAAGTACATTAAAAATGCATAATAAATTAATGAGTTATCCAAATGATTAATTTAGTCACTGATGTTAATAAATAACAAGCATTGAACATATTAATAAATGCTTGTTAAATTAAGCTGAATTGAAGTGAATTTGAGAGCTGGCTTTGCTACTTTCTAGCCATGTGATTGTGGATAAGTTCCAGGCTTTAGAATTGGAAGATATCCGGGAGCATTTTCTTTTTCCTAGTTCACAAATTTTTAACTCTTGATGTGCCATGGACTCCTTGAGAAGTCTGGTGAAGCCCATGAACTTCTTGCCAGAGTACCATTTTTAAATACAGAAAATAAAATACTTAGCATTACAAGGGAAAATAATTAGAGTGAAATAGTCATAAACAGACTCCAGCTTAGGAGTCTAACTTTACAAATGAAGAATCCTAGAATCATGTATTTAAAGATTTCTAAAACCTCAGAAGTCATCTAGTCTAACTCCTTCATTTTGCAGAAGGGTAAACTGAGGCCCAGGGAGGTTGAACATCTTTACCAACATCTCATAAGCAAAATGTAGCAAAGGAAAATTTGAACACAGACATCCAGAAGCTCAGGAAAGTGAAGTTACTTTCCCAAAGATAACAGATAAAATAGTGATTTGAATCTAGATCCTTTAACACCAAATCCAGTACTTTTTCCACTATACCTTGTTGTTTCATACTTCATATATCAGGTTGGAAACCTGTAAATCTGACTCCACGAGATAGCATAAGGTAAAATTAAAAAATGGTTTATAAGGGGTTGCAATTTAGGACCCTACTATTCTAATAAAGAGACTATGAAAATAGAAGTCACCAATGCTCCTTTCTTCTAGATACCTAATAGATAACATCAATCCATGAGCAAACATTTATTAATTTGTTGCTATGTGGCTGAAACTGTGCCGGGAATATGAAGACAAAAGAAAAATGGTGCTTGCTTGTCCTCAAAGAGTTTGTTGTACAACCAAGAGAGAAATTATATGCGTATACAAATTGTTGTTTAGTCATTTCAGTTGTGTCCAACTCTTTATGATCTCTTTGGAGATTTTCTTGGCAAAGACATTAGGATAGTTTGCAATTTCCTTCTCTAGCTCATTTTACAAATGAAGAAACTAAGGCAAGCAGGTTTAAGTGATTTACTTAAGGTCACATACCTAGTAAGTATCTAAGGCCAGATTTAAACTCAGGAAGATGAGTTTTCCTGACTAGAAACCCAGCATTCTAGCCACTGTGCCATATTAGAAATATACAAAATGCAAAAAGATGGCTGAATCTGGAGTTGGAAGACCTTCATTCAGTTTCTTCTTCTGATATTTATTTACCTTTTTTCTTGTTTAAAACTCGCTTTGTATATATCTGAATACATGTTTTCTCCCCCATTAGAATTTAAGCTCCTAGAGGGCAGGGACTGTCTTTTGGTCTTTCAGTATCCTCATTTCTTAGCTCAGAGTTTGGCATGTTGTAGAAGCTTAATATATATTGATTAACCATTTATTCAATCTAAATTTCCTCATCTGTAAAATTAGGGGATCAGACTATTGAATCTGAAATCTCTTTAATTTCCTTATGTATAATTCTGTGATCATTGTGGCTTCTGAAAGTCACTTCAAGTCTTCTAGTCTCAGACTTTTCATGTTCAAATCCTGAATCACTTATTACCCATGTCACCTTAAGCAAATCCCTTCATCTCCCTGGGCCTCACTTTCTTCATGAATTAAAAAATGGATGGGGATCTACATAACCTCTCAGGTCCTTTCAAACTCTAAATCTATGATCAGATATTGAGAATCTCCAACTATAAAATGAGAGCATTAAATTAGGTGAACTCTAAAATTACTACTATTTCTAAAAGGGATACAGTGATCCTATAGTAAAAAAGGGTCTGGCTTTTTTTTCCTTTCCCATTATATAGAAAGATTCAAAATGATGCCAAGATTTGTTACCCAAGAGACTTTGAGAAGATGTTAGTACCATTAACAGAACTACGGATAATGGACGAGGATTCATGGGTAATGTTTCCAAAAATAGAAGCGGAGTTCACTTGGCTATTTTAATCTAAACAATTTCTGGTCCTTGAAAGAAAAAATAAGGAAAGAAAGGTTTTCTTTTCTGTAGTACCAAGGCATCATCCTCACAACCTGTGTATACAGGCCACTTCTATGCTATTCCTGACAGAGTAGACAGAACTGGATTAGGTCCCAATTTCTTGCTCTCTAAGATTTTATTTTCTAGGATATAAAAGTGACACAGATCATTTCTTCTCAGTTCAACAAATGACATCTTGTATTTGCTTTGAATATGCTTGTGAATGGATCTATTTGTGTGCATAGAATGTAAGTTCCTTGAGAAAAGAAACTCTAAATTTTTTGTCTTTTTGTCCCCAGCGCCCAATAACTGCTTATCACATAATTGTTGTTTAATAATCTTTCTATTAACTAATTTTCAATGTAATAACTTTTGAAACCCTAAGAGGATTCTTCCTAGCAAGGAACAATTAATTTAACCATAATAGATATGATAGTTTGAGAAAAACATATCAGAGGGGGGCAGCTGGGTAGCTCAGTGGATTGAGAGCCAGGCCTAGAGACGGGAGGTCCTAGGTTCAAATCCGGCCTCAGACACTTCCCAGCTGTGTGACCCTGGGCAAGTCACTTGACCCCCGTTGCCCACCCTTACCACTCTTCCACCTATGAGCTAATACACAGAAGTTAAGGGTTTAAAAACCAAAAAAAAAAAAAAAAAAAAAAAAAAAAAAAAACATATCAGAGGCTGGGCTTAAAGGAGGAGGGCTTTAAGAGAAAAGCAGGTATCAGGAAAGATAGATGCATAGTTTTACACTTAAAATTCACCAACATTTCTTTGGTTAATTTATATCAATAGCTCTAGCCTCTGGTATAGCAATGCTTTCAGTTCCAAGTTAGGCTTAATTTAGCATTCATTTTTTATTCTTATGCCCTCAAAGGCATTTACATTATTCAAAACCTTATTTCTTTCTAGCATGATTATTATTTGGGGAATTTGGGGTGGGAATTGGGGGAAGGAGAGTCCAGAAAATTTGGGATGGATATAGACAGACATTTGAAAACAGGATTGGGAAAGGGAAAAGGAAAGGTATTGATTAAATGCCTACTATATTCCAAGTTAAGGGTGATCCATAGGCCTTAAACCCATTGATGAGTTAAGGTAATGTCTACCCCAAGCAAAAGAAGACTTCCCTTGGCAAAACACACAGATGAGAATAATTTGTTCCAATGGCCATAAAGGCAGCAAAAGCAAAAATTGTGGTGCCTTTAGAAGTTGATGAGACATCAAAGATGCCAAAGTCATCGACTTCATCCTGGGTCATCACAAATCCCCCTGATTTTTGTCTTGCCACTGGACTTTGATGTCTCTGGAAGGGAGAGTGAGACTTACAACTTCATGTAGTTTTCTGCCTCACTCAAACCCAATTCACTAGTAAGTCAAGACACGATGTCATTGATCCTCTTTGAAAATGACAGACTAACAATAACAACAATTAAATTCCAAGCACTGTGCTAAATGCTTTCTAAATACTACCTCTTTTGATCTGGAAAGACCCAGGTTCAAATCCTGCCTTTCATTTAACCATGGGCTCAGCATTAATATTTACCTACTAAGTAACTAGCTGAATTATAAACTATATTGGAGATGAGTAGAAGAGGAAAAGGTAGAAGTCTGGGAAAAGACAGAGTTTACAGCTGTGAAGGTAGGAGAGGGTGACAGCCTTCTGTGAAATAATAAAGGTGGCGCAGTAGATAGAGTACTTGGCTTGACGTCAGGAAGACCTGAATTCAAATCCTTATCTGTATAATGGGGATAATAATAGCACCCACCTTGCAAAGTTGTTGGGAGATTATATTTGCAAGCATTAGTTAGCCCTGTGCCTGAATCGTAGAAGGCACCATATAAATCTTAGCTATCACATATCATATCAAGACACTTATGATTATCAGGGGAGCTACAGAGCACAGTGGATAGAGTAGCAGACCTAGAGTCAGGAGGACCTGGAATTCAAATCTAGCCTCAGACATTGCCTAGCTGTGTGACCCTGGGTAAGTCATTTAACTCTGATTGTGTAGCCCTGGCTGTTTTTCTTTCTTAGAATTGATACTAAAACAAAAGGTAAGGGTTTTTTTTTTGTTTATTTGTTTTCTGAAGAGAGGTATTCTGTGGAAGTTCTGCTTAGTTTAGGCTACAAATAATGGGTAGAAGATTCTAATTTTAACTCCATATGGAGAAAAACTTAATTGGGATTATTCAAATATGTACCTCAATAACACATTCCTCTCAATGCAGATCTAGCTAAGGTTTATCTAAGATGCTGCAGAGGGAATTATTTCCTTACGGGTCTGAATAGATGGCTTCTGAAGTCCCTTCCTCTGGGCAGGTAGGTGGAATAGTGCATAGATTGCCAGGTTTGGAGTTAGTAAGAATCATCTTCCTCAGTTCAAATCTGACCTCGGACACTCACTAGCTATGTGATCCTGGGCAAGTTCCTTAACCTTGTTTGCCTCAGTTTCCTCATCTACAAAATGAGCTGCAGAAGTATCTTTATTTTTTTTTAAACCCTTAACTTCTGTGTATTGGCTTCTTGGTGGAAGAGTGGTAAAGATGGGCAATGGGGGTCAAGTGACTTGACCAGGATCACACAGCTGGGAAGTGTCTGAGGCCAGATTTGAACCTAGGACCTCCCGTCTCTAGGCTTGACTCTCAATCCACTGAGCTTCCCAGCTGCCCCCTACTCCAGTGTCTTTAACAAGAAAACTCCCCAAATGGGGTCACAAAGAGGCAGACACGACTGAAAAATGACTAAACACAAATAAAAGTCACTTCCACTTCTATACACAGAATAGCTAAAAATAAAAGATGTAGCAGAAAACAGGAGAGAGAGAGAGAGAGAGAGAGAGAGAGAGAGAGAGAGAGAGAGAGAGAGAGAGAGAGAGAGAGACAAAGACAGGGACAGAGAGAAAAAGAGGCAGAGACACAAAGAGAAAATTAAAAAAATATAGAGAAAATAGTACTCATGCAAAAAAAAAAACAACTCAATTTAGCATTTGTACTCCAAAGGTAGACTGCATTCTTTCTGCAGGGGATTACTCCCCTCCTCCATTCTTGTGCCTTACTTTGGAGACACACTAACTGTTATTTTTCCCTATTCTAGAGTTTAGGAACAATAGAAAACAGTGTAAATCACTCTTGAGTGCCCGGTCCATACTTTGGTAATAAAATGGAGGCTAGAGTCCTTCCATTAATGAATAGAAAATATCCCGAGATGGCACAGAGCACTTGACATTTCTGTTGATTTTCTGTGTGACTGCCTGGAACTATAAATACATATCTTGCTTTGAGAGACTAAATAAAGAGGATGATTAAGGCCCTTCTTTAAACATGAAATTGCAGACCACAAACAAGTTCAGTTACAGGGTTTTTCATGGTTCTTGGAGGCCAGTTTTTTTTTTAATGCTTCTTATACCATTATGGCCAAACCTTTGGTTTCTTTGCTATACGTGCAGGGTGGAGCCGAAGAAAGGGCATATTTAATTAGTAGGACAGAAGGCTGGATAAAACCACTGATGTATTGGCACTGAGATCTGGTCCTTTTAGACCAAAGACATTTCTCTCATAGCTGAAATTGTAACCAAATTAGAGGCTTATGAAATTGTAGCTTGGGCAATACAAGCCTTAAAAAAAGAGCCTGGCCAATAAAGATGCCCACAGATTGTATGCTTTTGTAAACACAAAACTCTCCTACACATTAATTGTGTTTGATCTTTCCATGAAGGTTTAAAAAAATTCCCTTAGAATTGCCATGTAGTGCCTGCCTGTTTTATGGAGATGCGATTAAAGACAGATTGCAAAGGAGTAGAAAGCTAGACCTGGAATCAGGAAAATTTGGGTTCAGGTAGGATCCTTAGCACTTATTTAGCACTTGAAGTATCTGAATTTCAGGCAATTCTCTAATACCGTAAGTTGAAAGCAGATAGGAAATCACAGGTTCTTGACTGTTGACTGTTGACTTACCAAATAAGTTCCCCTCGGTTGCTTCATCCATCATGGAAAGGAGTAGCCTTGGATTCCAAAATCTATGCAACCAGAGAAGGGGGGCAAAATGTGGATCTAATGTTCACACTGTCGGGAGGTCCTAGGTTCAGATCTGGCCTCAGACACTTCCCGGCTGTGTGACCCTGGGAAAGTCACTTGACCCCCATTGCCCACCCTTACCACTCTTCCACCAAGGAGCCAATACACAGAAGTTAAGGGTTTAAAAAAAAAAAAAGGAAAAAAAAAATAATGTTCACACTGTCAGATAGGGCATGGAAAAGCCCTTTTTTCCAGTTTTAATACCAAAGGGAATTCTACTTCCAGAGTGTATGTGTGTGTGTGGGGGGGGGCTATTTAGAAATAACTGTAATGTTTTTTAAAAGGTGGAAAGATGGAGTAAGAATAAAATAAACTTTTTTTTAATTTGCACCTACTGATCCCCTATTGTCTCTAATTCAGAACCCCAATTTCTCAGCCAAAATTAAAAAAAAGAAGATTCCTCTACTACTTCTTCATTGGATTTTGAGTTCCTCAAGGACAAGAGAATAGCTTTTGCTTCAGCATTGCACAGTGTTTAGTACATAGCAAATGCTTAGTAAATAATTATTGACTGACTAACCTTTTCCCAGGCTTTCTTCCCTATCCCGTTCAAAGGAACCACTTTGTGGCTCCTTTTGGGTGAAATGGATGGTGTTGGGTCTGGAGCCAGAAAGACTCCTCTTCCTGAGTTCAAATTTAGCCTCAGACACTTAATAGCTGTGTGAGCCTGGGCAAGTCCCTTAACACCTGGTTATCTCAGTTTCCTCATTTGTAAAATGAGATGAAGAAGGAATCTAGTCTCTTTACCAAGAAGATCCTAAATGGAGTCATGAAGAATTTGGGCATATCTGAAATGACTGAACAACAAAACAGCCACTTTTCTGTTTTCATTTTCCATTATGTCTTTTAGAAGCCCTGCCCTAGCACTAGCAAAGGTTTCTACCTCTTATATGCTGTTCCCTTCGTTTTCTTTTTAAATTCATTTCTTCTTTTTGTGCTCACAGAAACCTGGAGCACTGTGAAATCCCTGACACTGCACCCCTATCCACCTTCTCCAATGATGGTTGCTTTTTTTCTTCTGACCCCTAACAGACTCAATTAGAAGCAGGAATTAATATACTTCCTTGTTCTTCACTACATCTTCCAGATCTTTCCTCTGCTACCATAACTGTAATTTCTCTACCTTTAAGGTTCACTCTTTCCATCTGTGTCATACTACCCAAATGCTGGTTTCTGTGATCTGTCAGCTTCTGGCTTATTACCAATCACCTTTTGTTTTATTTTATTCTATTTTATTTACCAATTACATGTAATAAATTTTCTCACACATTTTCCTAAGTTACATGACTGAACTTTTCTCCCTCCCTCCCTCCCTTCCCTTCCCCCTCCTGGTGCAGGCAGGTGATTCAATCTAGGTTATACATGTATTATCATACCATCACCTTTTGCAAGGAGTCTTAATAGCTGGCTCACAATTGGCCCCTTACCCCACCCTACCATTCTTTATGCCAAGGTGCTCTCTCTCTCTCTCTCTCTCTGTGTGTGTGTGTGTGTGTGTGTGTGTGTGTGTGTCTCTCTCTCTCTCTCTCTCTCTCTCTCTCTCTCTCTCTCTCTCTCTCTTTCTCCTTCAAGATGTCTATTCATGTCTTCTTAAACATTCTGGCCTCCTAGTTCTTCAAACTCCTCTACTTCTATGACCTCCATATATAATCAATCAATCACTCACAGAGATAATGATGCTTTATCTAACTCTCATTCATAAATATACCATCTCCATGATTCTGAACTATTACATTTCCCTCCCTTCCTCCTACGCTTGTTCCTTACCATCAGGCCCAGTTATTCCACTTCTATCTGTTCTTTTAGCCTATTGCCCCTCCTCTAGCCTCCCTTTTTTCCCTCCATAGTTCATAACCCTATAGTTAATCACTCATTATCTATATTTTATCCTTCTTATTTAATTCTGCGGCGGCTCCCCTGTCGCCATCACCCTGTCTGTTTTGACTCTCTCACTACTGAAATTTTTTGGAAGAAGTTACAGGATAAGGATGAGTAGGTCTAACATAGATCCATATTCCTATAATATCAGCTGGGCCCTTGTTGATGCAGGAGAATTCTTTCATTCCCCCTTCATTAAATCTATTCTACTTTCCTGTGGCTGTTCCAAGATTTCTCTTTTTATCTTTAGTGCCAAATGCTAACATCTCTCTCAGCAAATGAACTCATCAGGCATGTATGAAAACTAGAACAAAGGAAGATGGATGAGAGATGGAATGCTGTACATGTCCTCATCTTCTACTTTACTGAGAAAATAAAGGATAGCCATGTATGCCTCCACTTGTCAATAGTGCTCTACTTCATTATCTTCTCACTCTTCTTTCCTTTAAGAAGTCCTTTTCCTTGCCAAGGATAACTCTTCTGCCTATTCTTTCTCTCTCTCTCTCTCTCTCTCTCTCTCTCTCTCTCTCTCTCTCTCTCTCTCTCATCTGTGTCTCACTGTCTTTTTCTCTCTGTGTCCATCTGTCTCAGTCTCTTTCCAACTCTCTCTATGTTTCTGTGCTAGTGTCAGTATTAGTGTCTGTCTGTCTGTGTGTGTGTCTCTCTCTCCCCTCATCTGTGTTTCACTGTCTTTTTCTCTATGTCCATCTGTCTCAGTCTCTTTCCAATTCTCTTTGAGTTTCTGTGCTAGTCAGTATCAGTGTCTGTCTGTCTGTCTCTCTCTCTCTCCCTTTCTGTGTCTCACTGTCTTTTTCTCTCTGTGTCTATCTGTCTCAGTTTCTTTCCAACAACTGTCTCTATGTTTCTGTGCTGATGTCAGTGTCAGTGTCAGTGTCAATCTCTCTCTCTCTCTCTCTCTCTCTCTCTCTCTCTCTCTCTCTCTCCATAAAAATAGATATATAGGTTGATATAGAGATATACACATATGTGTTTTTGTGTATATATTTATATATATGAATGTTGTTGTTATTTAATTGTTTCAGTTGTGTCTATTTATCAACTCGTTCAATGTTTTCTTATCAAAGATAATAGAGTTTCCTTCTTTAGCTCATTTTAAAGATGAGCAAACTGAGGCAAACAGGGTTAAGTGACTTACCCAGGATCACACAGCTAGTAAGTGTCTGAGACTAGATTTTAACTGGGGAAGATGACTCTTCTGGACTGCAGGCCCAGTATGCTATCCACTGCACTACCTGGCTACCCCTTTATATGTATATGTGTATATAAAGCTGACCTTATATATAAATAACATTATCTATCAACAAACAGGTAGGTAGATAGATAGATAGATAGATGCATATATATATATATATGTTCTGGACACCACTGTTTAAGAGATTAATCCACCAGGAGAAATCCAAAAGATAGCAACCTGAATGTTCTCTCATATGCCACATCATATGAGAGTCAGAGGAATGAGACATTTAGCCTGGAGAAGAGAAGATGGGGGAGAGGTCAAGCACTTTGTTTTAATTTTTTTTTTCAAAAACCCTTATCTTCCGCCTTTGAATCAATACTATGTATCAGTTGCAAAGTGGAAGAATGTTAAGGGATAGGCAATGGGAATTAATGACCTGCCCAAGGTCACATAGCTAGTAAGTGTCTGAGGGCACATTTGAACCCAGGACCTCTAGTCCTGGTTCTCTATCCACTGAGTTACCCAGCTGCCTCCAGGGTCAAGCACTTTTAAGTACTATCATGTGGAAGAGGGATTCAAGGTATCCTATCTGTTCTTAGAGAGCAGAAAATAAAGGTCAGTGAAGGGAAATTGCAAGAAGGAAACTAGCTTTATCCTAAGGCATTGACACATACTTGAATTGCCCCCAAGTGGATGAGCAGCCTCAGTAGGCGATGAGTCCTTTGTGATTGGACATCTTTAAGCAGAAGATATATCTATATCTATATCTATATCTATATCTATGTGTATGTATGCTAGCTATGTTATAGTGAGAATTATTCAAGTATTTATTATCCTATATTGCCTCTGAGGTTTCTTCCAACTCTCAGATTCTGTGATTCTGCGATTTACAGTGATTCCCTTTCTTCTGACTCCTTCCTCATACTTATAAAGATGCTCAAGTCTACTTTGTCCTTAAAAACAAAGCAAAGAAGAAAAAAAATCTCTACTTGATTCTGCCCTCTCCTTCAACTATTGTTCTGCATCCCTCTTCTATTTTGTGGCGAAACTCATAACAAAAATTGCCTTCACTTCTAAACCACTTCTTAATATCTCAGTTCCTTTCAGAATAATTTATTATCCCATCATTCAATTAGTGTATCCAAGCCAGCCATCTCCTCATTTCCTGCCTGGCTCAGTTTGTTTAGATTTCTCCATCATGCCCCAGAGCCAGGTACTTCCTTCCTCCCACCCCTTTCCAGCTTCCTTTTATATATTGTTTTTCCCTAATTACATTAGAAACTCCTTGAGAGCAAAGGCTCTCTCTCTCTCTTTTTTTGTATCTGTATACTTACCTGAGTGGCAGGTATATATAAGGTGCCTAAAAATAGTTTATTGATAGACTATTCATCAGAAACTGCTCTTTCTGTAGTTTTCAGGGATCTCTTAACTGTTAAACCAAAAGGCCTTTTCTCAGTCTTTATTCTTCTTGGTCTCTCAGCTGTCTCTGAAGGTATAGAGTTCCTCCTGAACATTCTCTTCTAGTTCTCCCATCTGTCCCAGTGCTTATGCTTAGCTTTGTTTTGGAATTATCATTCATTTTCTGCCTCCTTTTTAAGGGTATCCCATGAGTCTCTATCCTGAGCCCTCTTCTCTTTTTTCACTCTCAATTCTTTGGAAATCTCCTTTATTCCCATAACTTCAAGCGTCAATTTTCACAGAGGACTCTCACATCTATCTAATCTGTCTTCTGACTTTCAGTCTTGTAACATCGACAGCCCCTAGACTATACTACTGAATGACATATTGAGACAAAACATGTGACAAATGGAATTCATCATCTCCACCCCACTCTGTATCCTCTTTTCTAACACTGATCCTCTTTCAAATGTCCCTAATTCTTGTGATTTTCATCTTCCCAATCACGAGAGAGAGAGAGAGAGAGAGAGAGAGAGAGAGAGGAAGAGAGAGAGAGAAAGGGGAGAGAGAGAGAGAGGAAGAGAGAGAGAGGGGAAGAGAGAGAGAAAGGGTAGAGAAAGAGAAAAAGAGGGAAAGAAATGGGAAGAGAGAAAGAGGGAGAGAAAGGGGAAGAAAGAGAGAAGAGGGAGGGGGAGAGAGAGAGAGAAAGAAAGAGAGAGAGAGAGAGAGAGAGAGAG
>NC_058135.1:246624454-246695192 GCF_016433145.1 Gracilinanus agilis
AGAGAGAGAGAGAGAGAGAGAGAGGAAGAAAGAGAGAAAGGGGAGAGAGAGAGAGGGAGAGGGAGAGAGAGAATTCTATGTTCTTCTATGGTGTTTATGGGTTTTTCTCCAGGATGTAATGGGAAGGAGGATAATGAAGCCATGGATTACTTAAAGGAGGACTGAAATCCAAGCAGACCCACTGGTCAAACTTTTTCCTCTTTATATTCTAATGCTCATGAGGACACACAGTCTTGGGCACTGGTCCCTGCTTTGTGCAGGAGGTAGATGAGTTCTAGCCTCAGGTATTAGATGACTTAGGGCTGGGACCCCTCCAGCCAACCCTGAAGGTATTAGGAATGTCAACAAACTGTTCAAAGCCATGCCCATCCCTACCACACCCTTAATGACAAACTCAATCAATTTTCACTGTAGGCAGAAAGAACCACTATGCCACCATATGGTGTCTTTCCCAATGGGTACGTGGCAAAGAGATACTGAGAAGGAAGCCATTTTGGCTTAGCAATGCCATTACAAGCATTGTCCTGCCCCACATTTCAAAATCCCCATAAAAATCTGATTTGAATTCATGGCATGCTTTTAAGCTGCCCCAGCTCATATGTCTACATCATTAGTTATACAACTGCTTGAATACATGAGATGATGCAGACATGATTTAGGATGTAGACTCTAAAGGACCACCCCAGTGCAATTATCAATAATATAGAAATAGGTCTTGATTGATGACACATGAAGAAACCAGTGGAAATGGGTGTTGGTTATAAGGTAGAAGAGGGTTGGGGAGGTGGAGGGGAGAGTAAGAACATGAATATAACCATGGAAAAAAATATTCCTAAAAAACAAACAAACAAACAAATAAATAAATAAATAAATGACCAGCCAAACAAACAAATAAATAAATAAATGCATCATTAGTTAAGTTCTGCTTTCAAATTCTCAGGAACCCTGGAACACAGAAGGTATTTAATAAATGCTAGTTGACTGACTGACCTGACTGAACTCCATCTCTATTCAATTGTTGGTATCCCCACAGAAGAGAGTTCTACTTTTTTGTAAAAGGTATCACCCATTCAAGGGCATCCCCACCACACAGGCTATTACAAATGCTCCTTTTACCTCAAATTTTAAAGAAGGTTGATTCAGTTTTAATTCACAAGGGACAAGAAGCCATTAATCAATAAGATTAATTAGGTACATCCTATTTTTGTCGGCTCCTAAGTGATAGGGACTCTACAACATATTGGAGGAGGTGGAATAGGGTTGTTGTTAGAGATCCTAATATTGGCCATGGTGCTCTGGGTGGGTTAATCTGCAATAAATCTTTATTAAGCCTGTATGGTGTCCAAGTCTTTAATCCAAGCACTTTGGATAAAAAAGCCAAAAATGAAGCAATCTCTGACCTCAAAGAGCTAAAATTTCATGATTTTGTCCTAGACACTATCATTTTTAATTCTGAATCATTCCAAGAGACAGAACTAGCATGTCATACATGGTTCAGTGGAAAGGAATATTGGATTTGGAGTCAGAGAAATAGATTCCAATCCCAATCCTGCATATTAGTACATATATGACCTTAGTTTCCTCATCTGTCAAATGAAGATGTCTGGCTATTTAATTAGCATAGCTTCCATAATCTCTAAATCTTTAGTGCTGTGTTGTCATGAAAGTAATTTTGAAAAGGCTTGGATCATAGACAAGAGTCAGACTCTCCAAGAAGAGAACCTTTACAATGTAGAATGGTAGATATGATATGAAGGCCAGACCAGAGGTACCATGGCATGTCTACAAATCTGAGAACTGAGAGAAATGGGTGGATTTGTCATATTCGCTGAGTCCAAAGCTGAGGAACTCTGCAACCAAAATTCAAGATATTCTACAAAGTTGATGTTTTGGCTCAAGGTACTTTTCTCAGAAGTTTCAGTCTTTTTATTCTGGAGGATGAAATGCCCCAACCCTGGTTACTGCCAATGCCCCTATGTGATCTTATCTCCTCCAAAGTGGCAGGAAGGAGAAATGGTTTCCATGGTTCCCACAAAGTATTTACATTTTAATTTCTTAACCATGTCTCTGGTATGATGGAGCAAAATTCCAATACAATTACCTTGTCAGATAAGCAATATGAATGGTATCTGAGTAGCATTATCATCACTGACTCACCAAAATAAGGAACTGACCTCCTCCTTAGGTGGAAGATTACAAACAGAACTATGGGATACAAAACACACAGGGGAGAGAAATAGATTCACCATAATCGTTCTGTCAGCAGGTTTCCTGAAGGTTAATGGCATTAAAAAGCCCCATGTAAAGGGAAGATGGTTCAAGAATTTAACACTTGTAGCTATACTCTTCTCCAACCTCAGATAGTTTATTCTCTCCACAGACCCCCCCCCCCAACATGCTTCAAAGGAAATGGACAAGGAGCTGCTAGGAGCTAGATAGAGCACCAGCCTTGGAGTCAGGAGGGCTTAGACTCATATCTGGCCTCAGACACTTCCTGGCTGTGTGACCCTGGGCAAGTCACTTAACTCCAATTGCCTAGCCCTTGATATTCTTCTGTCTTAGAATTGGTACAGAAGGTAATGGTTTTTTTTATTTGTTTGTTTGTTTTTTAAACTGAGGAAATGGGTCTGTGAACACTCTTTCAAAGCATTGGCAATAGTAAGCACCTCTAGTGCTTCTTAAATGCCCCAATTAAACACTTCTATTTTCCATTGCTGAAAAGGTGTCCCAAGTAATCATGGTCCTTTTGACCTATCCCTCACTGCTTTGTTGGGCTTTGCTATTTACAGTGCTAACAGTGTACTACAGAAAAGAGAAGTGCAACGTTGTAGTAAACTGGAGAGGAGATCACCCCATCACCATCCTCTGAGATTAGTAAAAAGTATCTGGGGAAGAAGGCGATATTTATGAAGCCTCATTATGAAGAGACTTTAAATTTGAGACTATAAATGACTCTGGAGATTTAAATAGACCCTTGAGACTACTGTTTGTTCTTTCAAGGGTTTGTTTTTCCACCTTTTAATATTATTATTTTTAATTTTTTAAATGTTGTTGTTGCCTTTTGCTTTTACAACACAATAATTTACCCTTAACTGGCCCCCAGCTGCCCACCCCAATACCCTATTGAATTGTTCTTCTAAGCCAAGCCAAGCAAAAAAAAAAATACAGTGGAAAGGACATAAGATGTAGAGGGAGGAGACTGGACTCAAATATTCTCATATATATTTACCTATGTTATCTCGGGTAAATGACTGAAAAGCTTCCTCATCTGTAAAATGAGGGACTTTAGCTAGATACACTCTATGGTCCTTTTCAGCTTAAAATCTATGATCTTATTAACAAAGTGACTGTGTCTGAAAATTTATGCCATATTTCTGATCCATGGTCTCCTACCTAGTATGAGAAGGAAAGTATATTTCATTATCATTACACTCTTTTTAAAATTTTAATTTATTTTCTTGTTTGTTGCACTAAAATACTCGGGTAACTTCCTCTCTCCCTCCCCTTCTCCTATTATAGAAGACATCATTTGACAAAAAGTTATGTATGTATATAAAACTATGTCTTACTTATTTCTATTTATCAGCTCTTTCTCTGAAGGTGGACATATACATGTCATTCTTCAAACAAAATTTCTGTTGCTGTCTTTAAAGTTCTCTTGCTTCTGCTTATTTCATTCTTTAATAACTTCATGAAGGTCTTTCCATTTTTTTTAAATTAACCTGTATACCATTTTTTATGGTGTGATAACATTCCATCATAATCCTATGCCACAACTTGTTTAACCATTTCCAAATTGGTGGGCATCCTTATAATTTCCAGTTCTTTGCCACCACAAAGAGAGATGCTATAAACATTTTAGAACATAGAGGGTTTTTTTTGTTGTTGTTGTTCTGTCTGGCTTGATTACATTAGGATTTCTTTAGGACATAAATTGATCAGTTCATCAGGATTCAATATGTTTTAAGTGTGGTTGTGATTGTCATCATAGTCATTATGGACTCCCCCCCCCGCCCCTTTATTCTATTTTCTTTAATATATAATCACTTTTTTTAAGTAACTCCTGTCTCTCTGAATTTTTTATATTTGCCTAATTTTATAGCACAAGAATTTCCTCTTACAATAATATGACTACTTTGTCTGTATGCCAAAGAGATAACAAAAAAAAGTGTGGGGGGGCAAAGGGCTTATTTGTACAAAACAGTGATTCCCAAAGTGGGTGCCATTGCCCCCTGGTGGGTGCTGCAGTGATCCAAGGAAGCAGAGATGGTCACAGGTGCATTTATCTTTCCTATTAATTGCTATTAAAATAAAAAAAATTAATTTCCAGGGGTGCTAAGTAATATTTTTTTTCTGGAAAGGGAGCGGTAGGGCAAAAAAGTTTGGGAGCCAATGGTATAAAAGTAGCCCTTTTTGTGGTAGCAGAGAATTAGAAATTGAGGGAATGTCCATCAATTGGGGAATGACTGAACAGGTTGTGGCATATGATTGTAATAAAATACTATTGTGCTATAAGAAATGATGAGCAGGATGATTTCAGAAAAAACTAGAAAGATTTTTAAGAACTGATAAAAAGTGAAGTGAGCAGAACCAGAACATTGCAAACCATTGCAGACAACAAAAAATGATACTGTATGATAATCAAGCAAAAAAGACTTAGCTATTCTTAGCAAAACAATGATCCAAGACAATTCTGAAGGACTTATTCACCTCCAGAGAAAGAACTGATGATAAAGGCTGAATGGAGATTGAAGTATATTATTTTCACTATATTAGCTTTATTTCTTCTTTTTTAATATGGCTTCTCCTATAACATGACCATATCAATATGGAAATATGTTTTTCATGATATAACATGTATAAAATTGCTTACTCTCTAAAAAAGGGGGAGAAAAAAGAGGGAGAAAATTTGGAATTCAATTTTCAAAAATTAATGTTAAAAATTATCTACATATAATTGGGAAAAAATAAAAAAAATTGGGGAAACAGTTCACCATTACTCTGTAATGAGGTGATTGTTATGTTTTATCTTTGTTCTTTTGGACTTCTTGCTTATCATGATGTGGATTAGAGTTCTAAAGTCTTCCTAAATTGTTTTTCTCTATAATGTTGTTATCTTGTATAAATTGTTCTTTTAGTCCTGCCTATTTTGCCCTTTGTCAGGTCATACAGGTTTTGCCATTTATCTCTGAAAATGTCACATCATTTCTCATGATGCAATAATATCCAGTGCTCTTTCTTTTCATAAAAGTTTTATTTTTAATATTTTATACTAAATGCTTGAAAAGAAAGAGCAATTCTTAGGAAAGTAAGGGGGAAGAAATCCCAGTCTTCGCTTTTTCCAAGTCTCTTGGATAGAAGCCAAGAGGAATGACACACTCTCCACAAAGTTTACCTGAGTATTTTATGCCACAGAAGTATCTTCCATGAGGTTTATATATTTGTAAAGGTTATCAGGAACCTAGTTCAAAGTCTTTTGATAATGACTGGTTCAGCAGTGAGATACAAGTCTGATGGGATTATATTACTCAGACTCTACTCTAGGCATTTAACATGTTCAGTGGCTCTTTTAATTAAAAATCATCCACAAACAAGTTGGCCTTCTATACTACATGAAAGACAATATTAGGCCATACGTTTCTAAAGAGGTGAGGGAAAAGTGTTATTTTTTCAGTTTTGTGAACAGAAAAAATACATGTTTCAGGAATTAAGCAAGTCAGTGGCAAAATAATGTAATTTACAATGAAACAAGTCATAAGAAGAGTACTCAATGAAAATTTGGGGAAAAAATAGTTAAATCTATTAAAACTAGGTTTACAATGACAGTGTAAGATGTTTATTCTAGTTAATGAACTGATGAAGTCTCAGTTCAAGCAAGCTTTGCTCTACCTGTTTAGATAATTGTAAATTTATCTAAGGCATTTACAGAATAGTATCTTCAGGAAAGAATGTTTTTAAAGGCTTCTTTCATTCTTTGTTAAAGAAAAAAAAATCCACCATCTTTGAAAATATATTTTCTTTCTCAAGAGTGAGTGAACACATCAATAAAATGAGTAGGGCTTTTTGTTGCCAAAGTAAAGGAGATTTTTGCAGTTGTTATCAGATGTGATTGCTGAAAGCACAGATGAGTTAGAAGCTCCTCATTTTGCTCATTTCATTAGAGGGGTCACTGAGATATCGGAAGATGTCAAAGAAATTTTAACCAGAGCATATGAAGAAGAAAAGGATTTTTTTTTCCTGAAGTGGCATCATTTATTGACAAAGATGGACTACCCTGGATCAAAGGGATGCAATTAGGAAGTGATGCTGTGGCTATAATAGCCCACCAGAAAACCAAATATTATTATAGAAATCTGTTGCTATAGAACTTTTCTGCCTACTTCTTGCAGAAAATAACATGAGACATCTCCTGCCAAATTTTTTATTTTCAGAAGAATCAGGTAATAGAAACTATCTTTCAAACTGTAAATAAACTTCAACTACTACTGCCAGGGTTATCATGGTTAAGATGCTTTATATATATAACCCAGGGTATAAATATGAGTTGGTAACAGTAAGTGAAATTCAGTACTACTTTTCTGGAAGAGTTGTAGGAATATGGGTTTTATAAAAGGATGATTAGATGAATATAGAATGACTGGGCTCAAACAATAGTGACAAATGGTTCTAGCATCCTATGAAGGAAAGTCCTGAGGGAGAACTACAGAGAATGAGCATTGCTCCACATGTTTAACAGGGTTAAAAATGGTTTACTCCGGTTACTATGCTTGTCAGAGTCTTGGATAAAAGCATAGCTGGAATGTTTATCAAATTTGCAGAGGACAAGGGGTAAAGAGGAATAGTTCATGTACTGGGTGATAGTCAGGATTCAAAAAGAACTGGATTGAAGCTAGACTATTGAATAAAATTGGGAATGTAAAATTTAAAAGGGGTCATTATAAAGGCTTATATTTGTATCTTTCACATATATGACAAAGAATGAGAGAGAGAGAAAAAAAAGAGAGAGATAAAGAGAAAGAAAGAAAGAGAAAGAGAAAGAGAAAAGAAAGATTGAGAGAGAATAGTATGGTATATTCAGGCAGTAGTAGCATCCCTGATATGAGGGCTCATCAAGCCCTTTTCAGGACTGCTCATACACCTTTGGTGTTCACCTATCACCCAACTCTCACCTGAGTCTCCAAGAAGCTCATTGGGTTGCAGACTGAGGGTCATTTACATGCCTCAAACCAAGTATATGAGGCCAAACTTGCACTCAAGTCTTCCTGACTCTATACCAGGCACTTCATTTAGTATACCACCTAGCTTCCCCTCACTTTATATTTTTTTATTAGGTTATAAATTTTCAAATAATAGGAGCTTAATTTTATTAACTCTCTAATTATTACCACTTTAAAGATGAGGAAACTGAGTTTCTGAGACATCAAATGGAATGTCCTTGCTTTACTAATGAATCCTCTAAGTGCTAGAGCAAATCCATATCTCTTACTTCCAAGACCCATGGTTTATCTCCTATGCCATCTTACCTTTTATTTTTTTTTTCATTTTCTGAGCCCTTATTTATTTATTTTTTTGGGGAAAATGTTCCATGGTAACATGATTCATGCTCTTTCTCCCCCTGACTCTCCAACCCCAGTTGATGTGTATTTCCACTAGATTTTACATGTGTCATTGATCAAGACCTATTTCCATATTATTAATAGTTGCACAGGGGTGGTTGTTTAGAGCCTACATCCCCAATCATGTCTGCGTCTGCATCAACCCATGTGTTCAAGCAGTTGTTTTTCTTCTGTGTTTCTACTTCCACAGTTCTTCCTTTGGATGTTGATAGTGTTCTTTCTTATAAGTCCCTCATAGTTGTCCTGGATCATTGCATTGCTGCTAGTAGAAAAGTCCATTACATTTGATTGTACCACAGTGTGTCAGTCTCTGTGTACAATGTTCTCCTGGCTCTGCTCCTCTTACTCTGCATCAATTCCTGGAGGTCTTTCCAGTTCACATGGAATTCCTCCAGTTCATCATTCCTTTCAGCACAATTGAGTTCCATCACCAACAGATACCACAATTTGTTCAGCCATTCCCCAACTGAAGGGTATACCCTTGTTTTTCCAGTTTTTTTTGCCACCACAAAGTGTGCGGCTATAAATATTTTTGTACAAGTCTTTTTATCTGTGATCTCTTTGGGGCATAAACCCGGCAGTGGTATGGCTGGATCAAAGGGCAGGCAGTCTTTTAGCACCCTTTGGGCATAATTCCAAATTGCTATCCAGAATGGTTGAATCAATTCACAACTCCACCAGCGATGCATTAATGTCCCAATTTTGCCACATCCCCTCCAGCATTTATTACTTCCCTTTGCTGTCATGTTAGTCAATCTGCAAGATGTGAAGTGGTACCTCAGAGTTGTTTTGATTTGCATTTCTTTAATTATAAGAGATTTAGATCACTTGATAGCTTTGATTTCTTTATCTGAAAATTGCCTATAAATAGGCAAGGGACATCTTAGCTTTTATTGAGGGCAAAGACACTTTGTGATTGATCTTTGCCTTTACCTAGGGCTTAACACAGTGGCTTATATATAATAGACCCTTTATAAATGTTTGCTTAATTGAACTAATAACCCAGGTATCCAAAGGAAAACCAACAATAATCCATAGGCAAGAATGATAACAGAAATAAGGCAAAATAATGTTTTCTATTTTTTCTTTGAGAAATAAAAATCTTAGTTCTGATATATCTAAAAATAAAAATATAAAAATTTATTTCATGACTACAAAAACCCTATGGTATTAGGAGGCAGTGAGGTGACTCAGTGTATTGAGAACCAGACCCGGAGACAGAAGGTCCCTGATTCAAATATGGCCTCTGCTACTAACTTGCTGTGTGACATCAGGCAAGTCCCTTAACCCCATTGCCTAGCCCTTACTGCTCTTACTGCAATACACAGTATTGATTCTAAGAAAGAAGGTAAGCAATTTAAAAAATAAACTATGGCATTAAATTTTATGTATATTCCATTTTTTGAACAGTTGAAGTTCATAAAGAAAAAAGAGTAAGTTTGGAAAAGAATTAGGCTAGATAGACCAAAGAAGGGAAAAAATGAAGGGAAATCCAGATATGGAAAGAGACAAAAAGTGCAAGTCACCCACACAGAAGGAGGGAGAGCAAAACAAAGTTAGAAGCAAGATAACAGGGAGAGAAAATTAGGGAGTGCTTGTTTCTCTACTCATTTAACACAATCATAAACCACATGTAAAAATATTATCCTTTTTCTTTTTTTACTGCATGCATTATTATTAATTCTTGCTGCATATGTCCTATCTAGAGTTTCAATTAAGGAACTCCAGTGCCTCAAGGGGAAATTAAGATTCTTGATCCCATTCCATCCCATCTCCTCTAGCAGATTGCTTCCTTAATCATCTCCATTCTCTAACTAATCTTCAATCTCTGCTCATCTACTGGCTCCTTCCCTGAAGTCTAAAAACACATTCATTTCTCCTCCATCCTTAGAAAAACCTCACTTGAACCAGCCATGCCTGATAGCTATAACAACTATAAACATGTTCACACCTCCATACACACACATGCCCATATATAAATACATACATATATGTAGCATGCATGTAAATATATTCATAATTGTATTTATTTGTACATTGTTGTATATTACCCATAATGATGTACATGCAATACACATAAAATATTTGCATGTGTGTGTATATATTTTATATGTACATACACACATACATACATTCCTTGTCTTTGATGACTGAACTCATTGAGGAAGCCACCTAAAATTGGTGCCCCCAATTCTCCTCTCACTTCTCTTCTTAACCCCTCAGAAGTTTGGCTTCTGACCTCATCATTCAGTTGAAACTGCTCTCTCCAAGTTTCTAGTGATCTCTTTGCCAAATCTACTGACCTTTTCTCAGTCTACATGCTTGTTGACTCTTCACAACCTTTGATCATTTTAATCTCTCTCTTCTTCTAGATACTTTCTTTGTTCTAGGTTGTTCTGTTATTGCTCTCTTCTGGTTCTTTTGTTACCCTTTGGATCTTTCATTCTCAGTCTTCTTTGCTGAATATTCCTCCAGGTCAGGCCCACTCCTTGTGGGCATTGGCCAAAGGTCTCTTGAGACCCTCTTCTCTTTTTCCTCTATACTATTTTGTTTATTGACTTCCTAAGCTTGCATGGATTCAGTGATCTCTGTGCAGCTGATGCTGAGATCTTTTCGTCCCTCTTACTTCTCTTCTGACTGCTAATTTCACATCGGAGATTACCAGTTGGACATCTGGAACTGTATTTCCCATCAATGTCTCAAATCTAGGGTGATCAAAATGGAACTCATTTGTCTTTCCTCCCAAATGATCCCATCTTCCTAATTTTCCATTACGATCAAGGACATCATCATCCTCTGACTCACTAGGGCTCACAAACTTACTGTCATTCTCAGCTTCTCATTGGCCTCCATATCCAATCTTTTGCCAGATTGTATCATCCATCTGTACCTTTCGCAACATTTCTTTTCTTTCTTTCTTTCTTTCTTTCTTTCTTTCTTTCTTTCTTTCTTTNCAACATTTCTTTTCTTTCTTTCTTTCTTTCTTTCTTTCTTTCTTTCTTTCTTTCTTTCTTTCTTTCTTTCTTTCTTTCTTTCTTTCTTGGCAATGGGGTTCAAGTGACTTGCCCAGGGTCACACAGCTGGGGAGTGTCTGAGGTCAGATTTGAACCCAGGACCTCCCATCTCTAGGCCTGGCTCTCAATCCACTGAGCTACCCAGCTGCCCCTGCAACATTTCTAATATATGTCCTCTTCTGTTCACTCACACAAATACTGCCATGAAGTTAGAAGAGTTGTAAATTAGTTGGTTTTATAACAAGTACCTGTTAATTATTAATATTAATTAGTTAATACATTAATTAATATTAATAAGTGCTGGGTATCTTGGTGGATACTAATATCTTTATAGCCTCTGAATCATATACCCATCTAGTTTAATAGCCATGTAACCAACATGATGGTGGAGATTAGTCTTTATATGGTAGGCAATAGGGGGCCATCACAAATTATCTAGGAGAGGAATGGCATTTTTTTAACTCTTACCATCTGTCTTAGAGTTGATACTAATATTCATTCTAAGACAGAAGAGCAGCCAGAGGTAGGCAGTTGGGGTTAAGTGACTTGCCCAGGGTTGCACAGCTAGGAAATGTCTGAGGTCAAATTTGAACTCAGGTCCTTCCAATTCCAGCTCTGCTGCTCTATTCACTGTGCTATCTAGCTGCTCCTGGAATTCTTTTAAAAAACAATGCTTTAGGATTATTAGTGTAACAATTTTATGTTGATTCAATTGGAAAGGGAAGATTGCAAGTCAGAAGAATGAACTGGTAGAAATAGAGATAAGGTGAATGCTCTAATAGCATTAAATACCTTCTTTGTGCCAGGAATCATGCTATGTTCTGGGGATACCAAAAATAAAAAAGAGGCAGTCTCTGTCCTCAAGGAATCTATATACTATTAGAGCAGACAATGCATATACATTTGAGTTTAAAGAAGGTATAGTGGGCAGCTGGGTAGCTCAGTAGATTGAGAGCCAGGCTCAGAGATGGGAGGTCCTGGGTTCAAATCTGGCCTCAGACACTTCCCAGTTGTGTGACCCTGAGCAAGTCACTTGACTCCCATTGCCTACCCTTACCACTCTTCTGCCTTGGAGCCAATACACAGTATTGACTCTAAGATGGAAGGTAAGGGTTTTAAAATAAATAAATAAAATAAAGAAGGTATGACACTTATTCAGAGTGCTAGGAGGCAGGCATTTGCTTATGGACAACCTAGGAACTTGCTTCCAGGAGAACCACAATGGCATGTAAGGGAAGCACACTGGACAGACTATGGAGCAAGAATAGCCACTAGTAACTTTCCCATCAAGGAATTATGTGGTTAAGAGGAGGATCTATGACTGGTTTTAAAAGCACTCAAGAAAAGGGGCAGCTAGGATGCTCAGTGGATAGAATTTCAAGCCTAGAGATGGGAGGTTCTGAGTTTAAGTTTGACCTCAGATACTTCCTAGTTGTGTGACCTTGGGCAAGTCACTTAATCCTCATTGCCTATCTCTTACTGCTCTTCTTCCTTGGAACCAATATACAGTATTGATTCTAATCTGAAAGGTAACAGTTAAAATTTTTTTAATTAAAAAAAAAAGTAGGGATTCTAAAAGGAATATGATTCAGTCTTTCCCCCAAATCCCATGTAGCTAAAAAATGATTAGCTTATCTGAAACAAAAACTATGTTGAGCTCTGACTCAGCTGGAAGTAGACCCAGAATTTTGGTTAGAAACTGTCTCTTGAGGCCTTCACTGCTACCAGTTGGATAAAAACACATCAATAGCTGATGAGTGAAAGAAAACTTAAAGCTATAATTACAATGTGGATCTATGTAGGGCTTTCAGGCTTGCAAATTGTTTTATTTGATGATTAAAATAATGCTATGAGGTAAGCAATGTATGTATTATTATTATCCTTATTTTGAAGACAAGGAAACTGAGGCACAGATAGTTTGTGAATTATATATGCTCATATATTATCCGGAGTAGATATTTGAAATTATGTCTCCAGAAATGCCAACCATGCCCAGAGCTCTTTCCAAAACATTTGCCACACCAAGGAGGGCCGGTGGGTTTCTGTAACAGGTTGCCCACAGGGCAAGAAGGGCTAAGAAGACTCAAAGATAACCAAGTTTCTAATCTGGGAAAATGGCAAACAGCAAGACAGAAATCATTTTATGGATTATAGTTTTGGTGGCCATGAGTAACGTGAACCTTTGGCCTGAAAATATCAAATTAGGTCCAGCTCCAAAGACTGGAACTTTCCCAAATCTGATTTAAGTACTGGCCACCCAGCTGGGAGACAGATGAATAGACATAGCAATTGGGGCTTTTGACTAGTTTGAGGACAAGGCTTTGAAAAAAAAAACCTGATCAGGAATTTTTTTTTAATATATAATTTGTTTCTTCTATAATCTTACATGTTTCATTTTATGTAAACACATTATTCTGAGGAAATATAAATGGAATTCAGCAGACTGCCAAAGAGGTCCATGCTATTAAAAAACAAAAGTAGATGCTTTCCCAAATTCCTCATCAGTCCTATTAACTTTCTGGGACTGAGTTCTGAATTGATTAAGAAATATATCTAGGGGGCAGCTGGGTGGCTCAGTGAATTGAGAGTCAGGCCTAGAGATGGGAGGTCCTAGGTTCAAATCTGGCCTCAGACACTTCCCAGCTGTGTGACCCTGGGCAAGTCACTTGACCCCCATTACCCACCCTTACTACTTTTCCACCAAGTAGCCAATACACAGAAGTTAAGGGTTTAAAAAAAAAAAAAGAAATGTATCTAGCAAGGGCTAGGTTAAATTTTCAGTTATCAGCCGCTAACTCCTAGGTCTTACAAGGCAAAAAGTACTGGCTTTAAAGTTGTGGAGGAATAGAGGAGAAAGAAAGGTGGGTAGATAAAACTACATGGTTTAATAGAAAGAACTATAGGTTCAGAATCAGAGGACATGCTTTTTTTTTAATTGAAAAATTTTATTTAATTAATTGATTTAGAATATTTTTCTATGGTTACATGATTCATGTTCTTTCCCTCCCCTCCAACCCCCAGCCAAGTGTAATTCTACTGGATTTTACATGTGTCATTGATTAAGACCTATTTCCATATTATTAATATTTGCATTAGGGTGATCACCTAGAGTCTATATCACCAATCATATCCCCATCTACCCATGTGATCAAGCAGTTGTTTTTCTTCTGTTTGTACTTCCACAGTTCTTTCTCCAGAATCAGAGGACTCGGGCCCTGGGTTCCAATTCTAGTTTTACTCTTACTACCTCCTAAGACTCTGACCAACTTAACATCTGATCACTTAACATCTCAAACTGAGTTTCCTCATCCATAAAATGAGGTTGTAATAGATAATCTCATAATCTCTTAATCTAGGATGATAGAAAAGGAATAAATGCGTATTTGGGGATAGAATTCTACATACTCTACTAACCTTGACTGTTCACCAATTCCTGGGCTATTGGTGACCCACTGCTAACTCAAGTTCATATGCTTTGGGCAAGTCACTTAATCTCTGTCTCAGTGTTCTCATCTGTAAAATGGTAATGATAGCACTTTCCTCCCAGGATTGTTAGTATAAAATAATGTTTGTAAATCTTAAAGCACTATATACATGCTAGATATTATCATGCTCTTGCATTGCTCACTAATAGCACTCAATACATCATAGGCTTATAAATCATGAGTTGAAAGGATTGCATTTAGTCCAATCCTCTCATTTTTAAAATAGGGAAACTGAGACACAGGAGGTGAGATGTCTTAGACCACAAAAATAGGTCAGATGGGTTAATTCTGCAAGAAAAAAGCTGAGTGAGTTCTGCCTAAAGTCGGGAAGACCGGAGTCAAATTCAAACTCGGATCCCAGTTTTGTGATCTTGAGCAAGTCACTGAAACTTTGCCTCAGTTGTTAGTCGGACCGTAAGAGATAATATCTTTAAAGCGCTTAGTCTAGTTCTCCGCCACTGTAGGCGCTAAATTAAGGGATTTGAAAACAACCACAAAGACCTCTAGGATGAATCCAAAAGACCCTTCATCCCCAACTAGGCAAAGGGAGCCGCGGGTGCTCGGGGCTTCTCCGGGGATCTCCCAGCCCAGCCCTCCGTAGCCCGAAGCTCTCTCCAAGATCACGCCCCTCCCTGGGGCGGGTGAGGCCGGGCCGCGCTGCCCTTTAAGGGGCGGGCTTTTCTTCTCTAACACAAAGTAACTTGATTGGAGTGAGCCTACCTCCGACTTGCCGCGGCCTGGGTAGAGCTGGGGTGGGGAGAGGGGAGGGAAGGAGGGAGGGGATCCCCGAAGCCAAATAAAGGCGGAGGAGGGTGGAAAGGGAGGGAAGGAAGGAAGGGAGGAGGAGACCTGCGAGAGAGAGGAGGCGGTACCCTCCTCCAGCTCGGATCCCCAGCCGGGTCTTGGCTCCGCTCTGAAACTTTCCTGTGCCTTTACTGGGTCCGCGGGCTGCAGCCGTCAGGCGGGCCCCTAAGCGGCCACGGCGGAACCATGAACCGGCTGGCCAAGCGCGGGAGCGACACGCTCATCGAGATGGTAGCCACTGATGGTAAGTTCCTCCCCCGCCCCCCCTCCTCGGGGGAAGGGGGACGGCTGGCAGGATGGGTATTTGGGTGGGGTCCTAGGCCGGCCTGTGGATCCGGAGGAAGGAAGAGCGGGTGGGCGGGCTGCTTATCTACCTATCCGCCTGCTTAGGGCTCAGATGGCTGGAGGTGCCGGACCACTACGGTGGGCGGGCGAGCATCCGGCCGCCCCGGGAGGGGACTTGGAGGCCCGGGGCCTGGTTGCCTGTGTTCCTTCCCGCTGCCAGTGAGCCTGCAGTACCTTCTCTTTGGTCTGCGGTTCCCCCAGCTACTGGCCAGGCCCCCACGTGGGGCCGCTCTGGGCCTGGGCAGAACACGGGTCGGTCCCGGTTCGCCCAGAACGGGGAGGACCGGAGCTGAGCCACGTCTATTCTATTCCAGGAACGTGGACTCCTGAGCGCCTCCTTAGTCAGGGGGGCGGGCAGCGGCACCCTCCCTGCCCCCCAGCCTGCGTTCCCCTGGAATACTCTAGGGGAGATGTTTGTGTCCCCCCTTCCCTATGCGCCCAACAGTGCCCTGGAATGAGACAGTGTCACCTCCTGACTTGAGTCTCTACAGCTTTGGGGAAGCCTCTAAGGGAGGGAGAACTCCTCCCTACCACTGATGAGAGTAGAGGGCGGGGTGGGGCGGGGAGGCCTCCCCCTTTTGAGCAGCGCTGAGTAATGGAGACAGCAGGCGGCCGGATGGGTGGGGGTGAAGGCAGGGACCGGGGAACCGAGCGCCACTGGGAAAGTTCGGAGCCCCAGCTCTGTGTACCTATGCCAGGCCGAGATACTGAGCAGGAGCAGCAGTGTTGGGGGGCAGAACTGGATTCGGGGTACCACTCATATTTTCCAGGCGGTGGCTGTTGAAAAACTTGCTGCTTGAGGAAAGGATGTGACCCTGATTTTGACTCCAGAAGATGCCCTTAAACCTTGGGTCAGGAGATGGGCATCAGGCCTGAGTTCTCAGAGTGGACCACCTTAATCGTATTGCTTCCCTTGCCCCCCCTCACTTTAGAATGAGAGTGAGCAAATCCTCACTGCCACACTATGAGACACATGGTGCCTCTGCCCGCCCTCCTGACTAAGGGCTGCTTTTCTAGAGTATCATAAACAAAACACATCCTATAAAAACATTTGTATCCCTGATAGTCTTATCTGATCAAGTTCCCTGGCTATGTTCTAACCTCTACTCTTTGGCAGCTTTTGACTTTGCTCTTTAATCCTCTTTGAACATATTTGGTCCTTCTAAGACCTTTTTGGCAATCTTGTTTTCTTTTGCCCTATTGTGCATGTTTTCTATAACAGATCTAGAATGTGATTTAGTGGAATTGAGGTGATTATGAGGTGATATTTCATTTGGGATGAGATCTTCAGGACCACAGTGTTCCTCCCTGAAGAAGCTCATCGCATACTTTGGGCTTTGTTTTCATCCCATTTAGTTTCTGTAGTGGAATGTTTTCAGAAGCTTTCAAAGGAGACCTGGTCTCTCTCCTAGAATTGGAGAGCACCTTAGTCAAGGAGTGGTGAGAAGAACATTGTATCTCATGGAAGAGAATATATGACTTCAAATCCCAGTCTGTAACTTAATCTCTTCATGCCACTGGGCAAATCACTTATATCTGTCAGCCTCAGTTTCCAGGTCTGTACGCTGAAAGAGTTGAATTACATGGCCTCTGAAGTCCCTTCCAGAGTTAAATGGATTCTCTCTTCCTGAATAGAATTCCTCTTTATTAACAACTGTTGGCATGAAATGTTTGCAAAGTGATTTACAGAACATCCTTGAATTTTGTAACATACCCCAAAACAAATAAGAACAACAACAGAAAACAAACAAAAAAATCATCCAGTCTTCACTAGAAGACCTTTCACTGAGGAAAACTCATACCTGTCAAGGCAGCCCATTTCAGTGTTAGGGACTTTTTTTCTTCACATCTGCTCCACATCCTATCAGTACAGATTGTTCTTCTGATTTGGACCCTCTGGCTGGAAGGCAGAGCCATGAACTCCAAAACCTTCATATAAGAAGGGAGCCCAGCATGGTCCTTTACCCATTTCCTACCAGCTGTGTGGCTTGTGGACTAATTGGGACTTCTCCATCTTGTTCCAGAGCAGGATCCCTCCTTTCATTTCTTCATCTTTTCAGCCTCCTTTTTGTGTATTGCCTTCCTCTATAGATTCTAAGCTCCTCAAGGGCAGGAACTGGCTTTGTATTTATATACCCAGCTCTTGGCAGATAGCAGAGGCTTAATTAAATGCTTATTGACTAACTGACCTATAAATCTACTTTCCCTTAAATTCTCATTTCTCCTAGTTCTGCCCTTTCAGACTAAGAAACAAGTCCAATTCTCTTCTTTATTATACAACATCTCTGGCAGCCATTGAAGTCTTCCATCTTCTCTACTTTTGAGACTTCTCTAGTATAAATGTTTAGTTCCTTCAGCAGGTGCCAAAATACATACATACATATCTATACATGTCTATACATAATGTACTATGTGTATACACATATGTGTATACATGAGTACCTTATATACCTACATACACACTTGACATATAGAGCTATATATGATTTCTATGATTTCTTTTTTTTAAAACATTCACCTTCCACCTTAGAATCAATACTATGTATGGGTTCCAAGGTAGAAGAATGGGAAGGACTAGGCAATGGGTGTTAAGTGACTTGCCCAGGGTCACACAACTAGGATGTATCTGAGGTCAAATTTGAACCTAGGACCTCCTGTCACTAGGCCTGGCTCTCAAGCCACTGAGCTACCCAGCTGCCCCCATTTCTATGATTTCTAATACTCCTATTGTCCTGGTCACTTTCTAGTATAGACTCCAGCTTGTTGACTTCTGAAAATGGGATAGTCAGGACTGAACCCAGTATTCCAGATAGGGGATCCCAAGAGAGCAGAGGACAAGGTTTGATTTTTGTTTCTATTCAAATCCCAGGGACAAAGCAGTCCTTTAAAGAGGATTCAAGGGTATGTCTTCCATTTATTCAAAGCCTGATGAGTCAAGAAATATAATGCCATCAATAGTTTCCATAACAATAACAGTTGTGCTAGAATATTGGGTTTAAAGGGAAAAACTCACTGAGTAATGAGTAATTTAGTAATGAGAGTTTTAACTCATAACTGAGTTAATTATTTAACTCATTATAGAGTTAATTACTGAGTAATGAGAAATTTAAACAATATCATTGTAATCTGAAATTTCTGTTCTTTTTTACATCCACCCTTAAAATTTTTTAATCCTCATTTATTTATTTATTTATTTATTTTAAACCCTTACCTTCCGTTTTGGAGTCATTGCTGTGTATTGGCTCCAAGGCAGAAGAGTGGTAAGGGTGGGCAATGGGGGTCAAGTGACTTGCCCAGGGTCACACAGCTGGGAAGTGTCTGAGGCCAGATTTGAAACTAGGACCTCCCGTCTCTAGGCCCGACTCATCCACTGAGCTACCCAGCAGCCCACTACATCTAAACTTTTTAAATAAACTGGCTAGCCATGTTTGTACACTGATTAGTAAGGTATGAGTCTAGTGCAGTTTAGAAAAAAAAAAATGAGGAAGTGTGCCAAATTAGGAATCAGTTCCTAGGACTTTCTTCCTGAAAGAGAGGTTGGCTGTCTCTCTTCTGTTGAGTATTATATTTCTCTCCTTTGGTTTCAGTGGTCCTGAGGTCTGAATTACCAGATCAGATTGATTTCTTCTTTGACAGTTTCCCTGTAATTCAGTATAATCAACTTATCTGAAGAGAAACCCTGAGCTAAAAGTTCTGGGGCTTGTCTTATCTAGTTTCTGCCTTTCTTTGTGTAATGAACTGTTTATTCTTTAAAGTAAGAGGAAAGAAAAAGGAACAAACATCTATTAAATGCTGACTGTGTCAGACACTGTAATAAGCATTTCTGAAATATTACCTTAGTGGGCAGTGAGATGGCTTAAGGGATTGAGAGCCAGGCCTAGAGATGGGAGGGCCTGGGTTCAAATCTAGCCTTGAACACTTCCTAGCTATGTGACCTTGGGCACACCACTTAACCTTACAGCTCTTCTGCCTTGGAATCAATATACAATACTGATTCTAAGACAGAAGGCAAGAGTGTTTTGTTTTTTTTAAAGAAATTATCTTATTTGAACCTCATAACTTTGTGATATAGGTGCTATTATTTCCCCTATTTTATAGTTGAGGAAACTGAGGCAGACAAGAGTTTAAGGGATTAATGCAGGGCCACAGGGCTAGGAAGTATCTGAAGCTAGATTTGAACCCAGTTCCTCATGTCTCCACATCTGCCCCTTGTGATCTGTTCTTTATTTTCAATTTTCACCTCTGTGGTTTGAAGGCCTTCTAAAAACTTCCCAGATGGATTTCTAAAAACTCCCATGGGTTGGCTCAGCACACTTATTTCTTATTCATGTTCATCTGTATGCCGCCTCCAACATTCCTTTCTGTGCCCTAATCTCTGCTTCTATTATTTGTAGTAGGGTGAAAAAGAGCAGATGAGTTGCAAAGTGTTATTCAATTTTTTCAGATGTATCCAACTCTTCATGCCTCCATTTTGGGGTTTTCTTGACAAAGATCCTGGAGTGGTTTGCCATTTCCTTCTCCATCTCATTTTATAGATGAGGAAACTGAGGCAAGCTCAGCTAAGTGACTTGCCGAGGGTCACACAGCTACGAAGTATCTGAAGCCAGATTTGAACTCAGGAAGATGAGTCTTCTTGACTCTATATCCTGAGCCACCCAGCTGCCCAGTGAACCTTAAGGGTCAAATGTTTTAGAGGAAGAGAAAATAGATGACCAGTAATCTCTGTCCCCACTCTCTCCCTACCTGCCCTTCCTTGTTCAGGGCCACAGACCATAAAGGAAGAAGAAAAAGAAAGGATAAAAACAGCTGTGGTTAATGAGCAGGCAAACAAAAACCCCACCAAATAATGTATTATATAATCAAACTGAAGTTTTCAGAGCATATCTCTGAGGCACAGAATCTTAGATTTAGAAGGAAAACCTCTCCAATGCCCATCTGGTCCAATGATGACTTGTATATAAGAATCCAGTGAATAGAGTGTTGGCATCTGAAAGTTAGGATGATTCATCTTCCCGAGTTAGATCTGGCCTCAGATACTAGCTGTGTGACACTTAGCCCTGTTTATCTCAGTTTCCTCCTTTGTAAAATGAGCTGGAGAAGGTAATGGCAAACCACTCTACTACTCTCTTTTCCAAGAAAACCCCAGAATGGTGTCAGAGAGACATACATGATGGAAAACTGAATGAACAACAAGAATCACTTCTACATCTCTTATAATGGGTTACCCATTTTTGGCTTGGAAACTTTCATTGAGATAATATTCCTTCCTATGGTCATCTATTTCCTTCTGGGATTTTTTTTTTTCTCTTCTTAACATCAAGTCTGAATTTTTTCTGCCACTAGTTCTGCCCTTCAAGGTGCTTCTTCAGGAGCAGTACATTTATGTAGTTGCTAGCAAGACTATGAAAGAGGTAGCGTGGTGCAATGAAAAGAGGGTTACATTTGAAATTGGAGGACCTGGGTTCAAATCCTGAGCTATTACTAGCCATATGCTCTTTGAATAACTTACAGCATTTTATTTTTCCTTTTAAACAGTCTTATTACTGTGTTGGGATTTTTTGTTCTTTGGTGCTTACATTTTTCTTCTAATACTACTGAGTGTAAGTGTGTGTGTGTGTGTGTGTGTGTGTGTGTGTGTGTAAGGGGAATAAATTGTTGTTTATAAATTGGGATAATATCATCAATTAAATTATGTTTGATGATTCTCTAGAAATAGTTTGCCTTGGGCCAGATGAAATGGTTGACCTTTTATTTTCCTGGGCTGGAGGAAATGATTGGCCCTTTAATACTCTGGTCTGTAGGATGGTGATAAAAAAAAAAAAAAAAGTTTAAATTGGGCACTGAGGTCTCCTAATTTATCTTGGAGGAAGTTCTAGGAGAAGTCAGCCACAACAAGAACTGACTCAGAGTTGTTGACTTCAAATCTGGTCACTGCTGATTCACCTGTGCCAGTCCTATCTAGCTAGAGTGACTGAATCCCAGGGCATCATTCTGTTTCGTGGTGATGATTTGGGTGGAGAAATTGGGTGCTGTATAGCTTATGTTATCAATTTAAAAAATGTCTCAGAACTGAAGCAGGATTGAGAGTGTCTTCTATTTTGGGAATAGAACTCTGGGGTCAGAGGGGACCTCAGGAGTTGTCTAGCCTTATCAGACCTCCAGCACTGATTAATCGCACACTACCCCAGGCACACATTGGGGTGACTAGATGGCTGATAGAGTGAAGAACCTAGAAGCCAGGAAGATATGAATTCAAATCCAGACTTCAACATATAATAGCTGTGTGACCCTAGGCAAGTCACTTAACCCTGTTTCCCTTAGTTTTTTCATCTGTAAAGTGAGCTGGAGAAGGAACTGATAAACCACTCCAGTATCTTTGCTAAGAAAACCCCAATGGGGTCACAAAGAATACCAACATGGCTGAACAATAATAGTATTAGATCCTGAGAATACAGAGAAAAGGTGAAACAAATCCCTGCTCTTAAAGAATTATATATAGAATAAAAAAACCAAATAAATATACTAAAAATACTAGGTTCTTAGGGAAGACAAGGAATTGGGGAGTCAGGAAAGGGTCTGTAAGGAAAGTTGTGTTTAAACTGAAAAGTGAAGAAAGTGAGCCATTCTTTGAGCAGAGCTCAAGAGGAATGTATTCTTGGGAGAGATCATGGCCAGTACAGAGGTACAGAGATAGGAAATGGGGTGCTCTGGGTGAGAAATAGAGAAGGGCAATTTGCCTGGATCGTTGAGTATAGGAACGGGAATAATATGTAATAAATCAGGTTGGGAAAATTGGTTAGGGCTAACTTGTGAATAGTTTAAACACCAAAAAGAATAGTTTGTTTTTTTTTCTTTCAAAAGTAGGGAACCATTGGAATTTTTGTGGAAGGGAGTTACGTAGTTAGAATTGTCCTTTAGGAAAATCCTTTGACGGCTTCTTGGAGGGTAGATTAGAGTGGGGAAAGACTTGGGGCAGAGACCAAGTTGGAGGATTTTGCACTAGTACAGGAAAGGGGTGATGAAAGTCTAATGTGAAAGATAAGAAGGGGAAAGGTGTAAAAAAAAAAAAGTTATGAAGGTAGGAATGGCAAGATTTGGCAACTGATTAGATACATTGGGTGAAGGAGAATGAGGAAGTGAGATAGTATTAATTTGAGACTGGAAGGATAGTGGTGGTCTCCTTCTTGGGAACAGAAATAGGGAACCTTGCACTAAGGATAGGGTTTTAGACAAAAAAATGAGTTGTCTTTTGGACACTTTGAGCTTGAGATGTCTGGATCTTCTCCAGTTTCAAATGGATAGTAGACCATTGGTAATGTGGGACTGGAGGTCAGGAAAGAAACCAGGGCTGGTATAATTCTGGGTGGAGAGAGATGATGATTAACTCTGTAGTGGCTGATGATATTATCAAATGATCAGGTCTATGGAAAGAAGAGAGCCCCTTGAGGCACACCCATGGATCCTAGGGGTAGGAGGGCATGAATATAAATGATGAAAAAGCAAAGGAAACCTAGGAGCAGATCAGAAGTGTAGAAGAACTAGGAGAAAGCATCATGAGATCATCTAGTCCAACTCCCTTAAAATTACAAAGGAGGAAACCAAGGCATAGACAAATGAGGTGATTTTTAATAAAATCCTTAGCTTTTGTCTTAGAATCAACACTGTGTATGGTTCCCAAGGCAGAAGAGTAGGTAAGGGCTAAATCTGGGTTAAATGGCTTGTCTAGGGTTACACAGCTAAGAACTGGCTGAGGTCAGATTTGAAGCCAGAACCTCCCATCTCTGGACATGGCTCTCAGTCCACTGAGCCAACCTATCCGCCCCCTCAAGTGATTTTATTTAAGGTTATATCTATTAAATTACATAGCCAAGATTTGAACCCAAATCCTGTCTCTAAAACCACTTTTCCCTTCATTTTGTCTAAGGTCACACAAGTAGATCCTAACATTTAGTCCAGCCCACATTCCTATGCTAGTCCTCCTTCTGCCACTAGAACTCCTTATATTACCTTGGATAAGCTTATCTCAGTTTCCCCTTTATAGTGTTAATATTCTTAGGTATCTAAAGTTTTATAGGAAGAGATGACCTTTCTTCACTCTGCCCCAACCAAAACAAAACAAAACAAAACAAAACAAAACAAAACAAAACAAAAACAAAAAAAACAACTTTTCTAAGATCAAAAACAACTACCACTAACTACTAACAACTACTAAAATCTAAATTTCTTGCTAGTTTGAGATTTCTGCTATTTAAAATAAGAAGTAAGAGGTGTACTTACACCCCCACAAAATATCTTGATGAGTTGTATTATACTCTATTAACCACCATGCTGTAGAGAAGTTGTATACCATAGAATATAGAATGGAAGCAACCTTTTAGTCCATCCTTCTTATTTTATAGATGGGGAAACTGAGGTCAGAGTTGTGAATCAGTTAGGGGCACATAGGAAGTCTCAGTGGTAGAGCCAGGATCTGGAGTTCTATATTTTGAGTCAGAGGATGTAAGTTCAAATACCAACTTTCCTCCTTACTTTTGTGGACCAATCAATCAGTGGTTCCCAAAGGATGAACCCCAATGGGTCTGTGAAGTCAAAACTATTTTCATAATGATGCTGTCATTGTTTACTTATTAAAATGTCCCTCTCTTTTCTAGCAACATATTTATATGAGGATAGATTTTTTTTTTCATGTGCTTCACCTAAAACAACATTGCCAGAGATTGGATACAGAAGCAGATATCAGAATCTAGCTGCTTTCTATTGTGCTAGCTGTGAAAGGAATTTGAAAGGGGGCTGCTAGGTAGTGGACAGAGAACGAGGCCTGGAAATGGGAAATCCTGAGTTCAAATGTGGCCATAGACACTTTCCAGCTGTGTGACCGTGGCCAAGTTACTTAATTCCCATTGCCTAGCCCTTGCCATTCTTCTGCTTTGGAACTTATACACAGTATTGATTCCAAGATGGAAGGAAAGGGTTTTGAAAAAAATGAAAAACTTATGTAAAACAATGCCACTCTTCTCACTCATTTTATTTTCTTTTGGAAAATAATTATTTTTCATTAAAATGTTATTTAAAATATGTAATGGATTTATTATTTTTTAAAATAGATTAATGAATATTTTAATTTCTAATATGGTAAATATCATTGACTATAATCCATATAAGCAAAAGTTCTTTGTAGTTATCAATGTTTTTTGAGTGTAAAGAGGGCTTGACACCAAAAAATTTGAGAACTTCTGGACTAGATGACTTTGAGATTTAAAGCTAAAATTTTATAATTTCCACTGTCATGTCTCACTGACCAGACTGCCTTCTGCATGCTTTTACCTACATTTTTATTAGAGCTTTTACATTTAGGTATGGTAGGCCTTGTTCTACTGAATTGAAAACTAAGGTTAGGGGGCTTTTATTGCCCAGTTGAATTGCAGAATGCCCAAGCTGAAAAGGACCTTAGAACTCACATCTGCATGTAGCTTTAGAGGGCTTTCCTCACAATGAGCTTGTTTTTACAGTAGGGCTAATGAGATTATGTGATTTGCCCAATGTCATACAACTAGTAAGTATCAGAATCCAGGTCTTTTGATTCTCCCTAACATCAGACTAAGCTCCATAATGTACACACTTCATTAAACCCCCTTTTTTAAAAATGAGGAAATTGGCCCACAAAATTTGGACTTGCATAAAGTCTAATGGCTAGTTAGTGGCAGAATCAGGATTAGAACCCATGCCTCTTGAGCTCCTGTTTCATTAGTATAGAAAACTTCTTGAAGTAGAAACTCCCTCTTCTGCTGAGCTCTAGCTTGTCTGAAACATACAATCTGGGGAATATTAAATAACTTGCTTATAGTCACTTGCGAATATGTATCAGAGACAAGTTTTGAACCTTAGGTCTTTATGATTCCAAGTTTGGACCTCTAATCAATAAGCCATACTGCTTCTTTGGACTTATTACAGGGAATGTCAGTATTGGACTTTTTTCATCTCTCTCTCTCTCTCTGTCTCTCTGTCTCTGTCTCTGTCTCTGTCTCTCTCTGTCTCTCTCTCTCTCTCTCTCTCTCTCTCTCTCTCCTTTTCTCTCCCTCTTTCCTCTCCCTCTTTCCCTCCAGTCCTCTCTCCCTTCCTTCCTTCCTTCCTTCTTTCCTTCCTTCCTTCCTTCCTTCCTTCCTTCCTTCCTTCCTTCCTTCCTTCCTTCCTTCCTTCCTTCCTTCCATACTTTGTTTCTTTTTTGGCTCCTTTCTCTTGCAATATGTATTACAGCAACATTTTAAAAATTACAAGAGAATATATCCTGCATCAAAACAATTTGAATCTACCTAGGACTTTCTCAAAATTGTTTAGTAACTCCATCTTTGAAACACTGACACATTTGTTCTCAGCAGTTCCTATACTTGTAAATAATAGCTCCTCCTAGGAAGAGATGATTAAGAAGATAGGACCAGAAATGTTGATGGTAAGGATTGCTGTAGGAGGAATGTACCCATGCTCATTTGTTATTGCTGTTCTGTCTCTTTAGGACCCATTTCAGATTTTCTTGGCAGAATTACTATAGTGGTTTGCCATTTCTTTTCCAGCTCATTTTACAAATGAGGAAATTGAGGCAAAGGGGGTTAAGTGACTTGTCACAAAGCTAGTCAGATTTGAATTCAGGAAGATGAGTACAGTCCCAGCACTTTATCCACTGTGCCATCTAGCTGCCCAAATTCATCTACAGAATCACATAAGGAAGGAACCTGAACATAGGAATTCCCTCTCTGATGCATATTTCAGACAAGTCATGTCTTCCAACTTCCACAGAAAAACCAATAGTGGAGAAACATAAGCCATCTAGCCTTTTTTAAAAACGGTTCTAATTGCTGAAAAAATTTTCCTTAGGTCAATGTTGCATTTACAGCAGAAATATCAGCTTCCACAGTAAAACTCCTGAGTGCTCCATAACCAGATTAAAATGTAATTGGGAAATATTTAACAAAATAAGTACAAATACAATACTACATAGATAATGTTAATTTGTGGTTTTTGAAGTTGAATCTAGGTTTTTAGGGATTTGATTCTATATTAAGTTTGACACCACAGTTCTACCATATATAATTAAAACTTCACAGATTTAGAGGTGCAAAGCGACCTCACAAGTCCTCTATTTCTACCTCTTCATTTGTCAAATGAAGGAAGTGGGACCCAGAAGGGTATAGTGACTTCCCTAAGGTTACTTGGGGAGTAAATAACAAAGTTATGATTCAAATTCAATTTTCTTTCTAAATCTGCTTTCCAGTGCTGGTAGTTCCACCCCCCTCCCCCCCAATAATAACTCTAATCCTTCCATGGGACATCATTTCTCCACTCTCCAACCCCTCCAAGGCCTGCTTTCACTAGACTAAATGGTTTCTTCTTTGATTTCCATGACTTAAATTTGAGTTTCTTCACCCTCTGGGTTGCCCTAATCTGGAAATTCTAACATATCAATGCTATTCCTAAAGTATAGTACTGATAACTGATCATTCTTCTGCAGATGAGGTATGCCCAAGGCATAATATTATGGTAGTACCATGCTTTTCTTTTTTTTTTTAATTTGAAGAATTTTATTTAATTAATTTAGGATATTTTTCCATGGTTACATGATTCATGTTCTTTCTCTCCCCTCTTCCTGCCCCCCTCCCGTAGCCAACAAGCAATATCACTGGGTTTTACATGTGTCATTGATCCGAGACCTATTTCCATATTATTAATATTTTCATTAGGAGGATCATTTAGAGTCTGCATCCCCAATCATATCCCCATCGAACCATGTGATCAAGCAGTTGTTTTTCTTCTGTGTTTCCACTCCTGCAGTTCTTTCTCTGGATGTGAATAGCATTCTTTCTCATAAGTCCCTCAGCCTTGCTCTGGATCCTTGCATTGCTGCTAGTAGAGAAGTCCATTATGTTCGATTGTACCACAGTGTATCAGTCTCAGTGTATAAGGTTCTCCTGCGTCTTCTCCTTTCGTTCTGCATCATTTCCTGGAGGTCATTCCAGTTCACCATGTCCTTCTTTTTTTTTTTTTTAAACCCTTAACTTCCTTGTATTGGCTCCTAAGGGTAGGCAATGGGGGTCAAGTGACTTGCCCAGAGTCACACAGCTGGAAAGTGTCTGAGGCTGGATTTGAACCTAGGACCTTCCTTCTATAGGCCTGACTCAATCCACTCACCATGTCTTTCTTGACTGGAAGTCTTACCTCTCTCAATGAAATGCATTTTTGACTGCTAACTCATAACTAGCTGACTCACAGCCAGCTTAGAGTCGACTAAAATCCCCAGATTCTGGAATTTGGGCTTTTTTTTTATGCATTTAGGCTGGAATAAGCTTTATTTTTATCTGTCTGTGAAGAATTTATTAAGCACATTCAAAGGGTGTGTGGTTTACCTAATTCAGCTCTATGGAAGGCCTTAATTTCTTAATAACAGTTCAGTGAAATTTCATGAAAGTGTTGGGCTTGGGATTTCCCTCAAGTTTGGTTATCCCTTTGCCTTTACCCAAGTCAGAGGAGTAATAGAAGTTCTGTGTGCTTTTATATTAAAAGTACTTTATGAACTAAAGTTTGTTTAGTTCCCTGAATGAAGCAGACATTTACCATCATTTCTGCTGTTTGATGAAAGAAACAGAAGCAAAAAAGAGCGACCATTGGTGATGTCTGAAGTGGAAGGGGACTTAGAGGCTGGCTTTTACCCCAAGGGTAGCTTTCTGTGCACTATACCCTGCTGCTGCTTTTTGAGAATTATTCTAGGACCATAAATTCAGAGTTAGAGGGGAAAATAAAGGCCAGCTAGCTCAATCCCTTCATTTTCTACATGAGTAAACTGAGGGCCATTGATTGGCCCAAGTTCACAGAGTAATGGTAAGAACAGAATTTGAATCCAGATCATTTGCTTCCAAATTCATTCTCTTTTTAGTTAGGAGGTTTGCTGACTATGCTCCAGAGGTGACATTCCCTCTTGGTGTTTTTGCCCAGGTGCCTCCCAGCCCCATGTTTGGAATGCTTTATGTACCAGAGGATTTTGTTCACCTAATCTTTACTTCTCAGAGTTCCCAACTTTCTTTAAGAGGTGATCCAGGTGCCATCTCTTCCCTCTAGGAAGCCTTTCCTATTCTTATGTCTAAACTATGTATCTGTTTACTTATGGGCATATATCTCTTTGACCTATTTTCTCTTCTTCTCCCCTCCCCACCCATACCACAAGCTTCTGGAGGGTAGGATCAATTTCCATTTTTGTCTTTGCATCCCTCCCAAATTTCTTTGCATATTGCATGCCCTTAATAAATATTTGTTGTATTGAATTGATTTGCAACCTTTTAACTGGCCATTAGTCAAGCTATAGGATTTTAAAGAATGAAGGTTCCACAGGCAGCACTCAATTAATTCATGCTCTCTTTTGTCCTTTGTGATGGTGGTTGTTCAGTCAGATCTGACTCTCTGACTCCATTTGGGATTTTCTTGGCAAAAATACTGGAGGGGTTTGCCATTTCCTTTTCCAGCTCATATTACAGATGAGGAAACTGAGGCAAACAGTAAAGTGACTTGCCAAGGATCACACAGCTAGTGACTGAAGCTGGATTTGATCTAAGGCCTTACAGACTCCAGGTGTAGTGCTCTATCCACTGTGTCACCTAATTGCCTTTTAGATTAAATTAAATGAGGCAGAAGGGTCCTGGATGCAAATCTGGTCTCAGATACTTCCTAGCTGTGTGATTCTGGTCATCCCCATTGCTTAACCCTTACTACTCTTCTGCCTTGGAACCAATACGCAGTATTGACTCTCAGATGTAAGATAAAGAGTTTAGAAAAAAATTAACATGAGAAATTTTGCTCTGAACCTAGTGATAATCACTTTAGGCCATAATAATACATAGGGAGCATTTCTTAATGTCCGTTTTTGTTGAAAGTGCACACAACAGATGTTTAATGCCAGAAACTGTTTTAGGTGCCAATAACAGAGTTTTTTGATGTTGAACACACATGTGGAACTTCACATTCCCTTGTGGACAGTGATATATGGGAAGGAGGGGGTGGAAGAGGAAGAACAACACTTTCCAGACCTTGTGAAGCAGACAAATATTGAGCTCTGGCTCTGGTGGCTGGTGATGGATCATATTCTCTTTCTCAAAATTTCTATAGATTTCCTAAACGTGGGTTTCAGTTGTCTTCTGAAATATCAAACTAACAAATCAAAACAGCCTTTTGAATTTCAGTCAGTTGCCCAGAGACACTCCCTTCCCTTCCTATTTTTAGAAGGTGCTGTGCTGTGTGGCAAGCTACACCCCCAAACCCATATTCATTTCAGTGGGATTTTCTAGGCTCACTGAATTCAGTTCTATTAATAGGTTAGAGCCCACAGATCTGCTATATCAGCTGCCACTTTTCGCACTGAGATAAAACTACTTGGAAATCACTTCTTACTCAATAAAAGATTTCAACCCCTCTTCAGTCCTCAAAAAGAACAAAACAAGACATTTTGGCTTAGATTGGATTCCAATCTCAGCTCTGCCACTGCTTAGCTAAGTCATTTCCCTTTTTTAGGTTTCAATGTCCACACCTGTAAAAGGAGAGCATTGACTGCCAGGCTATTACAGCTTGAAACCTAATTTCATGATATTTTGATTTAGCCAATGTCAGACATGTTTTTTTTTTTAATTGATTATCTATATAATAGCCTCCTTTCTCCATGTATAGGTATCTGAAAGTTAAAGTCATCGTCAATGTGGCATAATCTTTTATTTCTAAAGTCTTTTCTCTAGCATATTAATAAGGAAGTGGATGAGGCATTAGGAGGAGTTTGGTTTCTCATGCTAAAACTATATATGAAAAACATAACTTTCTCCATTTTTTACAGGGAATGAAAGTTTTATTTTTCAGTCAGGATGGCCAGTAGAAAGGACTTTAGCCAGCCAACTTAACTTAAACACTCATTCAGATCATGCCATAGAACTTGACTGGCCTGGGTTATAATTTATCAGGCCTTGTTCTCAGGAAAGAAGCAAGCTGATAAACTAATTCATGCTGACCTAAGACTGGGAGCAAATTACCCTTCCTAGGTAATCCTTGTCCAAGTTCATTTTTTTTTGTGGCCCTATTTTTGATTAGCAACTCATATATTCCTTTGATTAGTATTTATAAAACACCTACTATGTGAAAGGCACAGAGAAAATGTGCTAGTGACTGGGGATACAAAGAAAGGCTCCCAAACCAAAACGGTTCTTCCTTGCCAGGAGCTTACTGTCTAAAGAGTGTTTAGAATTCAGTAATATGCCCATTAAAAAGAAAAAAGAAAACAACCCTTAAGGTCTGTGTTAGAATCAATCCTGAATGTTGATTCCAAGGCAGAAGAAGGGTTGGACAATAGGGATTAAGTGACTTACCCAGGTTCCATAGAAAGTGTCTGAGGTCACATCTGGACCCAGGACCACCCATGTCTACTCCTGGCTCTTAATCTTCTGAGCCACCTAGTATGTCAACCATTTTTTCAGAGGAAATTTCTAGAGATTAAACTTGAATTAAAAAAAAAATAACTGTAGAAATGTATATTTGTAGCATGCTAGCAGTCTAGTTTGATGGGCTATGGGGGATTTTAATTGCTTGGGTTTTTTTGTTTGTTTGTTTGTTTTTTAACTGTTAGTGATTTTAAAGCCCAGTGTGTCCATTTCATTTTATTTTCCTTAGATAAGGCTATAGGGAAGTATTCAAGATTAAAACTAAATTGAAGAGAAAGTGATGACCTATATCAATAGTGGGAATTTCCTCACCTGTAAGTTTCTTGATAAAATCATATTCTTGTCCATAACCTTATTATTTATTAGTTTATTTTTATATTATTTATTTAGCAAATTAGAGAAACTTTTTTTTTTGGCCAAAAGCTTTTGCTCCTGCTAAACAACTTAACCTCCTAGGTCTAAGCAAACAAAACATTAAAGATTGACTATATTATTTATTAAAAGTCATCAACAATAAAACAAAGTCCTAAATGTATGATATATCAGTTCTAAGAAAAATCATAGGCAAATTCTCTTCTAGCCATCACTACCTACCTGCTGTAAATTCTGTAAACACAGTCCCATTATTCAGTTTTCTCAGGAAAACAATTAAAGTCTTTTCTTAAGAATTCTCTTCTTGTTTCTTTGGAAGGTAATGATTAAACCTATTTCAGGAAATAAGCTCTCTTAATCCTTTTCCTTTGTCCTTTTCAGCCATCACAGTTAACAGCCTCTAGAAAGCACAGTTAAACTTTCTATTTCCTCAGATTCCTCAGTTTGACTGGTAATTTCAAGAATTAATAGACACTTAATTTTAAAAATTAATTTGTTGACTACATTAAAATTCCCAGGTATTTGCCTCCTTCCTTCCCCTTCCTGTACTAGATAAAGTCCATAGACAGATCCTACTGAATCTATAGTGTCTATGGCAGATTCTGTCAAAGCAAATGTTACAAAAAGGAGATATGGGATGGTGGCTCCAGGAAGATCAGGGTCCAGAAATTCAGTTCATCAAACATTTATTAAAAGAGGCAAGTTCCTTAAGTAGAAAGAGTTTGGGATCTAGAATTTGAGTACATATTTCCAGTTCTGCCACTTTTCTTCTTGTGTGAACTTGACAAGTCCCTTCTCCTCTCTGCTCTGTTTCCTTATCTATGAAAGAAAGCTATTGGACCAGATGCCTTCTACAGAAAGTCCCTGACAGTTGGAACTCTATGATTCATTGATAAGACCTAAGAGAGAACCCTGGGGGAACATTTGCTATCTATATAGAATGGGGATGAGGATGAGGAGTCAGGAGAGTGGCTAGGGCTTCAAGGGGTGGCTAGCAAGGTAGTAGGACATCCAGGAGCGGATGTCATATTAGGATGTCAGTGAAGCACTTTGTAAAGTGCCTTAGAAGAACTGCCACTTATTACTAGACTTTTTTCACAGTGACGCTGGACAGAATCCTAGGGTAGAAAGAGTTCATACCAAATATAGTTGAAACTAGTCTTCGTTGAGTGGTTGAGTGAGTCCTTGCAAAAGCCTTTGTTTACATTTTTCTGGGTGTTGGCATAAAAAAGCCTTCCTCTGATTTTTTGAGCTGTTGGCCTGATCTAGACCAGGAATTTCTTTGCCTTATCGCTTAAAAGCCAGCAAGAGAGATTATTATTTTTTAAAAACTAGATAGTTTTCTGCCTTGATTAAAAAAACAAACAAACAATGACTTTGTGCATTTCTGTGTCTTACTGGGTGGAGGGAGCTGGGGAGATGGGAGTAAAAAGTAGAGGGAGTAAAGGCTGATAAAAATTGGACTACCTAAGAGTGACTAGGAAGCCCTGCCCCAAGAATGGTTCAGGCTTGAGTCTGTGTTTAGCAATTGTATTGCAATAGGATATTGGAATTTAGAGGCTGAAGGTGACCTGAAAAATCCTCCAGGGTTCTAGGGGGCTTCTTAATCTGAGGTCCACAGATTTTCAAGGGGCCTTGAAGTGATCTGAAGGGCCCTGGGTGATCTGAAATCCATAGATTCTGAGGGGGTCAGATGTCAAGTTGACATTTGATCTGAATCTTGAAGAAAACTAAGGATTGGAAGAGGAGAAAGTGAGGAACCACTATATTTAAACATGGAGGTTAACCCTGGCAAAAGTCAATAGGTGTGTGTAGCAGAGATCTGGCTAAGATGAACTGTTAGATGGAGAGAATCCCAGACGATGCTTGCTGAGTGATGACCTAAATTATACTTTTTCCCTCCATGTCCTAAAGTCACTGAGTTGACAAGACTGTTGTTAACCAGATAATTTAAAAGCAGGTTACAATTCCCTTAGCAGCTTCTCCAAACAAACAGGATAGAGAAAATAAATGTCTGTTGTATATTTGGGCATAATATTATGTTCAACCACCACATCACTGTCCCTATGTCTCTCCTTTTATTTTTCTCTTAGCTCTAGGTACCTGGGTTTTTTGTTTTTAAATAAAATTTGATTTAGAGCTTTTGTCATTATATATCCTGCATTCCCCAACAGATCACATGCATTGTTTATCTCAGAAAGTCAGACTCTATAATAAAGAAGAAGAAATAAGGAAAAGAAATCATTTAGCAAAACTAATCAATTTAAAAAGAAAGCCTCTATGCAGTATTACCTACTCTGGCTCCATCATCTCTTCCTAGAAGTGGAGAGAAAGCTAAACAATACTTTTTTAGGAGGGACCATTAATAAAGTGGAATTTCATTGTAGTATAGAAACTAAGATGGTGAAGAAGAGTCAGACTAAAGCACTAGAGGATAATTTGAAGGAAGTGGCGATAACCTACCAGATGATATAAGAGCTATCACAACTTTTGTTTTCAAATATCTGAAGGATTATAATGGGGGAGAGAGTATCAGACTTATTCTGTTTAGCCTAGGAGGGGACAAAGAATATGGCCTGGCGTTAGAATGTTCAGGGAGGCAGACTGGTATAGTATAAGTGAGAAGAACTAGAATTTATTTAGTAGAATAGATGACCTCTTGTCATGTGTTCCATGGGCCTGGGGAGGTTTATGCAGAGATTGCATTCCTGACTAATTCTTGTTGTTGTTCATTTGTTTCGGTCATGTTCAACTATTGTCCAACTACTTTTCCTGATCCTATTTTGGGGTATACTTGGCAAAGATAATGGAATGGTTTGCCATTTCCTTCTTCAGCTCATTTTACAGATCAGTAACTGAGGCAAACAGGATTAAATGGTTTGCCAGGAATCACAGAGTTAGTAAGTATCTGATGCTGGATTTGAATTCAGGAAGATGAGTCTTCCTGATGACAAGCCCAGTGTTCTAGCCACTGTGCTACCTGACTGCCTCCTTGTTAATTGTATTACCTCATTTGACAGGAAATTGGATTAGATCAAGTAAGATGAGGATTTTGGGGGTGGCTTATAGATAGATGACTCAGTGGATAGAGTGCTGGAGCTGGAATCAGCAAGACTAGAGTTCAAATCTAGCTTCAAACACTTACTGTGTGACTGGGCAAGACACTTAACCTTCGTTTGCCTTAATCCATTGGAGAAGGAAATGGCAACCCATTCCAGTATCTTTGCCCAGAAAACCCAATGGATAGTTATTGGCTTATGGGGGATCATGGAGTCATGAAGAGTCGAACAATGAACAAGTATACAAATAGCATTGGACTGCTCTTCTCTGTAGGAGTTGGCACAATAGTTTTAGGGACTAGGGAGGGTAGGTTTCAAGAAATGATAGTCATGTATTAATGAGGACTACTTCATGTATTAATGAGGGCTACTCCATGTTTTAATGAGGACTACTCCATGTATTAATGAGGGCTACTCCATGTATTAATGAGGGCTACTCCAATGGATTAAATTAGGGAAAGAATCTGATACTAAACGTTTGCATTTGTGATTCACTTTTGTCAAGACACCATAGAGTTGGCATATATCAGTCATTTTGTTTTATATTTAGTTTTGCCATTTATCTCTAATTTTATTTGTAAACTGGAGGAGGTGAGGCAGATCCTCCATTTGTACCATTGTTGAACTTGTCTGGCCTGTGTGATACTTAGTACTCACCTACATTTGGTAACAGCAAAGCCTGAGAGGTGATGAAAATGTTCTTACCTGGAAACTTGGAAGCTTATTTCTAGATGACCTCAGCTCTCCACATGTGGGTCACACCTCCCCATGGGTGTTCTTCAAGGCTCTGCCTGGGGTCCTTTTCTCTGCATACTTTTGCTTGCCGATCTGGTGAGCTCCCAAGTATACAGTTATCATCTCTATTCAGGTCATGCTTAGATCTAGTTGTCCAGCTCAAGCCCTCCCGTCTGACATCCAGTCTTCAATCTCTAACTGCTTATTGGACAATATATATTCAACTGTATTCAGACTGGATATATATTTAAAACCTTCCCATCTTCCTAACTTCCCTCTTAATCTAAAGAGGGCTTCACCTTCTTCCCAAGCACCTTGCTACAAAACCCAGGTGTCATCCCCTATTCCTCTCTATAACTTTTTGATTGTTATTCGGTCGTTTCAGACATGGTTGACTCTTCATAACTCCATTTGGGGTTTTGGGCAAAGATACCAGAGTGCTTTGCCATTTTCTTTTCCACAAGGGGAAACTGAGGTTATTAGGATGAAGTGATTTGCCCAGGGTCACACAACTAGTGAGTATCTGAGACCAGATTTGGACTCAGGAAGGGGAGTCTTCCTGGTTTCAGACGTGGCACTCTCCATTGTACCACCTAGCTACACATATATACCCACAGCCAATCTATTACCAAATCCTATTGTTACAACTGTACAAACAAAATATATGCAGGATAAACAGGAGATGATCTCAGAGGAAAGGCACTTCTCACTTGCCATCACCACAATCATAGTATAGACCCTCATTCCCTCACACCTGGAGAATTGGGTGGTTGCCCTCCCTATCTTAAGTCTCAATCCATGGTCAACTTAGTTATCAAATAATGTTTTTAAAACTTGTCTTTCCCCCTTCACCCCCAATACACATACATACACATACACACCCATTTAATACATTCCACTGATTCTCACTTCTAGGAGTGAAAATACAATCTTCTGTTTGACTTTTAAAGCCCTTCAAAACCTGACTGCCTTCTACCTTTCCAGGTAGTCTTATTATACCTTAAACATTCTCTAGACTAAAAAAATGACCTCCATTGTTTTTTTTTCTCCCAGCTTGTGGCCTTTGTATTGACTCTTCCCTCTGCCTGTAACTCTCCATTTTCTTTCCTCATCTCTGCTTGATTTCCCTGGTTTCCTGCAAGTCTGATGCAAAGTCCTTCTTTGCCTGAAGCCTTTCCCAATCATCTTTCATCTTAGTGCCTTTCCTCTGAGATCATCTTCAGTTTATCCTGCATATATCTTGTTTGTACAGTTGTTAGCATGGTCCCTTCATTAGATGATTTTTGGGAGCTGGACTTTTTTTTTCCATAGTGACTGGCTCATACTAGGCTCTTAACAAATTAAAATAATTGTTTCTTATGTTTAGCTTTCTCCCTTGACTAGATTTTAAGCTTCTGGAGGGCAGGTAGTGCCTTATACTGGTTCGCTTTCCTCACAGGCCTAGCAGCATCCTAATTTTTTAGTAGGCATACACTGAATATTGCTTTGACTGCTAAATACAGGATGGGAGAATTGGGTAGGGAGGGGGGAATGGAGGAGAAAGAAAGTAAGGCAGAGATCGGTTCTAACATGAAATAAAACTTGGGACCTTTCAGAAATGGTGGGCCAAAGTTCCAAGACCAGCTCTTCTGATGTGCATCAGAGGGAGATTGATTTTATGGCTATTGAGACCCAGAAAGGGGATGGAAAAGAGTCCTGAAATGGGAAGAAGAGTGATCAAGGAACCCAGAAGTACCTACAATAGGTGCCAGAGCAGCAGATCTCATTGTGTATATGTGTGGGTGGAGAGGGGGCAGAGTATCAAGTTGGCCCTGGTGTATGTGGATGGTATTTAAGATCCCTGGGAATCTTGTGCATGTTTCCGAAAGTTCTTCAGGCCTTTGGTTTCCTTGCCAGAAATTCCACCAATCAGTGATTTGTTTTGAGTTAGATGAGCTGTGTTTCCTCTTTGAAAATGAAAATACCCTGAACAGAATAGGGATAAAACTCAGTTGATGCTATTTTGTTATAAATGAAATGGTCACTGAGCTAAATTAACAGGATTGTTTTATATAGAACCAAGTAAATCTTAAGTTGATGTTAAATGTGAGTTGTTATTATCCTTCCATCATCCCTGTGAACCAAATCATGTGAATTTAACCCTATTTGAGTTATATTGCTCTTTAGACTGCCCTACTCAGAGCTACCTTCAGTAAGGTCTGATGGCTATCCAAATCTATCTGTTGCAGAAATAAAAAAAAAATAAAAGTATGATAGTTTAAGCTATGAATATGGATGTTCATTCTTATTACCAAGAAAGAAACTATATATTTTTTATAATACCGTTAAGAGTTGGCCCTTTGGGAAGAGATCACTGCAGGCTGTTCACCAGAGTTTCAACAGTTCCATTCAAAAAGCATTTTTTTAAGACAGAATAGTGAAATGGAGAAGACCATTCAATTCTTATTCAAAGGATCTGGCTCAGAATTCTTTCTGCCTTTGCCAATTATTACCTGTCATTTTGAGGAAATCACTTAACATAAGTAGCCTCAGTTTGCCCATTGTTTTTAAAAAATGGAATTGGACTTCATCACCTTAGAGGCTGGACTTACTTCCTCATCTATTATTCTCAATGCCTGCTATGTACAGATTTCCATAACTTGGCACCGGGGAAACAAAGACCAAAACAAACAAACAAAAATTGCTCTCTTCAAAGACTTTCTAGGCTATTAGATGTATACTTTTGTAAAAAACCAAGAAATAAAAGATAATTTGAAGATATACTAAATTAATAATGGAGAGTACTAGAAAACCTTCATGTGTTGAAAGGTGGGACCTGAACTAAGTCTTAATGAAAACTAAGGATTCTGGGAGAGAGAGAGAGGGAGGAGGAAGAGGAGGAAATGGGAGTGGGAGTGCATTCTAGCTTAGGCATGTGGTACAGCCTGGGCAAAAGTATGAAGTATGGAGATAGAATATTAAGTTGGGGAAAACGAAAGTATGCCAGTTTCTCTGTAGCCTAGACTCATACATAAGTCGGTATCCTTGGCTGTACAAAGAAGTAACAATTTTATAAATAACCCTCAAACTCTGCCCATCTAAATCTACACATCCAATAATGGTCTTCTAGAAAGTACCTTCCTCAAAATCAAGTCAGATTTGTCAGATTGGGAGATATTAGTCCTTTCAAGATAAGCATGGCCAAGTGCTATGCCTTGTTTGGGAAATAAAGCATGTAACTTTTTTTGTGTGTGACTCTTCCTTTTCTGGAAATTGATCCCAGCCCTATGATAGGTCCTGCAGTTAAATTTAAAGGGATGGACCCAGGAGAGCTAGTGGCACTTCCCACTTTTGCATACTACACACTTGGCTTCTGGCTCTTGGGACCATAATTATTGGTTTAATTTGGGGGTCACTTGGTTTAGCTACAGGCTTCATCTTCTCCTCAGCTGTCTCACATAGTTATATCATGGCCACAAGGGGCACCAGGTAAAGCACTTAGATATCTATGTGCAGACCACTCCTGACAAATGCAAAAGCAAACAGATAAATAGTTAAGAAGTGAAAAACCAGGGGAAGGCAGAGTAGTATAGTGCAAAAGTGATACTCTAAAACACAAGAGGTCTGAGTTTTGGGCTATAGATCTGCCATTTTCTGGACAAGTGACTTTGGCCAAATATCTTCTTACGAGATCATCTCTCTTTCCCTCTGCCTCCCCTTCCCTTCCTTCTCTCTTTCTCCCTCTTTTCTCCCCTTTCTCCATCTGTCCCTCTCACCCTCTCTTCTCATTATCTGTTTCTCTCTGTCTCATAAAAGCTTATACATTCTGGCTCCTATATTCCTTACATTGGCTGCTGTTTAATGTTTTTGGTCCACACATATGTATTGAATCTGATAGCCCTAAATCTGGGTGGATGAAATAAAAAATCTGTTCCCTGTGCCCTATTTTCTCCCTCCTCTTCTTTATCTGTTGAATTCCAACAGATACCACTTCCTCCTTGAAGCCTTCACTCTTATGTTCTCCACTACATACACAGATACTTTTCCCCCACCCCTCCAATCAAAAGGACTTTGATTTGTTACTCTTTATTGCTTGTATATATTACTTTGTTTCTTGGTTGTCTTTGAAGATGGAATTTACTCTACAAAATTGCAAGCTTTTGATAACTAGATCATATCTAAACTTGATATCTTTTCCACTGCCTTCTAGCATGTTCTGTAAATTCTAGGCTCAGTAGATATTTGCTAATTAATTAAAAGAGAGCAAGTGAAAATTCTTTGGAAAGGGTAAAGTGGATATTTTCTATTGGTTGCCACTTAAAAGAGGTTTTCTTGTTTCCTTTTTATACTAATGTCATTGCTGTTTGAGCTTCATCTCCCCACCTTTGAAGTTTCACTTTTATTAATGAATAAATGTAATTTAGGCAAAAGCAACTGGTGTAATGACTGGTCCATATCTGACAGTGTATATACCATATTCTACACCTACAGTTCCTGATTTCTTACTGATTTCCAGGGACAGAGATTGGCTATTACAGTTAACTAGAGTTTGTGTATTTCCTAGTTTAGTTTTACATTCTTATTTTTGTCATCCTTTTGTTTGTTCTACTTCCTTTACTTAATATATATCTCCTAGTTTCTCTGATTTTCTCATACTTGCTGTTTCTCATAGTGTAGCCTTATTCCTTTGCATTCCAATTCCATGGGCATCCTCTCTATCTCTGTTTTTTTTTTTACTGTGAATATGTTGGTACAAATATTTGGGAATATATGGAACTCTGCCCCTCTGTCTTTATTTTCCTTGAGATATATTCTTAGTACCAAAATTGAGATTACTGTTGGTGATGGGTATAAAAATTTTGTCTTCCTTCGCCCTCTTTTTCTTGCAAAATTCCAAAATTTCTTAAAAAAAAAAAGTCAGAGCATCTTAAAGCCTTGCCAACAATATATTTGTATTCCTTCTCATTGTCCTTCCAAAACAATTTCCACCTTAAATCATACTAGTTTTTTGGAGTCATTGTTTTCAGTTGTGTCTGACTCTTTGCAACCTCATCTTGAATTTTCTTGGCAAAGATACTGGAGTGATTTGCCATGTGAGGATTTCTTTTTTAAGTCCTGTATTAATTCCTTTAAGTTAGGGAGAATTACTGTGTATTCCTGTGTTTGGGATCTGGGTCAGAGATACCATCTAGTCTGCTACTTTTTGTATTTTCTTTGTCCTTGGGAATCCCAAGGAATGCCTTTTTTTTTTTTTTTTTTTTAAACGGAATTCGGTGTTAATAAATGAAGGGAACAAGGGTTCTTTTCATGACCTGTATACCTGTGAGGATAGGGAGGGATGGATAGGCTGATGGGCCATTTCATAATTAGCTATCATCAATTAAAGATGCCTTGGGTTGTTCAAGGAAGGGGCTGAGTTAATGAAATGAATTCCTAAAAATCTATTTATTAAGCTACCTTATCTATCCAGTTTAGGTCATCCTTGGCCATGAGAGAGCCATGGATATCTATATCACTTTACTGGTTATGATGCTAGCCCAACCAATAAACCTGTTATAATCAATAAACATAGTCTTACCTCAAAAATCGGTCTTTTGAGGTAATTATAATCATAATAGACATTTCTCTAGCTAGCTCATTTTATAGATGAGGAAACGAAGACAAAAAGGGTCAAGTGACTTGTCTAGGGTCACACAGCTAATAAGCATCTGAGACTGCATTTGAACTCAAGTTTTCCTGGATCCAGGCCTGGCACTTTATCCTCTGTACCACCAAGGTAGAATAAGCACTTGATCATGTTTGCTGACTGAGTAGATTCAAAATGAACCCAAGAAGGTAGAGACCATTTATGTCTATCCTGTAGAAGAAAATGAGCTTCAGAGAGGTGGGCAAAATATACATACTAGGTGTATGTTCCTGAGTGAATCGGATAATGTCTCTGAGCCTCAAATGGAGATAATATTCCTATTCTAAATGATATACATACCCTGTATAGGGAATAAGCATTTATATAATATCTTCTGTGTGCCAGAAAACATGCTAAGTAAGCCCTCGTATAAATATTATCTCATTTGATCTTTACAATAAATAACCCTTCAAGGTTGGTGCTTTTATCCCCATTTTACAGATAAGGAAAATGAGATAGACAATAGTTAAGAGACTTAATCAGAGGCCACAAAACTAGTATCTGTCTGAGGCTGGATTTGAGCTCAGGTCTCCCTGACTTGGACCCAGCATTCTGTCCATAGTGTTGTCAGATGCCTTATGTGTGTATGTGTATGTTTTATAAATAAAATGTATAAATTATGCTTATACATTATATAAGTTTACACATGCATTATAGTATTGTTCTGCAAAACTTAAAACTACCTTATAAGTATTATTATTTGACATAAAAAAAAACAGAGTTCCAGAGATTGAGAGGTCTTCTCATCCAGCCTTCTTATTTTATGGCTGATTGAGCTGAGGAACCAAGAATTCAAACTCAAATTTCTGAAATCACAGCTCATGTGACCCACTAATACATGTAGGCAAATCAACAGGGAGTCAAATTTCTCTCTTGCCAAAGTTCAGTTTCAGTAATACCAACCTGTCCAATAAATGAGTGTTCAGAGGAGGCAGGCAGGCACACCGTAGCTCATTTATCTCATCCTTTAAAATTGGAAAGCTGGTGTGATTTACCACTGTTGATTTTTCCTATGTGGCATCCAAATTCCACAGCACCCTCCTGCCATCCTTACTGGGTTTTTAAATTTCATTTTTATTATTATTTTTTTCCTTTGGAGTTTTATTAAGCATAGTGGTGTCCCACTTCATAAGCCTTAAAGGCAAAGATGTCCCTGGGTGTGGGGCTGATTTCAAAGAGTAAATACTGGGCTTTCTTTATAATCTAGCACCTTTAATGTGAGCTGGAGAAGTCGGGGTGCAGTGTGTTTAGACAATCATGGTACCCCAAATTTAGCTTGGCCAGGCCTCTAATTTTTCAGCAGTTCACATCCACAAATTACCAAGGTCCTTGTGGCTTCATGCTTGGAGGAATCTGCTCAATCTCAGGGGCCACAAATGGAGGACAAACTGAGAACACAAACACATATGCCTCAGCCACATAAGGGATGAGAGTTGGGTTTATTATAGCTGACCAAAGGCAGTTCTCAGTAATTGACTTCGTGGATTCCTGGGATGAAGGTTGACTTGGTGTTACAAGCCAAGACCACCCTTTCCCCTGCACACCCTCAAATAGGGCATCCCTACTATATGCAAATACTGGAAAAAGCTATAATTTCGAAAGTATGAGGATAGCTCCCACCCAGGCAGACCATACCAAAGGTCCAAATCTTAGGGAATTGCTTGAGGAAAGGAAAAGCCAAATGCATTGCCTAGGGTTAAACTTATGGCAAAATGTCACTTAAAGTACCATTTGAACCCAGACCATCCTAATTCTAAATTCAAGGCCATCTCCAATAACAGGCTGTCTCTAACATAAGGGTTTTTTTATTTTTAATTTTTTAATTTTTTTGATTTTTAAACCCTTAACTTCTGTGTATTGGTTCCTAGGTGGAAGAGTGGTAAGGATGGGCAATGAAGGTCAAGTGACTTGCTCAGGGTCACACAGCTGGGAAGTGTCTGAGGCCAGATTTGAATCCAGGACCTCCTGTCTCTAGGCCCGACTCTCAATCCACTGAGCTACCTAGCTGCCCCATCTAACATAAGGTTTTGCAAATCCAGACCAGAGGTTGAACAATGTGTATTGTTACTCAATTGTTTCAGTCAGGTACTATTTTTTGTGGCCCCATTTCAGGTTTTCTTGGCTAAGATCCTGGAATAATTTGCCATTTCCTTCTCCACTTTATTTTACAGATGAGGAAACTGAGAGAAACAGGGTTAAGGGATTTGCCCAATGTCTCACAGCTAGAATCTGAAGCTATATTTGAATTCAGATCTTCCTTGACTCCAGGTCCAGCACTTTATGCACTGCACCACCCATCTATCCTTGTGTTTATATTAGCAGACACTAAAATAATTAAATATCTTCAAAGAGAAAAAAAAATCAGAGTTCAAAAATGTTGAGAAATTCCAGATAAGTACAAGTGAACTTGACTTTCTTCTATTCTTACCTAGAATGTTGTCCTGACCACCTATCTGCCATCTCTGGATCCAGTTTCTCTCCCTTTCATTTCCATTCTTCATAAAACTGAAACATTCAGTCTCCTCACTCAGCTCATGACTTTTCCAGTACTGTAAGCTTCTCCTCCTGCCTTTTAACTTTATTTATTTGTTTATTTATTTTTGGAATAGTACTTTCAGCTCCTCCCTCTTACTTTTTTTTAAACTTTATTTGTTACATTAAACTTCCTAGGTGTCTCCTTCCCTCCCCTTTCAGCACTGGAGAAGACATTCCCTGATTAGAATATAAGGTCCTTGAGGTCAGGTCCTGTCTTTCTTTTTGCTTGTATTTATCTCATTATTTAGTACTGTGTGCCTAGCTCAGAGCAAATTCTTTTTTTTTTTTTAATTTTTATTTTGAATATTTTCCCCTAGTTACATGTTTCATGTTCTTTCCCTCTCCCCCAAGCTCCCTAACCCCCCCATAGCTGACGCACAATTCCACTGGGTTTTACATGGATCATTGATCAACACCTAATTCCATGTTATTGATAGTTGGACTAGAGTTATTGTTTAGTGTCTACATCAGAGCAAATTCTTAATAAATATTCTGACACTTGATTGCCAAAGTAACTTTCCTTCCCAACAACTTGCTGTTCCCTACTCCTAAACATTCAGTGACTCCCTATTGCCTAGAAGATAAAATGCAAACCCCTTAGCACGGCACTTAAGGCTCTATATTCTGACTGCAATTTCCTCTCTACCCTTATTTCCTCTCTTCCTTTTACATAGTCTATGCTCCAGCCGAACTGTAAAATGAAGAAAAAAGAAAAAAAGATCGAGGCATCTTTTTTTAACCAGAGAAAAGGATATATATAAAGAAATACAGATAAGCAGGATAGTTTTGAAAGTTGCAGATTGAAAATATTATATACTTGAAAAAATAAACAAGTTGGGTACAATGCAACTCTGTAGTTTCATACACAATCATCTTTTCTGCTGTTCTACCTTATGTATAGAAATTCCCATTTTACTTTTGTGTTCCAGTTTAGAAGTTTTAGAATGTATTACTGTGCACATCTCCCTATCCTGTCATTCACATTCTTTGTCTCCAAAGGGGAGGGATAGATTTCTTCTACTTTTTTCTGGAGCTAAGATTAGTGAAGCAGCTAGGAGGGCACAGTGGATAGAGCACTGGGCTTAGAATCAGGAAGACTGGTCTTGGTGGGTTCCAATCCACCACTAGACACTTATTATCCCCTTACTAGCTGTGTGACCTTGGACAAGTCATTTAACTATGTTTTCCTCAGTTTCCTCATCTGTTAAACAAGCTAGAGAAGGAAATGGCAAAACACTACAACATCTTTACCCAAAAAACCCCAAATGAGGTCTTGAAGAGTGGGACAAGACTGAAAAGACTGAACAACAAAATGATGAATGAATTCACTTTCTTAGCTTTCAAATTCATGCCATTGTTCCAAATTTACATTACTGTAGTCCTTATGCATGTTATGTTCCAAGCTCTGCTTAATTTGGTGCAATGAAAAAAAGCTGCTTTCCAGTTACAGAAACTGGTTCAAAACCAATTTGTCCTGATACTCTATAACCTTAGATGAGTTACTTCTTTCCCTTAAGGGTCGATTTCTTCTGAGAAATTCTAGTGCCAAACCTGTAATCTTATGAACCCTTTATCTTCACTTTTCAATTCCCTTTATTGATGTAATTCTCTGCGTAGGTGCTCTTTCTTCTATGAAGATATTCCTGATTTCTCTCTTTCTCCCTTCTACTCCCATCCTGCCAGTGGAAAGTGGTCTCATTTGCTTCCCATCATCCTATTTGTGCAATGCCTTAATCTCTCTTTGCCCCCATCACTTCATACAAAAGATCATACTCATTAGTATATATCTTCTTTGATTAAACTGTAAGCTCTGGGCATTGGTTAAATGTTTGCTTGGACCAAATTGACTAATTTATTTCCCTAGGCAATAAATGGAGAAAACAAAGCCCCAATACAAGATAGTGGTTGATAATTCTGATGGTAAAGTCAATTAAATTTTAATAGAGATCATATAAGGGTGGAACACTGAAGCCTAGGAATATGTATTATAGAGTGGCTGAATACACATAAGATACCAAGTTCTAATGCTGTAGAAATGACAAGGAAAAGAACAAAAGTCTATTAATCATTGCCAGGAATCTTTTGAAGGAAAGGCGATTAAGGTAACAGGCAGACTGTCTTTAAACCTTGGAGGTCTATTCTATATCTAACATCTTTATATGGAACTTTCAGCAGTGTCTCTCTAGCCCAACTAATCAAATGTTTGCCAACTGAGACTTAAAATTCTTTAAAAAAATAACATAAAACTTCTCCCACTCCCCAGTCCTCCCACTTTGGGTATTCCCCCTCTAGCGATATAATTGCTACTTATCATTGACTGTGATGTCTGTTATTTAACAAAATGGTCAGCTGAAATGAACAAGCATAGCATTATATCAACAGTCTCCCCAGTGAATTGGTAAACCCATGGAGAAGCATGGTTTATTTCAGGCCACATTTGACAGGCAAATCCCAGCACAACTACTTGTTAAAACCCCCAAGCTCCAGAAATGGGAATATGCTACCACACCAAAGGGGTCACCAAGTTGGGTGTCTCAGACCAGGTTCCTTTACCCCCTTTTAGACAAAATGCTTTAACCCTTTATTAAATCTTATGAAAGAAACTAAGGGAAGTAAGATCTTTAAGAGAGAAAGCAAAAATTCATGATTTATTATATTGAGAAAGTAGTCATATAAAAGATAAAAGTACAATTTTAATCATCTGAGTCTATCACCAGTAGCCCTTGTTCATTCAAGACTTTCCCCCTTTTGAGGAAGAGCATCAGATTGTGGGAAGTATATGTTTTTAGACTTGTAATAAAATATAAATATCTACTGGATAAAGGATCAGAGAAAGGCACCAGGGAAATAGTTCCTGTTTTATAGGTCACAGTCTATTAGGGGAGAAAACATATAGATAATGATGATACAAAATACATCATAAATGCCCAAGTTGTGCCGAAAAAGGAGCTATGTGAGGCCATATGAAAAATTAAACCAAATTTAGCCAAGGAACTTAGAATCAAAGATTCTCAGAGTTGAAAGAAACCTTAGTCAAAGCCCCTTAGGGTCATACAGCTAGAGCTAGACAAGACATCAGAAGCCATCTGGTCTAATATATTCATATTACAGTTGAGGCATTTGAGACTCAAAGTGGTGATGCAACTTGACCAAAGTCACAAAGGTAGTATGTTTATATTATGCATAAAAATTAATCTTGGAGACTTTATGCTGAATTTATAAGTTTTCATTAATAAAGAGGAAGAATGAGAGAAATAAGGTTTCCAGTCTTTCTAACTTAAAGTCCCCAGCAAAGGTTGCAAGTTGTAGTTCCAGGATTCAGCAGCCTGTTCCGCAACTTGCCGAAGATGGTTTTTATAGATAAGTGCCAGCTCACCAGCAAGAGAGCTCCTTTCACAAGCCCAAAAGATGGCAGAGAGAGCACCAGCCCGCTTCACAAGCTGGCTTTTAAAGTTCTGTCTAAACCCTCCCCTTAGATTTTTCTAATTGGCCAGGATTTCTCTCCAGTCTCTATATGTCACATCCCTCGACTACCACCAGTCATGAATCTTGCATGCCATATTGGCAAATTAAGACAAATGACTCTGTGACCCCTATTACATGAGGCTTCTGGGATTGGACTGCGTTGGAGATCCCCTAGATATGTGATTAACACATTTCAAGCTTTCAGACCCAATAATCATAGAATTTCACAGTTGTAAGACCCCTTAGCAGCCATATAATTTCACATCCAAAAGACTCCCTATGGTGTCATTCCTCACAAGTGATCATCTAACCTCTTCTTGGAGCCCTAAAATGAGGGAACCCTTTTCACTTTTGAATATGTTTAGTTGTTAGGGAGTTATTTTCAACATCAGACTTTAATTTACCTCTTTGACCACTTATTGTTATTCCTTCTGTGGCCAGAGAAAATCTACCCCCTTTTGTTCCTTACAACCTTTCAGATACTTGAGGACAATTCTTATGTCTCCCTTGAATTTTCTTTTCTCCCCCAATTTCTTCAAACAATTTTCATAGGACGTAGACTGAAGCCATCCCCATAGCCCTATACTGGATGTGTTTTAGTCTCTCTCAACTTCAAGACTGTTGAAAATTGTATCTAAACTAAATATGAAGAGATTTATATGCTTTCTTGAAAGCAAATTTGTATTGATGCAGTGCCTAAGATGGGGGGAGGAATAATAATAATTGCTGATATTTACAGTCTTTAATGTTTCAAAGTAATTTCTATGCATTATTTTTTTGAGCCTGGACATTTCTTGGAAGAGCATAAGACACCATCATTATTCCCATTTTATAGATGAGGAAATGGATTTTTAAAGAACTTAAGTGACAATAGAAGCAAAGTTGGAACCCAGGGCTTCCTGATTACTAGCCCACCACTATATGACACTACCCCTCAGGGAAAAATAAATAAAATTCCAGGGTGGGGACAAGTAAGACAATCAATTTAACAGTGCTTTCATATAGGGACAAGTAAGAACACATTTCCCATAAGGGACTCAGTAAGATCTTCAGTCACCAAAAAATAAAAAGATTAGGGGGCAGCCAGGTGTTTCAGTGAATTGAAAACTAGGCCTACAGATGGAAGGTCCTGAGTTCAAATTTGGCCTCAGACACTTCCTAACTGTGTGACCCTAAGGAAGATTAGACAGAAGATATGGGCTTAAAAGAATTAAAAAAATTGAAAATATTAGAATTTAAAGATGGATAGTCATTTAAACATTGTATCTCCAAAATTACATTCTGAACACTGAGCTCCTGCTCCCAAATGTAAAATCTCATGTTAAAAAAAAAAATTGACAAAGCTTTGAAACAGTAGGAAACTTCTGGGTAATCTTTAATTAGGAAATATCTCCCACATACCCTACTCTTTCAAGATCTATAGTTAAATGAGAGTACCCTGCAGAATACCCCAAGTCTAGAACCAGAGGTGTAATATAATCAGATAAACTAGATTAAAATGTAATTGGAAATATTTAACAAAATAAATAATAAAACATAGATAATGTTAATTTGTGGTTTTCTAAGGTGGTGCAGTTGATAGAGGACCTGGACTGGAATTAGGATTAATCCTCTAGAGTTCAAATCTGACCTCAGGCATTTACTAAGCTGTTTGACCTTGGACTAGTCACTCAACCCTGTTTTCCCTCAGCTTCCCATCTGTAAAATGAGCTGGAGAAGGAAATGGTAAGCCCTTCCAATCCAGGAAAAGCCCAAATGGGGTCATAAAGAGTTGGATACAACTGAAATGACTTAGCAACAACAACAAAAATTGTATCTGGAGAGATCTGGAGGTATGGTCCATTTCTTTTTGAGTTTGACATCATTCACCTATAAGACCTGCACAGGTTTAGCATCTGAAATAACCTTTATCATTTTTAATAAACTGATTTAAAGAGGGTCTCATTTTCTACCTACATTCCCCTCACCCCATTTTGTCTTTTATTGTGTATTTTATTATAGAGTAATAGAGGTGTGAGGAACATCCCAATCATTTGAACTGTAGAGGCCATTTCTTTCAACCCCCTTATTGTTCAGGTGAGGACGCTGGGGCCCAGAGAAAAGGCTAGAACTGGAACCCTACTATTAGAACTTAGTTTGGAATTCATTATAGGACCTCACAAGAAGTTCATCTTCTTGATTGTGTTTTATATATATGAAAATTAGCTTGTGTTTTTGGATCAAACACCAGTTGAGGAGTAGGAGGATGTGATATAGTAAGCTCACAACTACAGGGACCAAAGAAATGTTGGTTTGGGATCCAGGTTTGAGAGAGATAATCCACAAGGCAGATAAGGTGTATAAATATTTGTTAAAGATTCAGATTTTTCAGGCACCTGGATAGAAGATGACACTGGACAATAGAAAATTGGACTTAATTCATCATTGGCCCAGTTCAACCATATCCCAAAGACTTCTTAATAATAACTTCATTCTTTGTCATGGGAACATCCATGACCAGGACTCTGTAGTCTTGTAAACATTAGAAGCTATCCACAAAGGACTTTCGTTAGTTAAGTTAATTTCTTTTTAAACATAAATGAACCTTCTCTAGAATGGAAAGACTATTGAACTGGAACTTGGGTCATGAACTAGGTTCTAATCACAATTCTAGTTTTTCTACTAATTCCTTATGTGATCTTGGGCAAGTTATTTGTCCCATCTAAGCCTCTAATTTTCTCCATTTTTATCTTTAAAGTCCCTTTAAGTCCTAATATAATGCAATTCAATCTATCTTCATTCAATTTCTTCTAGTCCTCAGGCCTGAGGCTTCTTTGACCACTGAGCATCAGAGGAAAAGAGTGAGAAAGCTGAGTAGGCTGGTGGAACAAACTAGAAAGTGCTCTGACTCAGACCAAGTACCTATGCCAAAGAGAGAAGAAGCTGAGGAGGAGCCTGTGATAGCCTGTGATATTCCTCCCACTATGATTTCAACAGGTTACACAGTATATTGGCAGGTCATTGGCATCACTGCCTAGTAAAAGGTGAAACCAAATAGCCACCGAGAGAATGAAGCCCAGTAAAAGGGAAACATGGTGTAAGACTCCTTGGCCTTCCAGGTTGAGGATATTAGGAAGATCTAGTCTCAAGAAAGAAAAAGAAGAAAAGAGAAAAAGATGAAAAGAAAACTTTTAATTTGCATTCTGTACTTTCAGTTCATCTCCTTTTTGTCAAGAGTTGGGTGGTATGGTTCATCCTCAGTCTTTTGGATTCATGGTTTATAATTATGTTGAGTTCTAAAGTCTTTTAGGGTTGTTTTTATCTGTAATGTTATCATTGTATAAATTGTTCTCTGGACTCTGCTCATTTCCCCTTTCTGCCCTTCATAAAGTTCTTTCCAGTTCCCTCAGTAATTAGCTTTCATCATTTCTTATGGCACAATAATATTCTATTACATTCATATGCTGAAATTTGTTTTGCCATTCTCCAGAGGACACTCTCTTAGTCCCCAAATTTAGTCTAGCACGAGAAAGGCTATATTTTTGTATATATGGATAAATTCTTTTCCTTTTTCTTTGATTTCTTTAGGGGAGAGGCCTAGTAGTCAGATAGCTAGGTCAAAAAGTATGCACAGTTATAAAAAATGTTTAGAGATTATCTAGTTTCGCTTCCTAATTTTATAGGGTGAACACCTTGAGACTTGGAGAAGGGTAGAGATTTGTTCTGAGTCACATAAGAGAGCAGAATAATAATAAACCCAAGTCTTATTCTGAACTAGAAATAATTTTTATTTTCTAAAAACTTTTCTATTATTCTTAAAAAGCTTCATTCATGTAGTTACTTGTCAGAGGGATTCATGATTTACCCTTTGCATGAAGCCTCACCTTAAAGAGGTTCTCCTCACTGGATGTATCAAACTGAAGATTGAACAGGATCACTTGTCAAGGATGTTGTAAAAGGATGGATTCCTATTCAGGTAGGGATCTGACTGGATGTTCTCTGAGGTCCTTTGTAAATCTGAGAGGATGAAAGAGATGAACACCAGGAAGTGCCTACAGCAGGAACTTTACAGATTATGAAATAGTATAGATTTTGCCTCTTGTGTTTCCCCAGATTAGAACGTTTAAAGCCAGCCTATTTATTACTTATCTGAACTTGAACAAATCATACACAGTCCCTAAAGCCCCCTTTCCTCACCTGCCAAATATTTACCCTGACAGTTCATAAGATTGTTGTGAAGACAAAACTATGTCCTTTGAGTGTGAAAAGTTTGTAACACGGGAACACAAGTTTTTACTTGAAGGCTTGATTCTTAGAACATCTGGATCGTACCATATTTATTATATAAGATATATTTAAAAGTGCTTTGCAGGTTGTAAAATGCTATATACCTTGTATACATTAAAGATCCATTCATGCTAAGGTGCTGAATAAGACTATAAATGCATTGGCCTGAAACAAGAGTAGCGTGGCTGGGGCTTAGACCCAGGGCATTTTAATTAGCAGCAAATCTTTTCTGTTAAACATAGTCTTCTCTAATGTAAGCTCCTTGAGAACAGGAAATATTTTTATTTTATTTATTATTGTGGTTATTTTCCCTCAAGGCTTAGCATAGTATTTGGCACACAGTATTCAATAACTACTTGTTTGGTTAGCATATAAATAACAACCCTAAAAGCAGAATCTTTTTATTTTTTCCCCCTTGTAAAATTGATTTCACCAGGGTATGGAGTTTCTGACTCTACTAAGGCAGATTAGTGTCTGTCTCGCAATTTATTCAATTTTAGTCGCTTGGGTCCCAGAGAAGTTAAATGACTGAACAGTTAGTTAAATAGAAAACTGTCTGATGCATGCCAAGGTGAATTCTTTCCCTGTCTTGCTCTGTTTCCTCAGCTTCCACATCCTGACCTGGAGTCTTTGACTATCCTACCTTGTGTCACTGTTGTGACGTTGCATTCCTTTCATGCTACTGACCCAAGTGTCAAAATTTCTAGTTATGACTTAAAGCTCACAGAGTCCAGAGAGATCAGAAGGGGCTGGAGTAGTCAAGGATGGCCTCGTGAAGGACTCAGGCTTTGAAGAATAGAGGAGCAGCTATGGGATGATTAGAATGGAATACTATTGTGACATAAGAAATAACAAAAGCTGGTTTTAGAGAATCCTGGGAAGACTTACAGCAACCAATGAAGAGTGAAATGGGCAGAAACAGGAGGAAAACATATAATAATAACATTGTGAAGATAAACAACAGTGAACAACCAAAGAACTTTGATTGGTTCAATTCAACAACCATTATTTCAGAGGAGTAATAATAAGAAATATAGACAATGAAGAGCTCTTCCGAGATCCTCCACTATTCAAGGATGGCACCTATGGAATTCTCTTCATCATTCCCAGCAGCCACTTTCCTGGACTTAATGATTTCCAGAAACCTGCCATTCTAAGAGACCAAATCATTTCAGAAACGTATATCTCCTTTCCAAGGCTGCATGACTAAATGTTTGTTGACTGTGACTCTTATTGACTTTACTCATTTCCTGACAGAAGGGGCATGGAGACAGACTGCAGAATGAAACACACACTTTTATTCATTTTTTAAAAACTCTTACCTTCCATCTTAGAATCTACACTGTATATTGGTTCCAAGGCAGAATAGTGGTAAGGGCTAGGCAATGGGGGTTAAGTGACTTGCTCAGGGTCACACAACTAGGAAGTCATATTTGAACCTCGAACCTCCCATCTCTGGGCAAGGCTCTCATTCCACTGAGCTGCCTCTGAAACACACACACTTTTAGATATAGTCAAAATCAGAATTTGTTTCCTTGATTGCCTATGTTTTGCAATGCTTTTGTTTATTCCTTTTTTCCAATATGAGAAGGAAGGAATAAAGTTGTCAATTAAAAAAAAATTAAAGATTAAAAGTAGTTAATAAGCAAGAAGTTGAAGGGAGGATCTTTCATTGTGAGAGAACAATTGAGGCACAGCATTGTGACCATGAACATGTTGTATACAAGGATCAAAGAATAGCCCTTAATTATAATTGCATATTCTGGAGCATAGGAAGAGTATTAACAAAGTTATGATATTGAAATATAAGCTTATAAATATACAGAATGCAATTTTTTGCATGATAAAAAATCAGAAAAATACTGCCCCATTTATTAAATGCCACATGCCTTGAAAAGATTGTTCTGTGTTCTGTGTTTTGCTACTGATTCACAATTAGTTGTAATTGGTGAGACAGTTTCCACAGTCATTTGCTTTTACTAGGTCAGTTTTGGTCCTTTTTTATTGAGACATGAGAGCTGTGTGCCTGCAATAGTCTTGCTGAGCTAAAGAATTTAGTTCGTTCTTTCTTTTTTCCCCAGGAGTTTATATTGATTTCATGTCTTTTATGATCAAAATGGAGCCAAAGGTTGCATGTTATCGGGGGGACTTGGTGCCAGCCTAGGAAATCTGGCTTATTCCCACAAAGGTGGAAGCTCTCTGGGGCCTGCATTGCCCATTTTGAAGATAAAGACTATTCAAGATTCCTTTTTACTCCAAAGATTAGAATGGAAGGACATATATATATATATATATATATATAGATCTCAAAGCTTACAATACATTGCTGAAAGCTGTAGCTTGATTTGGGCAACTAGGTCTTTTTCCCCAGCGTACTGAATATAGTAAATTATTGACAACACTTGGCAGTCTTTAGCAATATAGAAACTGTAGAATTTAGCATCTCAGGAACAAGAATAAATAAGGAAAACAGGAATCTACCAAGTAGCATGTAGGGATGAGCTCCTTCTCTGCCCCAACCCTTCTGACAGCAATCTCTTGCCAGGGTTCCAGAGTTTCTATCATGCTTCCCTGCTTAACCCTTGAGCTTTTGAAGGGATTTCCATATTGTGCTTGGGTTGTAGTCTTGGACTTGGGTGCAAACGTTCCTTCCAGCTTTGCCTCTCTTGCTGTCATTGCTGAAAATATAATAAGAATATAAACCAAGTCCAGTAGGACTTAATTAAACTCCTCAAGGGCAAAGACTGTTTACTTTTTCTCTTTGTGTCTTCTGTACCTGATTGGGGTCTAGGCTCTTAAGAGATATTCATTGAAGTCCAACTGTTTAGTACAAAGCAGAGGCTGGTCGAACTCCCCTTAACCATTGAGCTATCTAGGTATGTTGTTCAGAAATGACACGCCTGAGCCACGCTCCTCAAAGGACCCAAGAGGGGCTCCAGTTTTAGTCATATTAATGTGGCTCGATAACTGCAGTATTCTACCACATTTAAGCTGCCCAGAGCCTCTTTGTAGGCCTTGTCAGCTTAGATACCAGAGCCTACTTATCTCTCTAATTTTATTTTGTCCTTCCCCTTTTTAATGGCTGCCTTTAGCTTTTAATTCAATAAGCAGTTATTGTACCTTGGGTAAGGCATTAAAGATATTTGATAGAACACCATGTCTAAAAGTCAGCCTTGGTCTTTCACTCTCCCATATGCTGCTCAGATGCCACTGGAGGTACTTAAGGTCAAGCTGCCACTTATAATAGGGCAAGAGATAACAAAGGCAAAATGACTTTATCTGGAACTGTTATTGCCATTTGGTTTTGTTATAATGACTGCAGAGGAGATGTGTGCTCAGAACAGATATAGGACTTTAATCTTTGACCTGGACCTGGTGCTACCCACCAATGGCTCCAGATACCTAGCATATGCATGATGAAGGGTGATGTTGGAATGGTTTTTGATGATAAGTGGATGAGCTCTAATTGAGTATATTTATTGTGTTACTACTGATAAAAGCAGGAGATGAATGATCTATTTATTGAAGAATTGTGTGTACAGAAGGGCAACCCATGTTTGTGAGGCACATGGGAATCTCTCCTTGGCACTAAAGATCTGCTCTATGACTATAATGGCAAACCAGTTTTTAAGTAAGTAAGATGCAGGGCAGCAGGAAGTGATCAGGGTAGAGAAGAATGGGAGGGACGATGTTGTAAAAGGGCATAAGAGTCATTATTGATTTTGCCATTGATTTTGAGGGTGGTATCATGAAAAAATGGAATGGAACCAGTAGAATGGAGATCTTGCCAAGGCACTGTGCAACACTAATAAGCTATGTGACATTGGGCAAGTTATTTAAACCCTCGAAACCTGGGTTTCTCACTTCCATATCTGAAGGGTTGGTTGTACAGTGAATAACTTTTTAAGTTTTCATTCATCGCTGATTCTCTTGATTTTTTTATTAACATCATTTAAAATTTTTATTGATACTTTATTTTTTTTTACTATCTCCTAAATTCCCTTCTGTAACCCTCCTCCTCCTTACAGAGAATCATCCTATATTGCAAAGAAATTTTTAAGGAAAAGGAAGAGAAAAAATTTTAAATCAGCAAAAAATACCTCGAAAAAAATCTGACAGTATGTTCAATATTCGATATCTGATCTCCTCCCTCACCACCTCTGAAAAGGAGTGATAGCAGATGTATAAGTACTATTTGTTAAACTTACATTAATAATGTTTAGTTCATAGGATTAAAGTCTTATTGGAAAGATCTTTGGCAAACCTCTGTTCGCCAATCTAAGTATAATTTATTAAGTGCCTATAATGTACCAGGTGCTTTGCTGAGCACTGGGGATGCACTTAATAGGACTATAGTCCCTGCTCTCAGTGAACTTAGAGTCTAATGGGGGAAGGCAACACACTAAAGGAGGAAGGAAAGAGTGTGTGTGTGTGTGTGTGTGTGTGTGTGTGTGTGTGTGTGTGAAAGGGGAGGAAAACCAGATATTACCTGACATAAGGGTATCTTAAATGATGGAGTTGAAATCAGGCAGGACAGTAAATGCAAACTATAGTGAGCTCAGAGACCAATCTCTGCTCTCTATAAAGGAAGGCACTGGAAGAGGTTTGGTGCTCTAACTTCCAGCTCTCTAGTCAGAGGGATAGGAGACTTGACATGGTTTCAATTAGGGTTTGAATTAGCTGCTTGGTGATTAGATTAGAAGTGATTAGCTTATCCTGAGAGGGGCATCTTCTTCCAACTGAGAAGAAACCATAGTTCCCTCGATTTTTCAGACCAAACAACTGAGGCTCAGACTTGTCCATAATCACACAAATGGCTTGTGGCAAAAAACATGCTTCACATCCAAATCTTCCAAATTCAATATTCCTTCCATTTCACCACAATAACTGTGAATGGTAGAAAATGTAAAATTCTTAGAATTTGTGGATAAAAAGGAGATCTTCAGGCTTCATCTTTTATTTGTGTAGGGTTTTTTCCTTCTTCAATGTAGTCAAGGCTGCATTTGTCTCATACAGTTTGTCTCCCTCTCTCCCTAATTGGCCATAGTAATTTTGAATTTGTCTCTTTGACTTATGAGTCAGATGCCCCCATATGTAATTTTCATTTGGCAAATTTAATAACCATATTTATTTCCTTCTCAGGGATAGGTCAAGATGTGTAATGCTAGTATAATAAATCTAACCTCTAAAATTCCATGTTTTTAAGGCTAGCAAATGAACCATTGGAAGAAATAGGGAAAGGACTAGTGATTTCAGTGATCATTAATTGATGCTTACATGAAGAAACTTGTTCTATTGACCCACATGGTTACCTTCTCTATAATTTATAATCTTATTGGCCCATTGCCTGAAACGCTGAGAGATTAGAGTGGTATTCTGGGTTAACATAACCAATATGGATAGGACAGGTGGAGATGAATGGAATAGAATGAGTCAAAATGGTAACCGAATAGACTAGGTGGCGGTAGGGTGGGATGGATATCCCATGTGGAAGAGGAATGAGTAGAAGAATCGCTATGTAGAAGGGGAGGTGGGGTTGAGGGCTGGTAGTACTAGATTCCACTTCTTATCAGACCTGAGATAAAGAGAACTACATACACAATTAGAAGGGTAAAAATCTTAACTTACAGGGAAACAGAATGGAAGGAGGACGGGAAAAGGGAAGGACTGGGAGTCCCTTTGGGGAATAAGAGGAGGAAGGGCAGGTTAAGAGGAAGGCAGGTTGGGGGGGGAAGAAAAGGGAGGGAAAGAAGGGATATCTGGAGGAGAGTACAAATCAAGAGGTAGAGGATAAGGTGAGGGGAAAGCTACTCTTGGAACAAGAGAGAGGAGTGAGTTTTGGAATCAAACTCGTATCAAGAAGTAGGAGGGCATGGATGTGAGGATAGACACGTGTACATGTATGTGCAAATGCAGATCACATATCTACAAAATAAATATCTGAGCCTTTCACCCAGGGACTTTATTCATTTGTTTATTTTTTAAAACCCTTGCTTTCTGTCTCAGACCTAAGAAAATCAAAGACTAGGAAGTTGGGTTTAAGTGACTTGCCTAGGGTCATACAACTTAGAAGTATCTAAGGCCAGATTTGAACTAAGGTCTCCCTGACTCCAGGCCTGATGCTCTGGGAACTTTGGCAGCTGGGAGTGGGTAGAGTCAGGAAAATGGGCTTCATGTGGAAGGCAATGCTTGAGCTGAATCTTCCCTTATTTTTCTGAATTACTCCTATGTATTATTTCTTGAGATGCAATAATTTTTCATGACATTCATATACCTCAGATTTGTTATATACTCTCTTGAAAGCTACTCACTATACCCTGCTGTCTTTCTTCAGAAATGAAGTTTAATCTAGTGGATTGTCACATCTCTTAGTAATGTGGTCAAGCCTAATTCTTATAAATATATATATATGTATATATATGTATATATATATAATAGCTTATTTAATTATATCACCGGTGCTGAATTGGTTGAGATGACGTAATATAGTAGAACAAAATATAAAAGTGGGAAAAATATTGAACATTGAATTTGCAGTTAAACTAAGCCCCTACAGTCTGAATCAGAGTACAGTTGACATTTAGGTTGCTCCATAAATACTTTTGATCCCCTGTTACCACACTCATTGCCACAGTCACCACAAAGTTTCCTAAATCCATGGTTAGACAATCTCTTCTCTGTAAGACAGGCTAGTTAGACACATCCTGAAGTAAACCTTTCCAGAGTGGGTCAGGAAAGCATTGGTAATGGCTGAATTAGGTCTGTATCTGAGAGAAAAGTTGGAGTAATGGAAAACGCTGAATTTTGACTCTTAAGAGTTTGAATTTGAATTCTTACTCCCTGTAAATGACCTGGGCAGGTCATTTAATTGCCTTAGTTCTCAGTTTCCTCATCTGTAAAATGAGGGGAGTTGTACCAAGATCCCCTCTAGTTCTAAATTCTGTAACACTATGTAATCTTGAACAAATCACTTTAACCCTTCTGAGCCTCTGTGTCTGATTTGAAGACCTTAGTAATCTTCTAGTCTGTCCTCATTTTACAGGTGAATGAACAAGCCAAGCAAGGTTAGTTGACTCTCCTGAAATCACTCATTGAGTACCAGTGGCTGAGCTGGAATTAGAACCCAGCTCTCTCAAATCTTAGTCATTGTTAAACCAAGTGCATGCAATCTCAGTCATTAGCTAGATCGATTAAAATACTGAGTTCCTAATAAGGGAAATTTGTGTACAAAAACTTCCGTGGTTAAAAAAAAATACAATTTTTATTGTTAAATGACATACAGAATGTTGTTGGGGATTCCATTTCCCACCAACAAGGAAGCTTATGCTTGATCTTTTAGAAAGGTTAGAGTGCCTGGTCCTATATTGTTGTTTTATTAAATCACATTTTCTGGACTTGCATACTTAGGATTTTAACTTATAGTAATGGCCTTGGAGGTCCAGAAGGTTTAGGTTCAAGTTCTATCCATGATCATTTCTAGCCATGGGAATAAGGGCTAGTCAGCTGTCCTCCCTGGGGCGTTTTAGCTCCTCCTTAAAATGGTGGTAATACCTCTAGTATTTATCTTCAGGGATTTTGTAAGGCTTAAATTAGATGATGAATGTAAAGGACTTTGCAGATCTCAAAGCATAATATTAATGCCCATCCTTGATGATGATGATACTCATTAGTCAACATGAACACAAGTCTATGAAGTGCTAAAGGGTACATATTTAAGCTGAGACCCAACATCCTATTTGCCCATATTGAAAAGAAAGGTTATTTGCTTCTTGTCTCAGATGCATTTCTGCAGGGAGCAGGGAGCCCATGGGTCTTGTATAATCTTACAAGTTACAACACAAGTCATGTTCATTGAATCACTAACACTTTCTTTCAAAGGAGTTACCTCAAAAGTTGCTCTGTTTCCTTATAGCCCCTTAATTCCATTTCCCTATTTTGCATTGGGCAATTCTCCAAACACTTTGGTTCATCCTTGTGACCCAGAATGAGGGAATTTTCTTTCTCCAAATCCCCAACAATTCCAAAATGAGCATTTTAAAGCATCCTTCCAAGAGAGGCCAGTTAGTCCATTAAAATTCATTAAGTGCCTGCTTGTGTGCCAGGCACTGTGTTAAGCCTTGGAGATTCAAAAAGAGATAAGAGTCCCTACCCTCAAAGAGCTCACAATCAAATGAGGGAGATAAGCAAGCAAATACATACAAACATGCTCTATGAGGGATGAATCAGAAATGATTTAAAGAGGGAAAGTTCAAGAATTAAGAGGCATTGGGAAAGGCTTCCTGTATAAGATGGGAAACCAGGAAAGCAAGCCAGATGGCAGAGACGAGGAGGAGAATGTTCTAGGCATGAAAGATAGCCAGAGAAAATGCCCAGAGCCAGAGATGGAGTGTCTTGTTTGAAGAGCAGTTCCCTAAGTAACAATACTAAGAAAGTGCAATACTTTTTCTTCCTTGCTCTCCCTGAAGTCTGCTTTTCCAGACTTTAATACCATGTTTCAGCTTCAGTCTCACTCTGAACTTCCCTCATGGCCTGAGGCCACCTCACCTTGGAATATCAGTGGGTCACTTTGGTCTTCTCACCCTTTGAAACTCACCCTAGACTTCTGATAAATGGAGGGATGATTGAAAGTCCTTTAGTAAAAAACCACCTACCAAGTACTGTGCTAAGATCTGGAGGCATGGAAGATGGCCAGGAGTTGGCCCTAAGATGAGAACAGTCACATAGAATGTTAGGCATTATTTGGGGACTCCATCAGGCAGGCTAGATAAAGAGGGCTCATGGATAGTTGTTGGCCTATCACCAACTAAGGCAGCATGAACTCAAAGGATAGTTAGTACCAAAGTCGAAACTTTGGCACAACCAGTCTCAAAGAGAGGCCCTGGTAGCCTGTGGCAGGATGGATGGTCAGTGGGATTATGAAGCCCCTCCTGCAATTTTTGTCCATGCCTTTTAGAAATCATCCCCTGAGATTCTTCCCAATACCGTAGGTGCCTTCTTTTAGATTTTTATCTGTTTGATACGTATCAGCTCTTTTTTTCATTTGGGACACCTACTAATGTGATTCAAAATAATGCTAGAGGGGGCAGCTGGGTAACTCTGTGGATTGAGAGTCAGACCTAGAGATGGGAGGTCCTGGGTTCAAATCTGGCCTCAGACACTTTCCAACTGTGTGACCCTGGGCAAGTCACTTGACCTCCATTGCCCACCCTTACCACTCTTCCACCTATGAGACAATACACAGAAGTTAAGGATTTAAAAAAAAAAAAAAAAGAAAAGAATGCTAGAGTAGTAGTAGTAATGGTTGTAGTAGAAAATAGCATTTATATAGTGCTGCTTTAGGGTTTGCAAAGCCCTTATCTTTTGATTAGATAAAGTTATCATTTGGTCCTACCCAGAACCTTTAGAGGTAAGTGTTTGCTTTTAACATTCCTATTTTACAAATGAGGAAACTTGAGGCTGGGAGAGTTTGTTTGACTTTCTTGGGGTCACACAACTATTAAAGTGTTGATCTTAGTCTAGAATATTATTCATTGTTCTATTTAGGGCAGCATCTTCCCTGTTTTGGCCACCATTTTGGCCATCCTCTGAGCCTACATTTTGCTAAAGCTCCTAGGTCTTTTCCATTTGAACTGTTGTTTACCTCTCTGCCTCCTCACTCTCTCCTTCCTGTTCTGGGTAACTTCTTTCAAATTATCAACATACTTCTAGCATCTGTAATTTCATCAGTGTGGATTGCTATCTCTGCATGCCTTAAGGGACATCCTTTGTGAATGTGTTGGGATTGAAAACTCCTTTCCTCTGTAGCCAATGAGGGGAAAAGCTTTTCAGAATTTAGCTTGGCTGACTCCCTTTGCTGGATTGATGTTCAGTTCACTTGGCCTAAGACTCAGTCTTTGAACACTTGACTTAATAATTGATTTTGTTATTACTGTTCTTCTCCATGTGGGAGGTGGGGAAGGCCATCCACATCAGCAATGGGAATAAGTCTTTTCTGTGTAATCAAGTTATACAGAAGTTTCTCACACCTTTTCTTTAATTTTTAGATTTATTTGTATGGCAGGGGTTTTAGCTCCTAATAAAAAGAAAAAAAAATTTTTTTCAAATGTAAGACTTGTAAGAAGCTGAGTCTTCATTAGAACACAGGCACTATCACCTTTGTGCTGTGATAAGACATTGAAGAATGAGGCTATCCCTACCCTTTCTATGCATTTGGTGGTTTGAGATCAAATACTTAATGAACAAATGCAGTGCAGCAACTGGGCAACTAATGATAACTTAGGTATCCAGGAGTAATATTGGCATAACTGGTTCATCTTTGCTTATGATGAGTAGTGAGCTCTGAGTCAGTGCATTATTCTGATGAAAAAAACAGTTATTTAAGCTAAGAAGACATCTATGGAGGCTTTTGCCTTAAAAGGGGTCTTTCATTTGGTACTTTGTTATTCAGGCCATTCTTGCTTCATGCTGATAAGAGCTAGGTTCCTTCTCATTAATGCTGGGCTGACAATGATTTAACCACTTAAAAATCAGTATGTTACTGGGCTTCATTTGGAGGGCATTTTTTTTTTAACCTAGTAATCAAGTACAGCCAGCTTCCTCATGGTGGCCCATGATGTAGTAAAGATAATGTGCATGGAAAAATAGACTGAGAGTTGGAATCCCAGTTCCAACCTTGATCAGCTAGCCTAGTGGCCAAGGATAAGTCACTAAATACAGATGCTGAATCTGGCAAATATTCATTAGGTACCTGTTATACCCAATAACTTCTAAGCCCCTGTTTCCTTCTGGCTAAAATAAGGAGATTGGAGGAATGGATATAAAGTAGGATTTGGATATAGGAAGGCCTGCCATCCGGTCCCACAACTGATACTTAATGGTGATGTGTCCTCAGACACATCATTTAACCCATCATGTCATCACCCCAGATAATTCACTAAAACTAAGTGGTAAAGAATGCACCAATCTGCATTGGTAGATGGGATTCTTCATGTGGACTTTCCTACACTGATGAAAATAACAGGCTTTGTTATTATTATTTTGTCATTGTTCTTAATATTTCTACCACTATTTGTACCACCTTTTTGCTTTTATTGATTTGTTTTTATATCAACCATTCCTAGTTATACCTTATACAATTCTTCCTCATTTCCCAACAAGGGAGCTCTTCATGATGGCCAAGAAACACAAACAAAACCATCCAATCCAGTGACCACATTAAAAAGCTCCTAAATAAAAGGGAATGGAATTTTTGAAAATTAAAATGTTTTGTCATCTTTTTTCTTTTTATTTTTTTTTAAATTTTAAACCCTTAACTTCTGTGTATTGACTCATAGGTGGAAGATTGGTAAGGGTAGGCAATGGGGGTTAAGTGACTTGCCCAGCTGGGAAGTGTCTGAGGCCGGATTTGAACCTAGGACCTTCTGTCTCTAGGCCTGGCTCTCAATCCACTGAGCTACCCAGCTGCCTCTTTTTTAAAAAAACATTATTTTATTTTTTATTTAGAATATTTTCCCATGGTTATAAGATTTCCTCCCCCCCTCTCAGAGCTGTGTTTCCTTTTTTTAATAGTCTATACCAGTGATTCCCAAAGTGGCCACTCCAGCCCCCTGGTGGGTACTGCAGCGATCCAGGGTGGCGGTGATAGCCACAGGTGCATTTATCTTTCTTATTAATTGCTATTAAAATTTAAAAAATTTCCAGGGGGCTAAGTAATATTTTTTCTGGAAAGGGGGCGGTAGGCCAAAAAATTTTGGGAACCACTAGTCTATATACAATATATTCCAGATATTCTTTTTTTTTTTTTTTTTTTTTTAATTTTAAACCCTTAACTTCTGTGTATTGACTTATAGGTGGAAGAGTGGTAAGGGTAGGCAGTGGGGGTCAAGTGACTTGCCCAGGATCGCACAGCTGGGAAGTGTCTGAGGCTGGATTTGAACCTAGGACCTCCCGTCTCCAGGCCTGGCTGTCAATCCACTGAGCTACCCAGCTGTCCCCTATTCCAGATATTCTTGCTTGATTCCTTTCTTCCAAAATATTTCATCTTCCTTTGTTACTAAAACAGTGACCCATCTTATAGACATTTTTGGAGGAAGCATTTAATAAATGTAAATTGTTATGGAGTTAAGGAGTTATGGAGAGATGACTATTAGAGCATCAGGAGAGTTTAAAATATTGAAATTCCCAGGTGACTGTCAAAGTCCATATTAGCAATACATTTTGACCTTACATGTTAGTGTAAAAAGGAAAGAGAGAGAAATGGATTGAAATATAAGTGAGAGTTTTGGTAGTGTCTAGGTTCTCATACTTCTGGACCTTTGATTTATCCAGGTTGTTTGTGGCCTAGGGACTAAGTATTAGAGAGCAGTAATAGACGTTTGGTTGAGATGGGGGCTGAGCCAAGAATAGGAAATAGGACTGGTATGAAAATGTGATTATAGATAACTGGTATGGGAATGGGTAGTAGAAGTATCCGGGTCGAGAAGACTAGCCAAACAGGTAAAGTAGTAAGACAAAGAAAAGAAGTCCATAACATTGTTATGACTCTTTATGACTTCTGGAATAATTAAAAATGGGTTTGACAAATATAAGAATTAGAAAAAAATTATTGTGGTCACTGTTTATAAAAATAATTAACTTCTCCAGGCAAAATCACTCCAAGCAGCTTTTATTTATAGTGAGGTAGAGATATTTAAGTGGGAAATACCTAACTACAAATACCCTAAATCCCAATCCTAAATGTCTCCAAACTGCAAATGTGAACCTGAAAGTGAATCTCACCAGAATCCAAAGTCCTAATTAGGAAGCTGGAATCAGAAATCCTAAGAGCCAGGAGACAAATCCGCAGAGAACCTTCAGCTCACACAAGGCTAAGACTGCCAAGAATCTCACCAAAACTCCTGCTGAAGAGAGTGTTCCACCGAAGCACCAACGAAGAGAGTGTCCTTGCCAGAGAGCCAAGGAAGGAACGAATGAATCTTCTTCTTGGTCTCTCCTTTAGTCTTTTTCCCACGTCACTTCCTGTCTCTCTCCCACTTCATGGGAACCGATCACAGCCTCCCAAATTGCCTAGCACTGCCAGGGGTGTGTGTGTGTGTGTGTGCGCGCGCGCGCAATTGCGTTTTTTGGCCTTTGGGGGGGTGAACTTTTTTTTTCTATTAATTGACTTGTGGACTCTATTAGTTAAGTAAATTCTTGATTAATTAAATCAAAGGTTGCTTATTGATTACATTAAAAATAAACAGAGTTTAATGCTGTCTTCACACCTTTGGAGTCATGGCAAAGATTTTTCCTGGCAATGATACTGTGGTGATTTGCCATTTCCTTCTCCAGCTCATTTTACAGATGAGGAAACTGAGGCAGGGTTATGTGACTTGCTCAGGGTCCCACAGCCAGTAAGTACTTGAGGGATTTGAACTCAAGAAGCTTAATCTTCTTGACTCTGTGCCCCACATTAGGGATAGGGACTGGATCTATAAGATGCTTTCAATTGAATAAATTCCCTCTGCCACTGCAGATTGGCATCTTCATGAGAACTTATGGTGTCACAGCCAGCCTGTGCCAGAATCAGTACTTGTATCCACTTACTCAGTTTTGAGGGCAGCTCTTAATTCACTGTGCCACCTTGCCTCAAAATTGAGGTTGTAAAAGACTTTTAGAGAGGTTGCACAGAATATTTAGAAAAATGTATTCAGATAATAATGGATAACCTTTATATAATGCTACTATGTGCCAGGAATTGTGCTAAGCCTGTATGATCTCATTTGATCCTCACAACAACCTTGAGACATCAATAACTGAGGCAAAGAGGGTTAAGTGACTTGTCCAGGGTAACATAGTTAATAAATGTCTGAGGCCAAGATTTGAACTCAGGTCTTCTTGACTTCAGACCTGATACTCTATTCATTGTACCACCTAACTACCTGAATTTGGCTATTCTGGATGTCCTTGTCAACTATACTAGCCTAGTGGGGAGTGTTGAGGGAAGTGGGGAAGGTTTTTTGATGGAGTTAAAAAGACTGCTTCTAGGACCCATCATTCTATTGAGCACAACAGCAACCATAACAGCAGGTTTTTTTTGCTACAGCAAGGGAACCCCTCCCCCCCAACCTTTTCCAAACATAGCAGCCAATCATGAGTTCCTCAGAGGAAGCTGCTGCTTCTGCCACTTTCTTCATCTCTATCCAGTTGAAAGTCACTCAAATACAATGTTAGAATCTCAAAAGTAGGATTCTGGTTTTTAATCCATCACTATCCACTTCTGTTTAATGGGCGAGTTGAGTTCATCCCATTCACATTCAGGGTTATGATTACTACCTGTGTATTGCCCTTCATCCTATTATCCCCTTTAGATGATGCTCTAGTCCTTTTCTCTCTGTTCCTCCTCACCAGTATTTTGCTTTTTTATCACCTCCTCCTACTTTCCTCTCCCTCCAATTATCTCCCTCTTCCCTTGTGTTATCCCCCTTCTATTTCTCTGTAGGGTAAGATAGAATTCTATGCGCCACTGAGTAGACTTGTTTTTCTCTCTCTTCCTCTCTTGAGTCTTCCCTGTTTATTCCTAGCATCTTCTAGATCCTATTCCTAGCATCTTCTGGAAGGGCTCTCTTGTTGACCATGCATCATATTTCATACTTACCAAAATGATCAGTCTATCTATTCTTCCTAGCATTCAGTTTCTTGAAGATATCACCTACCCTTGGACTTTGAATTTCCTCATTGAAAACCTATCTTCAAAACAAATTTAATCAGTCATCCAAATAAATCCTGACATAAAAGCTCCTCCTCTTTTCCTTGACCTTGAGCTGGTCTCATATTTTTTTCCTGACCTAATATGGCAGTGTCATCAAGATTTGGTCCTTGTCCCTCCGCTTTTTCTACTTCTTACATTTCATTAGCAATAAAATTGACTTCCATTGTCATCATATCTTTATTGATAATTCCTAAATATATACCTTAATCATTAACTTTAGTCAAGCTTTAGCACTTCCTTTCAAGTTGTCTATAAGACTTCCACCTGGATGTCCCATCAACACTACAAGGTTATATCTAATACTAGATTTATGCTAAAATTAGTTCTGATTTTTTAGTAGCACCACCATTAGCTATGAGCTGCAAAATTCTAATCTGTAATAAAGGGAAAGTAAGGCTGAACTCTGCAGAATTCAATTTATTAGGGAGTCTGGTGATCCTTCAGCAATTGAATATAAGACCTTTCTCATGGCCAAGGATCCCTCTGCTCAGGAAAAAAGTTTTTCTTTTTTTTTTTTTTTAAATAGTCTTTGAAAAGTCCTTGGAAGATCCCCTTCAGAATTGGGAGTGAGATTCCTATGATTGGTCAATCTTCAGAAGCAAGGGGAACTTTGACTGGCTAAGGCAACTGTCTGTCAACCTTAAGCCTTTTTTTTTTTTTTTTTTTTAAATTTAAAGCAGTGTTTTGGGACTATCCACCCAAGTACTTTGTCAGCAGGGACCTTCTACAGGCCATCAACTATAGGCCATCAACTTCTGCTTGTAGCTACTTATCAGCAGTATTCTAAGAGTCAAGAACCTTATGGCAAGAGACCAAGGAAGTTGTGGTTTTTAAGCATATGTCACTTAGGGTTAGGTGGGGGCAGTGCTAATACAGCAAATTGCTAACATAAGTTAATATAAATCCTTATAACAGACCTAATTAATACAGTATAACCTTATCCTACAAATCATATAGAAGTAATATAATCATCAATACACAGTGGATTGATTAATTATAGCCTACAGGACTCCTATTCTTACAGTATTAACTAAACTAAATTTAACTAATTTTTTACTTCACTCACTTATATAATCACTGATATCCATTGAATAAATACTGATTAAATGAGTCCAGTTATCACAGTTACTCACAGGTAACTTAGACTTATCATTCTCCCTTACTTCTTGCTTCTAATTAGATGATTCCACCCTGGCATTGAATCTCCTATCAATGCATTCCATCAGAATGTCAGCACTATATATAACAGGGGTCGGCAGCCTTTTTGGCCGTGAGAGCCATAAATACCACATTTTTTAAAATGTAATTTCATGAGAGCCGTACAGTGCTCACGGTGCCGCTCCTGTAACAGCGCCTGAAAAAAAAAAAGGACTTTATGGCTCCTGCAGAAAGAGCCACATCTGGCCCTCAAAAGAGCCAGATATGGCTCGAGAGCCATACGTTGCTGACCCCTGATATATAGTATGAGCCTTCATTATCACCTATTGAAATATTGCTGTAATTTCCTACAAGGTCTTTTGGCCTCCATTTATTCCTTCTCTCCCAGTCATTGCCAGGGTAGAATAATCTCCTTTAGTGAAAAGATCTTGTAATTTTGGGGACACAACCATGTGGCTCAGTGGATAGAGAACCAGATTTGGAGACAGGAGGTCCTGGATTCAAATATGGCCTCAGACACTTCCCAGCTATGTGACCCTGGGCAAGTCACTTAACCCTCATTGCCTTGGAACCAATACACAGTATTTATTCTCAGATGGAAAGTAAGGGTTTTTTAAAAAATGCTTTAAGAGCTTCATTTTGACTCACCAAGAAAAATTTCAAATCCTTCTCTTGCTTTCCTGGTTCTTTACAACTTGGTATTGCCTTGGCTTTCTAGTCTTTATTCATTACTCTCCTTCATGCATTCTATCCCAGAACCAAACTTGAGATACGGCCTGCCCCTTCCATATGTGTTCCCACCCATCTTGGCCCTGAAAGGTCTTCCCATATTCTCTTTATGTTTTTAATTCCTTCCCAGCCTATTAAATCCCCATCATGAATGTTCTTTCCACCAAGAAGCCTTCTCTGATTTCTTTCACAAACATTAGAAATCTCCTTCCCTCTTACGCAATAACAATTTTTAAAAAAACTCCTTTCATGCATTTATGGGACAGTTAGTTGGCATAGTGTATAGAATGCCAGACCTGGAGTCAGGAGGACTTATCTTCCTGAGTTCAAATCTGGCCTCAGATACTTGCTAGCTGTGTGATCCTGGGCAAGTCACTTTACCCTGTTTGCTTCAGTTCCCTCATCTTCAAAATGAGCTGGAGATGGAAATGGCGCACTGCTTCAGTATCTCTACCAAGATAATCCCAAATGGGGTCATGGAGAGTCAGACTCAACTGAAATGACTGTACAACAATGCATTTATGTAATAGTACATATTTTACGTTGCTCTGTTATCTGTCTAGCAGACTGTAGGTTTCCTGAGGGAGTAAACTGTGGTAGCTTTCTGATTATAGGTTCTACAACTAGATTATAGTAGTCCACATTGCTTTTGTTATGTGTAAGGTGTGTGTGTGGGTCTAGAATTGATTTCATTGGTGTGGGGAACTCCTAGTGTGGAAACTTGCATCCAGCATATAATTTAATATCTTAAACAGTTGCCTTGTCCAGTAGAGAATTAAGTGGCACGTTCCATGGTCCCCACATGGGTATGTGTCTGGGGTAGGTTGTGAAATCAGGCTTTTTGACTCCAAGGCTGGTTGTCTGTGCCCCACTTCTACGTTCTGCATTTATACTATTTGTTCTTCAGTCATTTTTAGTTGTATCCAACTCTCTGTGACTCCATTTGGGGTTTTCTTGACAGAAATACTAGAATAGTTTGCCATTTTCTTCTCCAGCTCATTTTGCAGATGAGGAAAATGAGGCAAACTTGAAGAAGTGACTTGCACCGGGTCACACAGCTAGTAAGTGTCTGAGACCAGATTTAAACTCAGCAAGTAAAATGAATCTTCCTGACTAACCATTATGCCACTTAGCTGTCTATGTATTTATAATATTAGGTGTATAATCAGGTTTTGCCCTTTGAACTTCAGTAAGGAGGTTTCTGAAGATGACTCCCAACTAGATTATCAGGTCCTTTTAGGTCAGAGATGTGTCTTCATCTTCTGTATAGACAGAAGAGATAACTCAATGGACAGACCATCAGCTCTGGAGTCAGGAAGATTGGAGTTCAAATCCACCTTCAGACACCTACTGACTGTGATCCTGGGCAAGTTGCTTCCCCTCTGTTTGCCTCAGTTTCCTCATCTATAAAATAGGAATAATAATAACACCTACCAGGTTTTTTGTGAGGATCAAATGAGATAATAACTGTGACGTGCCTAGCAAAGTACCTGGCACATAGTAGGTGCTCTATAAATGGGAGCAATAAGTTTTATTCCGTATCCCTGGCAATACCTAAAACTTCCCAAACTTGGAGTTGGCATTCATTTAATACTTGTTAGCTAATGGAATTGTACAGCATACAGTAAACCATGGTAATTCAGATGTTCTTGGTTGATCCATTGGGTTGGAATTTTGAGTCTGGCAAGAGAAAGCTGAGTCACTGTAAATGCAGAGGCCTATTGTGCTTCTTACTTTGGACGAATGCCTAGTGAACACAGTGATGCCAGGGGAGGAGAGAGCAGTGTGCACATTAAATCAAAATTATAGCAAGCCTTGAAGACAACACTTTCAAGCCTCTGCCTTAGTCTGGTTCCTGATGCCCTGTATGACCGGGAGACAGGGTCATCAGAACTTTCATTAAGGATGTAATGGAAAGGTCACCACTCTGCTAAGGCTGTTAGTTAATGGCGTGTTTTTTTCCCTTGAAGATGATATTGCCGTTCTCACCAAGTTCAAGTCCACAAATCCAGAAGGTATTGTACTAACCAGAAAAAAAGACCTCTTGTTCACCACACCATTAGCTGTTTGTACTGTGTCTTGTTTTGTCCTGTCATCACCACAGCCTTCTTCCTTTTCCCAGACATGGAAAACCCATCAAAGTAATTCTTCTGAAGCCCATTAGTAGAAAATCCACCATTCATTCATGTACCAACCTTGGATTTAGTGCCTATTATGTGCATCACATCACTCTGGGCACTTGGGACATCATAAAAAGAGAGTGAGGATAGTCATCTTGCATTCAAAATATTTAAAATGTTGTAGGAAGATAGAAACAATCAAATGATTAAAATACCAATGACTAATCATTTTTATTGAATTAATTTTCTTTTAGTTTAATTAATTATTTTAAATTAATTTAATTAGTTTCAGTCATTAAACATTTGCCTTTATAATATTGAGACAGGTGGCACAGTGGGTAGAACACTGGGCTTGGAGTCAGAAAGATTTGAAGTCAGATCTGTCCACTGTCCACTGTCCACCCTCCTTAAGTCACTTAATCTTTCTCATTTTTGTCAGATGTTAAATGAGAATTCTTGCTGTTACCACTTACTGCCTTTGTGACCTTAAGCAAGTCACTTAACATAATTACTCTTCAGTTTCTACATCTCTAAGAGGACCACTCAATTCCCTTCCACTTCTAATCCTGTGGTCCTATAAGTGATTTTTTTCAAAGTCAAACAGCAAGTTGCTGGGCAAGCTAGAACTAGATGCCCTCAGATTTCTGCATCTATGTATAAGGCCCTCAATATACATTTTATTACAAATTATTCCTTTTTTAAAAATAAAATCCTATTCTCTTAAAATATGCCCAGAATTTAACTAAACCCTTTTCCACTAATATATTTTCCATAATGACTAATGATTATCTCTTTATCCTTTCTCTTACTTCCTTGACCATTAAAGTCAATTAGTCAATAAATTATTTATCAAGTTCTTACTTTGTACCAAGCTCTGAGGATCTAAAAAAGTCCCCTCCCCCCCCAAAAAAACCCTAAACTGTTCCTGCTGTTGAAAAGCTTAAAATCTAATTATGAAGAATGAAACAAGTAGAATCAAGAGAATATTTTGCTGTAGCAAAAGAACTGTGGTTTGACGAATGAATTGTATATGTCCACTTCCAGAGAGAGAATTGATAAATAGAAATCAACAAGACATAGCTTATATATATCTATATATGTAGATATATAGCATATATATATATATATATATATATATATATATATATATATACACACACACA
>NC_058135.1:246695259-246715259 GCF_016433145.1 Gracilinanus agilis
TTTATCAAGTTCTTACTTTGTACCAAGCTCTAAGGATCCAAAAAAGTCCCCTCCCCCCCAAAAAAAACCCTAAACTGTTCCTGCTGTTGAAAAGCTTAAAATCTAATTATGAAGAATGAAACAAGTAGAATCAAGAGAATATTTTGCTGTAGCAAAAGAACTGTTGTTTGACGAATGAATTGTATATGTCCACTTCCAGAGAGAGAATTGATAAATAGAAATCAACAAGACATAGCTTATATATATCTATATATGTAGATATATAGTATATATATATATATATATATATATATATATATATACATACACACACACACACACACACACACACACACACACATTTATCTTTTTGCCAAATGATACCTTCTGTAGTGCAGGGAAGAGAGAGGGAGGTAACTGAGAATTTTAAAGTTAAAAAATTAATTAACTAATTAAACATTTTAATAGGGTAACATTACATGCAAACAACTACATAAAAACAAATTAAAGAGAGGATAAATTAGATAATCAAAGGAGAGAAGGCACTAGAATGAAGGGGAATTGATTACTTAGTTAATTATTAATCCCATTAATTGATTAATCCCACCAACTAAAGGAACCCTTTCCTATAGATGAGGGGATTTCAGTTGGGACTTAAAGGGAGTTAGGTAAGCCAGGAGGCAGAGATAAGAGGAACATTTTACCCTTGAGGAACAGCCAGGGAAAATAACCCAGAGATGGGAGGTGGAATAAGAATAATGGCTAGGAGGTCAGTGCCACTGGCTTGTTGTGTTTGTGTAAGGGGGAAGAGGAGTGCCATTCCACTCCTTCCACCATGATGGTGCCCTTTCAATCCAGAGCAGATTCATACTCATGCATAGAGCCTTAGCAATTGGTAGACTGAGCTTTACCCTGTTGAGGCCTGGTCTTGTGAGGAGGATGGGAAAGGAAGAAGGCTAATTAAGCAGAATTCTGGAAAATGAGCTTATGCCCCACTCTGCACGCTCCTTTGTTGTTTGGTGGCACGTTCTTTGTGGTTAGGGATGTGTTGTGCTAACAGTAACTGTATGTTTCCTACCTTACTTGAATATTTCAAATATTGCTACTGTAGATGTTGAGAGGAAGAGCTAAAAGTCAAGCAGCAACAGTATTGGTGAGAGGCTATTGTATGGCTCATTGGAAAGAGCACCAAGGGGGAAATTAGGTGGCTCAGTGGATGGAGAGTCAGGCTTAGAGGCAGGGGGAAGACAGAAAGACAGAGGAAAAGGGGGATAGAGACACACACTCACACACACACACACACACACACACACAGAGAAAGAGAGGGAGGGAGGAGAAAGAGGGAGAGAGGGAAGGAGATGGAGAGGGACAGACAGACAGACAGACAGACAGAGACAGAGAGAGAAATAGAGAAAAAGGTGGGGGAGAGAGACAGACAGACAGACAAACAGACAGAGAGGGAGGGAGTAGGAAAGAGAGGGAGACAGAGAGACAGAGAGAGACCAAGAGACAGTGACAGAGGCAAGTCATTTCAACTGCTAAGGCTGCAGTTACCTGTTATGTAAAATGAGGGAAAATAATGAGGATTAGATTATCTCTTATTACCTTTCTATCTCTAAATCTAAAATATCCTAACATCTCTAAGCTAGGAAACTATATGTAAAAGAAAAATTGATACTGTAAAAGGGTAGATTAAGAAACTGGTCCATACAGAGCCAAGTCTAGGGACAGAGGTCCTGGGTTCAAATTTGGCCTCTGATATTTTCTAGCTTGGTGACCATGGGGAAGTCATTTAACCCCACTTGCCTAGCCCTTATCACTCTTTTGCCTTGGAACCGATACTTAATATTGATTCTAAGACAGAAGGTGAGGGTTAAAACAAAAACTCATCCATGAAAAAGTATACAAAGTGTTTTCTTCTCAAGAACAATTTGGAGTAGATTGTGCCAGCTTTATTACACGCCCTATTTACAGGTGAGGAGCCTGAGGGAGGTTGAATGACTTGCCAATTTGTACCCATTCCTTCTGATTCCAAGTCTGTATCTTATTTGTCCTCTATCATGTTGCTTTCACATCACCCCCACAATGTCCTACCTTCCCCCACCCTAAGGGTTCCTTCCTTATTATTCATTCATTCCTTTATTATTCCCAAGGTTCTTATTATTAATTTATTTTTATTCCTTTCTTATTTCTAAAGTTCTTTTATGCCCTGTTGATAGGTTTTAATGTGAGAAAATTCATCTCCATGTTTTCCTAAGTGGGCATTAAGATAGAGTGCCCAGCCTCTATGATACATTTTTTTCTTAATATTGGAGAGTCCTATAAATTGCCTACTTCAACCCAAGGTTCTCTTTCCCATATAGGACAAAACTAAATTCCAGCAATGTTCTGACAATCAGCCAAATATAATTTCTAGCCAATAAGGCAAGGCTCTAATGGATCTCAGATTATGATAGACAATAAGAGCTATCCATGGGCATCCCTTTGACTGGCAACCTCATGTGATGTTTTGAAGCTGTGAATTTTCTCTCTCTCAATATGTGATTTCTGATGGGCGCAGTGATCAGTGTTCCTCCAAGGGTGAACTTACAGCCACCTTCAAGAAAAGGAGGAGGTGAACATTTTTTATAGCCTTTTGTTCAAATGACAAAAAAACCATTTTGTAAATGTTCTCTCCTTTTTTTTTTTTTTTTTTTTTTTTTTTGGATTGGTCTGCTTTGGAAATACTTTTGACCAGCTCAGCTCTATGTTGAGTGTGGGCATTTAATTCTGCCATTGTTTCCACACACCCCCCCCCACCCCCAAACCTTCCCTGCCCCAGAGCTTGACCATCAGAATTCTTGCCTTATCCCTAAATGCTGCAACAGGGCATTGAGCTCCTTTTGAGCAGTTGGACAGGTTTTCACAGAATCTTTCTCTCTCTCTTCTAGAAGACTCCAATGGACCTTTATATGAAGTGAATTCCAGTATAGGATCTGAAATCCCAAGCAGCTCTGAGGTATGCTTTAAATCAGTCACTTCTTTTCCTACTAAACTTCAGAACAGAAGATGGATACAGGGTAGGGTTTTGTTTTGGTTTTTTTGGTTCTTGCTTTTTATTTTTTTTGAAATGAAGGAAATTTACAATTTGGAGGCGGTGAGGCCTTCTGATTCCAAACATTTGCTCAGATTAAACTATTCTTGTTTCCTCCTAAGCACATTCATCTTTTGTGGTAAATAAAGCAGATAGTGTGCTTCATGTAGATTCAAATATTTCATCCTTCCAGAGGCTGTTGGAATGCAAACGCAAATTAGGAAATGCATTATGTACTTTTTGAATTTGTTTCAAGGCTCCCCATGGAGCAAACCCAGCCATGCTGTGACTTGACATAGAAGAAAGAGGCCATTCCCAGAATGAAGTTCCCCTGGCAGCTTTATATTTATATTATCGTCCTCGATAAGAGAAGGCCTGGTTTGGTGTTTTTCCTCTCCATTTTTTTAAGCAAGCACTATAAGTCTAATTTATGAAAACAATTTGAATATGCATTCTCTCTTTGCTATCTGTTACAACAATAGCTGCTCAAGAGAGCAAAGGAGATTAATGATTTGCTTAGCAAAGTATAAAAGTATATTTCCTTTTCTATTTACATCAGGCACATACAGCATTAACATAATAACAGGAAGGACCATTAGTGACTCCTGGGAGTCTATGCTTCTTGGCCTGTTGTGAACAAAGCAGTATGTAAAATAGAAAGATGGATAGACAGACAGAAAGATACATAGGAGATAGATAAATAGATAGATAGATAGATAGATAGATAGATAGATAGATAGATAGATAGAGCAATCTAATGACCTAATTACTTGGTTAGTTCATATTTTTTTTAAACCTTTGTCTTCTGTCTTAGAATCAGTATTGGTTCTAAGGCAGAAAAGCAGTAAGGGCTAGCCTAGTGATTCCCAAAGTGGGTGGTGCAGCGATCCAGGGAGGCGGTGATGGCCACAGGTGCATTTATCTTTTCTACTTAAATTAAAAAAAAATAATTTCCAGGGGGCTAAGTAATATTTTTTCTGGAAAGGGGGTGGTAGACCAAAAAAGTTTGGGAACCACTGGACTAGCCAGTGGGGGTTAAGTGACTTTCCCAGGGTCACACAGCTAGGAAGTGTCTGAGGCCAGTTTTGAACCCAAGACCTTATGTCTCTGGGCTTGGCTCTTAATCCACTTAGCCACCTTGCTGACCCTTTTGTTGGTTAATTTTTAAAAAACTTTTTTTAACAATATTCTTGGGATTTTGGCAACTAGTTCTTAACTTTTTTATTTTGTAGACTATTTTGACAAACTGATGATACCTATGGACCTCATCTCAGAATGATAGTTCCAAAGGGATAAAATACATAGGCTTGCAGAGGAAATAATTTATTTTAAAATGCGATTGTTAATTTTTAATTTCATGGGCTCTAGATTAAGAAACCATGCTTTAGAGTACAAATGTCCAGTGAAGAAGCCACAAGAAGAAATGAGCTTGTTTCATTTTGTCAGTTTACATCGACCTAAAGGACTTTGTTATCAGAAAATCATTTGGCCCTAGGAAAAATAATTACAATAAAAAGTGATTTTTGTGGTCTTTTCATTCCAAGAGCTCTTCACTGAGGAGGCTAGAGTGTGTGGGGTGGCTGTTTCTTAGAAAAATGATGACTGACCAGAGGCCCTTTTGAATTTTCTGCTAGCAATGAGATTTCTGAAAGTTTAGTGGACAAAACTTATAAATATTAAAACTGACTCTATATAGGTAAAATGAAATGGGTGGTTGAAAGAGTTATCTCAATCATAACAAAAAAGATTTGAGATTTGAGAGATGGAAAGGTCTAGGATGGTCATGGTGGAAGTGATGAAGGAGGCCTTGGTTCAATCAGGTCTATAGATCAAATTCATTTGATAACTGTTTGCCTCACTTCTGAAGTTTTCCTGTACAGTTATACCCATTATGTTGATAAAACTACAATCCAAGATATACAGCTGCTTGGATGATAATTAATTTTTCATTTTGTGAATATCTATTTTAATTTATTAAACTATATTCAACACTAAAACTTTTGGCTATCAGCAAAGAGAAGTGGGGGCTTATTTTCTCATAAACTCTTAATGATTGGATTAATTCTATCCATTGACATTCCCTCTTGGTTATACAGAGAGAAGAGGTAAACTAGTTTCCTTCAATTTGAGATCCAGTTTCTTAAATGAATCAAATGGAATTGGAAGTTTCTTTTGTATGGTTTTTCCACCTCTCCAATATTCTATAAGCCCCAAAGCTAGGTGTCTAATCATGCATGTGAGGTCTAGCCACATATTCCCTTTCATTCCTGAAAATCATGGCATCAAACCTTGTTGGGGTAGATGCTGCTCTACCAGAGTGGGATTAGTTCTCAGAACTGTGTAATAGAATTCATTTCTGCTTTGGAATGGTAATACATTCTAGTCAGCAATAAAATCCTTATTAAAAACTGAATATCCAGGATTCGTGCTTTTGTTCCATGGTCAATCAAGAAGCGAAGCCAGGAAAGTTGGATATGAAGTTGGCTTATTTTTTCCTTAAAGAAATCAGCAAGAAAAATTGCCCAGATCACTTGCTTTCACCAGTTCACTGGATAAGTTATAGTGGTTTTTATTCAAATTAAGTCAAATAGCTGTTTCATTGGCAGAGGTTATTTTAATACCTGTAACAGAATAACCTCATAAATGCAAACCCTAACATTAGCGTACATTTCTGCTTAGATCAACAAACCTAGGAATCAGCTTATAAACAATTTAATTGTCCATGATGCTGCAAAAGGGTGAATGAAGAATCTGAGAATTAAATTCATTTTACTTTCTTCATTACAAAATGTGCCTACTTCTCAACCTTAAATGCTTTAAGACACTCATGAGTTTATATCGCTGGTATTCTCTATATGATATCATATACCATACTGTACTTGGCAAACATTTCCTATTGTTGATTTTATAATGGGATACCAGCCCAGTTTCCCATGGATAGCTGGAATATATAAAGGTGCTTGCTGGTAAAGTGTGTGATTATAAACAACTTTGGGATCCCTGAAATCTGGGTAAGAAAGAAGGGTTCAGTTTCAAAGAATGTCATCCTTTAGATTAGTATCCATTTGCCACTTTGCTTAAATGGCAGTCATGGTTGAAGGTTGTTTTTTTTTTTTTTTCCTCATAGAGTATAAGTAATAGCCTTATGAAATTCTCAGAAATTACCTAAATATCAAAGATTTGCCAAATCATTTTTGAGAGCTTAGCGCAGAAAATTGTTGTCAGATTTTTCCTTAATCAGAGTGGTAGCCTTTCTGCCCATCATTCACCAAATCCAAAATCAATGAATTTCACAAATGAAATTGCCTCTCATTTTCCGACTACTCACTCTTAAGTACCCCGCTTCTGTGCTGATTTTATATTTCCTCTGGGGATACCTTGCTGTTTTAAACAGGGAATTTTGGGAAGGAAGACTAGACTTGATTGTAGTAATGCAGTCCTTCTGAATAATGGACAAGCATGAGTCTCGAGAGTTATTACCAGCAATGATATATGAGTTGTAAAATACATAGAAAAGAGCATAGAATGCAGAAGAGCTATGGGAAAGCTCCCCTTACCTCCCCTCCCCCATTTCATTTAAGATCACCAGAAGGAACCCTCAGAGAGATGAAGATAAATGACTTTGTATCCTTCCCTTCCTCCCAGTAAGTAGCATGCAAAAAGTGAGATTAGCTAATTTACTTTCACCAACTTGTTTGTAGCTTTCCATTGGAAAACAGAAGTAAGTTCTTTTTCCCAAAGTGGGAAGTTGTAAAGTGCCTGTGGGCATATGGCCTCTCTTTGGAATGGCCAGTATTCTCCCTTTGAAGTCATTTCAGCCACTTTCTGAGGATGACCTCACAAACAGGCTCTGCATTTATTCATGAGGAATCATGGAGGAAAGTACCTACACAGACTTGCTCCTGCCCTTTAAACAGGAGGTCCCAAATTGGATTGTGTATTTGCATGATCAGGACGTGACTAAGACATGCCAAAGCCTTGTTTGATGTCCAATACATTTGGACTCATTAATGGAAATACATTATGGAAGGTCAGGAGGGGTTATAGAAATTGTAGAGAGGTCGTCAAAAGCATATTCAGAGAAAAATAAGCTTTTGAATAGCTTGATTGAATTCTCTACCAGACTCCTGATGCACCTACTACCTGGTCTCTCATCCTTGCCTATGTACTCCCTTTGGGACCCCAAATAACCTTGCTAGTTTTGACATGATTATTGTTGGGGGTAGGGGTTGTGGCTGAGGGATAGAGAATGAATATTACTACCTTTTCTCAATAATTATTTTGCAGATCATCTCCTCTTTCCCTTTTCAGTGTTGGTAATTTCTCTTTGTGCCATTATTTGCTAGATTCCTGCTGCAAACTCAGCTTGTTATTTTGACAACTTTGCATAGTAATTGGCCTGCCCATAGCACCATTCATGTGTCAATTTTAAAACCAGCTTTGCCCTGGAATAAGCTTGATCCTATAAAGAGAATCCATGTGTGATTTGCCAGAGGTAAAGCAAATCTGAAAGGCTTCACTTTTCCTGCCCTGGCTGCCACTTGTCTTTTAGCACTGTGCTATGTATGCCCCCTAAAAGAAACCACACAAAGGTACCTGCATGTGCTTTCAGTGGCCTGAATGACATGCATGCTGGAAACCAGCCATACCTATTTAGACCATGTTCTCTGATCAGTCACGTACACTGGAGGAGGTCACAAGTATTTTTCACGCTTTGAAATTAGCAATGTGTGAGTATGTGTGTGAATATATATTCACATACACACATATATGTAAATATATACATGATTTTTTGTCATGTTAAACAACAAAAAAGGATGAGAAATCAAAGCCTCTTTCAAGGTATTCAGCTTAATCATTTCATGTAGACTTGTAGAAACAAAGATGATGAAGCAATTAATTGTTTTTTTTTTAAGGTCTAGCTCAGTGTTCTAGAAAATATGAAAGGATCTAATTCTACTCCTGAGCTTCTTTGTTTCTCTCCTCTATGTATCCTATGATTTTTTTTTTGTTATTGAAATAAAGCTTCCCACTGCCTTTGCATCATCACTAACATCATATATCTTTCCCATGATGCCACTGGCAGGGTCTAAGCAGCACTGAGACTACCTTGCTCATCTCTGATCATCGAGGGGTAAGCAGCTACCAGCAGTCACACCCCCATGCATGGATATGAATGTGGTGTCTTTTCTTAGTGGATGGTGACAGTCTCTTATCCACTTCACAAACATTTTCCAGTTCCTCATATGTGATATTCATGTGTGTGTGAAGTCATCAGAAAGAGTTCCTTGTGGGAATGAATTTCTTAGGGTTGAGTTGAGTTTAAATTTGGGTCTTTGCCTTACCCAAATGTGGTCTATTTGATGGTCCAGCAAATGGGTAATGCCTTTGAGGACATGGAAAGAAGCATGAGTGATTTTGAAATTCACTTGGAATATCAATGGGGAGAACTGGAAAGTTTTTGGTTTTTCACAAACTAGCTGGTGACAGATTCTGAAGGGAATGGGAGAAATGGATTTTGGTGTGCTTTGAATTTTGACCATTATTAACGTAGATGATGATTTTCTTCCTACTAACATACTGATCTTCTGGTCTTCCTGTGGTGAAAATGTCAACTTAACTATTTTAAGTATTTGCAATTCCATCAGTGGGGTTACCCTTTCCACTGAAATGATCTGTCACAACCCTTCTATGACCTGATCTTTGAGAGTTGAACCTTGTCAATATTTTGAATGTTATGTTGAAGAATGAATTGGCAGTATATTTCATATTTTGTGCATGGCATATTTTCCATTATCAAAGCCTGCAAGAAAAAGAATATTATTTTGATTTCACAGAGATGACCATCTTATGTGTGCTATGTGTTTATTTTAAAAATGGAACTTAGGGCTTCTCTGTAACTGTTTATGACCCATGTGCTAAAAGATTTAGCAGTTCACCATTTTATTTATTTAAGCTCATTATTAGTGACTTTCTAGAAGCTGTGGGAATAAGCTTTAAGATATTTTAGAATGTTCTTTGAAACATTTTAGAATATAAGTGTGATGAATATATGGTCCAACTGTCCTTACATCTTGTTGGAAGTCATGTGTTGTTTTATAGAGAAATATAATCTATTTTTCTGGTAATTTGTAAAGACTTTAATTCATGATCTTGTATTTCATATAGACAGCATAGATTGGCATTAAACAAAAGTTAAGATACAATTAAAAAAATAGAAGATGCAGTGATGTGTGTGTGTGTGTGTGTGTGTGTGTGTGTGTGTGTAAATCACACAATCATTTTCCACTGACATGCTCTGTATGCAAAACAGTATAGTGTAGGAGTTAAGAGAAATGATCTTCAGTTTAGGCTTGAGTTTAAGCTATTTCACACTAAGGTTGTGTGATTCAGGCTAAGTCATTTATCCTTTCAATGCTTCAGGCAATTCTCTAAGACAAATTACTGATGAGTTGTGGATTGGCACAGGTGGAAAAATTTCCTACCTACCCCCAAGGAAATCACCAGTCTGGAACAAAATAAACAGAAATCTTACTCTTCACAGATCCATTTAATACTCAATTATCTCTGCCTGTAAATACAATTTTAAAAGATACAGGAGTCAAACACTATATGGTTAGAGGTTTTATAACTAGGTGTAATGGTCATAGAATGAAGAAGCAAATACTTTGATGGGATTAGAGGTAGCATTCACATGGAAGAGTGGGGGCGGTCTTTTAGTTTGCTCTCTTCCCCCTTTCCCATAATACTCCTTTGTTGGTATGAAAAGGAAGTCTGATGGTTAAACTGGGTCATGAGACATGGCCAAAAGGGACCTGACTCACTGTCACTGACTCAACATTCTTTTTTTGTTTCTCTTTATTGAACTTTTATTTCCCTTTCCCTAATTCTCTCCCCTGATGATTCCCAGGATATCTTAACATATAAACTTCCCAGGTTACTCATAATCTCTGTATGTCACTCAGTTATCTCCTGGATTTATAGGGAATGCTTAACTTTATTATATCTTCCATAGGATCTGACATCAGGTCTGATTTCCCTCTCATAGTGTTATATGGGATAGACCTAAAAGATTACATCATCTTAGCAGTTCAGGGCTAGAAGAGACCTGATTTCTCATCTCTTCCCCACCCTACCTGGACTCAGTGTCTCTTTTCCAACACAGTAGCCAAGTGGTCATCCAGTTTCCACATGAAGACCTAAACTGAGGGGACTCCACCAAACTTTCTGCACCAGCTAATATTTGCCAGGACTTTAAGGATTTAGAACTTTCTTTGAAAGGCCAGTGCTGTGTCTGTTAGAGCACATTATGCTTCCAGGTTACTTGGTTTTGAATACAAATTTTCTTTATTTTGTACCATGTTTTGATTACTTCCTCAAAGCCTGCATTCTATTATTTGATAGCAGAACAAATGTTAGCAGCATGTTAGAAGGTATGACTTTTTAGAACTTATTAAATAGCAGTTGATGATGAGTTTATGTTGTGGGAGTTGATAGGAATTGTTTGGAGAACCTTGATTTAATGGAAAGCTTTGTTCTCAATGCTTTCATATATACAAAGAGCTTTTAGAAATGATTTTAGCTGTCAAGCTTCAGCTAGTAGTATTAGCACTGATAATAACATATAGAGAATGTTTTGGGCTTGCCAAGCACTTTACATACATTATTTCATTTGGTCTTTACAACCTCCCTGTGAGATAAAGCAGGCCAGGTATATTATTATCCACATTTTGCTGTTATAAAAACTGAAACTCAAACTTAATTGGATCCATCAGACAGCTAGTAAGCAGCTTAGGTAGGATTTAAACCCAAGTCTTACTGATTATAAAAATTAATCATGTTAATTACTAGAAAAAGCTAGGTAACAGCTATATGTCACAGTAGATAGAGTGCTGGGTCTGGAGTCAAGAAGAGTCGAGTTCAGATCCAGCCTCAGACACATCTATCTATCTATCTATCTATCTATCTATCTATCTATCTATCTATCTATCTCTTATCTCGCTATCTAATAATCTATCTCTCTCTTTCTCCCTCTATTTATCCATCCATCCATCCATCCATCCATCCATCCATCCATCCATCTATCTAACCCCCTCTATCTAATCTCTCTCTCTTTCATCTATCTCTATCTATCTATCTAATCTATCTCTCTCTTTCTCCCTCTATTTATCCATCCATCTATCCATCTATCTATCTAACCCCCTCTATCTAATCTCTGTCTCTTTCATCTCTCTCTCTCTCTCTCTCTCTCTCTCTCTCTCTCTCTCTCTATCTATCTATCTATCTATCTATCTATATCTATCACCCTTACCTTCTGTCTTAGAATTGATACTAAGTATCGATTCCAAAGCAGAAGAAGGCTAAGGGCTGGGTAATGGAGGTTGAATGATTTGCCTAGGGTCACACAGCTAGGAAGTAGCTGAGGTCAAGCTTGGCTCTCTATCCATCTCAGGCACGTTGAGTAATTGTATGACCCTGAGTAAGTCATTTAATTTCTGTCTGCCTGTTTCCTCATCATAAAATGGGGATAATAAAAGCCCCCTGCTCCCAGGGTGGCTGTAAGCATCAAAAGAGATAAGAGTAAAGCAGTTTGTCAATCTTCTAACACTATTTAAGCAGCAGCACTTCTCATTCCCATCTTCATCCCTTCTCATCCCCACCATTACTTAGGGTTAGACACTGTGACAAGTTAGACAAGACAGTTGAGGTTTTAAAATCTTTTCTTATACACTTCTAGTGTATCTCCTAAGATTTCATATGGTTTCATGCTTTTGAGTCCCAAGTTTGGTTTCCAGACCTACAACTACCTAGGTTGTCTCTCCCTTCTCTTTTTGACATTGTTTCATAATTTCTAAAATATATATTTTATTGAATTTTCTCTATTCAATAAAGTTATGGTGAGAATAAAATTGGATTCTACTGATGATGAACAGAATGTCTAGGCCTAAGTACTGCCCTAGTCTGGCTCTCTATTCACTGAGTCACCTAGCTGCCCTTCATTACCTTTTTTTATTTTTTTATTAAACCCTTAACTTCTGTGTATTGGCTCCTAGGTGGAAGAGTGGTAAGGGTGGGCAATGGGGGTCAAGTGACTTGCCCAGGGTCACACAGCTGGGAAGTGTCTGAAGCCAGATTTGAACCTAGGACACCCATCTCTAGGCCTGACTCTCAATCCACTGAGCTACCCAGCTGCCCATTCCCTTTTTTTAAAGACGAGAGAATTTTAAGTTCACACACCTGAAGTGATTTCCCCATGCTCACACAGCTAGGAAGTGTCTGATTCCTCTTGATTCTAAGTCCAGCATTCTATACTCAATTCTTTGATTGCTACTTAAATACGCCCTATTATTTTTGTCCATTATGGTAATTCTAATAATACTATACATGCTGTTTTAAAGGAAAAGAAGAGAGCAGCATATCATCCTATAAATATATTTTTCCTATAATGGAGTCACTTGGAAGAATCCCAACTCCTGAGAGGATTGACCTAAGAAAGTAGCGGAGGTCTTCTTTCCATATAGAACTTCTGCAAGGGTCTTGGAGCGTCTGTTGACCTCCTGCCACCTGGATCATTGTTTGATGATTCTCTTACTACAAAAATAAAATAGCTTTTCAGGCAGAGTCTTTGAGCACATACCGGATAGTGAAATAATGGCCTGCGTTAATTCAGGACTAATTTACCAAGAAACATGAAAAGAAACACTTCACTGGACCTTCCTATATATCAAGGTAAACAGTTTTAAAGTTATTCGCCCAGAATTAAATAACTAGTAAGTGTATAAGACCACTCTGGTGAATGCTAGTCTTTTTTAATCTGGTCGCATCTAGATGCTTCAGTGGATCGAGTACTGGGCCTGGAGAGAGGAAGACTTTGAGTTCAAATCCGGCCTCAGATACTTACTAACTGGTTAATCCTGGGCAAATCTGCTAACTTCTGTTTGCCTTAATACACTGGAGAAGGAAATAGCAAACCACTCTGGTATCTTTGCCAAGAAAATCCTATGGACAATATGGCCCATGGTGTCATGAATAGTAACAGTCAGGCACTACTGAACAACTTCCTCTTTCCAAGTGATTGGTAGAGATCTCCTCACTGTAGCTTAAAGCCTGTGATTAAGTTGGTATCAAGAAATCCCATCAGAAGAAAACCTCTCTACCAGTTCAGACCAGCATCTTCAGTCACTTAGAGCCCCAGAGAGTTACCCGAGCAGGGAGAAGTTAATTGTCTAGGATCACACAGACAGTATGTGTCAGAAGCAGGACATGAACTTGACTCCATGCTTGGATCTTTCTCTGTTACACCATACCTCTCTATAATCTCAAAGAAGTGCCGTGAAGCAGCCGTAGGGCGTTTGTTCATTTACCACAAAATGCTCACTGACTTGGTGAGTCTCCTTTTGCAAGACACTAATAGAAATTTTCTCAGTGTCATTTTTAGACCCAATATTTTCTAGTTTAATAGAGCTATAGGATGGCTCTCAAGTTTAAACATGATGAAGTACCTTCTTACCCTGTTTTTAATGGCCACATTAACAATTGAAACCATACAACACTGAATTATTAATGCTGAACACTGAACAGATGCCACTAGATATTTTTCTTTTGATTGGCTTTTAGAATAATGCACAGAGCCAACAGTAAATGTTCCTGAGTACCGACTGTCAGCTGCACAGGAAAAAGGAAATGGGGATAGAGAGAGGAAAAAGGTGAATATAGGCAGTCTTGTCAAAAAGTTTCCTTTAAGGGGGCAGCTGGGTAGCTCAGTGGATTGAGTCAGGCCTAGAGACAGGAGGTCCTAGGTTCAAATCCAGCCTCAGCCACTTCCCAGCTGTGTGACCCTGGGCAAGTCACTTGACCCCCATTGCCCACCCTACCACTCTTCCACCTATGAGACAATACACCGAAGTTAAGGGTTTTAAAAAAAAAAAAGTTTCCTTTATATGCACTGAGACTGAGATGAGATATGGTCTTAATTTACAAGAAAGTCAAATGACCAGATATCTAGAACCTTTTCAATGTGGGCATCATGAGATAATGAAGTATGTTACCCAAAGAAGTTGTGGAATTTACTAGTAATGGAATAACAACTTTTTTTTTTTGGAGTGATTTCCATGCTGAGGTATAGATACTCTTAGAAAACTCACCAGGATTTCTGCTTTGGGTTGTATGGTTTATAACCATGTGGATAAAACTATGTTATCATTCCCAGTAGAGATAGGTGAATTTTATTGCCATCCCACCCTCTCCCCCCAAAAAACAACTTAAAAGAAATTGTTTTTTTTCCAGCAAGCAACTTTTTAATGAGATCCTGTGTGGCATATGTTTAGATTGCTAGACTTAGCAATAAGAAGAACTGGGTTTAAATCCCAACCCAGTCACTCTCTAGTTATGTGTGACATCTTGGGAAAATTATTCAGCTTTCTGATCTTCAATTTTCTCTTCTGCAAAATAAGAGGGTTAGACCAGGTGATCTCTAAGATCCATATCATGTAGAAATTTATGATCCCATGAAAGCATAAAAGTTACCTTTTTTCCCTCCTTCTTCAACGGGATTTCTATTCATTGTTTTGGCCTTCCATTCAAAATTTTACTTTAGTTAAAAAAAACTTAATGATAAACTTGTGCACATTTTAAAAGATTCTGCTCTTTGGTCTATTGTATATACTGAAAGCAGGGTAGATAAGTGCTACAATAGATAGAATACTGGGACTGGAGTCAGGAAGATTTGAGTTCAAATCTAGCCTCAGACACTCAGTAGCTGGGTGACCCTGAGCAAGTTACTTAATCCTACTTGCCCCAGTTCCTTCATCTGCAAAATAAGCTGGAGAAACAAGTGGGAAACCACTTCAGTATCTTTCCCAATCCCAAATGGGATCAGGAAGAATCTGACACCACTAAAATAACTGAACAACAAAAACTACCCTGGTCCCCTTTATAATATATCATTGCTCAGCTCTTGGCTTTATTTAATTACAAGGTCTATACACAGTACCAGAGGCCTAGGACATGTTGAGGTGAAAATATCTGAGCATCTTTGTTCCTAGAGTAACAAATCTCTTTTCTTTAAGCTGCCTTGGTAATAAAAGGTCAGGCCACTGAAAGTATGGATGATTAAATCTCCCAACTATCTTAAGCAAGGAGGCTAAATTCCTTTCATTGCTCCCCCTATTTTTGCTGGCAAAGATGTGGGCAGTCCACTCAGTCCATCTATCAAAGCTGGTACCAGTTCCCTGGGGTACCAGTTTCTGGCAAGTGAACTACTTCTCAGCCAGCATATTCAAAATAATCTACAACAGATGCCTTCCTATTATTTTATTTTTTAGTTTCTGCATTTTTAAAATTTGAAGTTATTTTATTTTTCCAATTCCCAATGACAATTTTCAGCATACTTTTTCCAAAATTATATGATTCAAATTATCTTTCTCCTTCCCTTCCCTCCCCTTCTGGGAGATGGTAAGCAATTTGATCTGGGTTATATATGTATTAACATGCAAAACATACTTCCAAGTCTTTCTATTTTTGACTTCAAGTTACACATTTTTGTAACTCAGATTCTTCTTCCTATTCTCATGGCCAATGAGGGCCAAAAGGAATTTCAGAAAGCAAATTCTCTCAGATTGACACTCATTTCTAGACCCTCTGGCTGATCAGTTTGATATTGATACCCAGTTGTAAGATCTCTGTCTATCCTTTCTCCCATTTTCAGCAATCAGGCAGCATTTATTTATAGGCTCTGTACTAATTGCTATGGACACAAAGAAAGTCCCTTCCTTTGAGTAGATCACATCCTGATGGGGAAGACAATATATAAATAACTATTTCTTTACAAAATACATACAGGGTAGATGGAAGGTAAGTTCAGAGGGAAGACACTAGCAGTGGGCAGGACAGAACTGATGTATGACTGTTAGACTTTAAAAACCTGCATGAATTTTTCTTTGGATTTGAGTGGTATCTTTTAGCAAAAGTTCCAATGAGATTTTGGGAATAAGAAGGTAATTAAGGGCCATTTTTGTCACAGAGCCTCAAGAGATTCCATGGAAATTCTTTTCTGTTTGGAACATGCTTTAAATGGGCCATAATGCGCGCGCCCCCCCCCCCCCCCTTTAAGATACTGTTTTACCTTCTCAGAATATAACATTAGAAATGACAGGCTGAATTTAACCAGTATTGGTATGGGAAGATGTAAGGCAGAAACAAAGGTAATCAGAGTAACAGACTTCTTGAGAAGGTATGAGGGAAGGTGGAATCAAAGACAAAGGAGGAAGGGTTAACCTTGAAGGAAAAGGATAATTATCTTATTCTGAAATGAGTGAAGAAGTAGGGGCAAGGAAAATAAAGTCCCCTTAGTGGGGATTTTTGAGGGGTTAAATAATTAGTAAGTGATGATAAAGAGGGATTTATCTTTCCTAAGAGTTTGGGAGTGAAGAAGAGATAGGTTTGAGTGTATAGGTGGAATTTGGGTAGAGTTAAGTGATCGGATGCCTTGATAACAGAGGTGTCAGAAATAAGGCCTGTTGACCCAATTTAAGATGTAATTGGGAAATAGTAAGCAAAATCAATAGATATAGTAAAACATAGATAATGTTAGTATGTGAGTTTCTAAGTCAATATGTAGCCCATAGGGATCCTTATGTATGGTTTAATAGCCTTTGTTTTTTCTTTTTGTTGTTGTTTTTTGTTTGAGTTTGATACCCCTCCCTGAGAAATAATGGATTCTTCCTAACAGCAGACATTTAAGCAAAAGCTAGATGGCTACTAGTTGTGTCTATTGTGGAAAGAATTCTTGATTATTTATGGCTTTGCCCATGTGGCTCCTGAAGTCCCTTCTTGCTCTTACATTGGATGGTCCTCCAATATTCTTTGTATATTTTAGGAACTGAAGATAACACAAGTTAGTAGGCTTGCTCAAAGCTACATGAGTCGTAGAACTCAAACCCAGGTCTCAGATTCTGTGGGAGTTTTTTTTGCCCATGACTATGGGTTCAGTAAAAAAGGAGACACAGTCTTTTGATGAGACACAGGAGAAGAGGGCACAGGAGTGAGATTGGAAACTTAAAGAAAGGAGAAAATGTTTAGAATAGCTGCTGTGAGGGATGTAATACTCATGCAATGTAATCGTCCTTGAAAGAAGGAAACAGTTTCTATATTGCAATGACAAGATATCTGAAGAGAGATAACAGAAATTTGTATTTAATCCAAATATGAGGATTTCATTACTTTCTTTGGCATAAAAGCTTGAGCATTAGAGCAGGGAAGGGTGAGAGTTGGCCAGATTTTAGAAATGACAGGGAAGGATGGGCAGAAGGTCAAAGAAGTAATGGATTCAAAGGAAGAGCCCAAGAATGGCCTTAAAATGACTGATAACTGAGTTAGAGGCTAGGTAGAGGTACACAAAGCCAAAACAAGGGATAGCTTGATAGAAAAGGGTATGGTTAAGGAGCTAGAGCTCCTGGTGAAGGAAGACTAAGAGTGAACTGAGTAGTAGAATGTGGGAAAGATAAAAATTGTGGTCGAAGAGAATGTTAGAAATCAATCTTGAAACTAACAGTTCTGATTGTGAGGTCTAAGGTATGCTTGTCTCATTGGGTGTTTGAAGCCTAGTTAAAGTGGAAAGATTTTAAAAATTTCAAATCTATGATGGCAGGATGTTATAAAGATTATCAGCAGAGATAGTGAAGCCCTTGCTACTTACCATTGAACAGTACCAGTAGAATATGTTGCTAAATCCTGTCTCTAGAGGAATCTATCAAAATTATACCTTTACACTTATTTCACTTTCTGCTGTGGCATAGTTATTTGAGTATGTATATTTCCACCCCACCTCAATTAAAGTGTAAGCTCCTTGTATAGGAACTCTCTCCACATTTCAAGCATTGTTATTTAATAAATATTTGTTGACAAATAGAAACTCTTGAGTCTTTTTCATGAGAGCAGACTGACAGTATATTTCCTAGTCATGTTCTTTTCTTAGTCTTCACTCAGTATTTTTCAACCCATTTTCTCAATAGTTTGCCATTTTCCCAGACACTCATCAGTGGCATCCATCTCCTATGAAGTCTTCCAAGTTTATAGTACACTCTGGGATTCCACATTTACTGAAATGACCCTCAACTTCAACTGAATGCCTGGATCTCAAAAGTATTCCCATTCAGTGCTAGTTGACATGGCTTTGGACCAGCTGGTATCTCCCCAATAGCTGCAAAAGATGCTATCATCATAATTAAAACCATTTTCCCTCTCAACTGCTTAGTAGTGAATTTGTGAAAGTATTTCATAATTTAAAAAAAACAACAACTCATAAGTATCACCAAGGAAGCTAGGGAAAGTCAAAAAGGTTAAAAGAAGAGTGTTCTTGGTATATATTGATCCTTGTGGTGGGTGGGCAGCATTTGCTAATTCTCTGTCGGTTGCTTCACAGACAGCAAAGAAATTTAACCTGTTCCTGCGGCGGCGTCTCATGGTAATCCAGTGTTGTTTTACACTGCTCACAGTTTGGATGGCTGCAGTGAAAACCTGCTTTCCTGGGTGGCAGCTTTTTTAGCTCAGCACTTCCCCGCCATTGAACAACTTTGTTAGATCTGAGTGATCCCCACTCATTTCCTAGACCATAGCTCCTATGGACTTAGAGGAGTCATCTCAGATGTTTGCACAACGGCAGAAGTGATTCTGCTTATCTAAGGCTACGTGGCTGCTATTTTGCCAACTAAAAGAATCTGAATGTCAGGAAGCCCATTCTGGAATGTAGACATCATGGACCCAGTGTCGCATAGAATAAAGATCCCTGCTCCTGTGCTTGGTTCATTCTTGCCTACAGTATGTCTCCCTTAGCTGGCCGCAACAATCATTTGTGACCAGGCGTAAGACCAGACCCTTCTCCAAAGCACAGGAGAACCAATTCTCGCTCTTCCCCTCCTCCCAACATAATCAGATTTGTCACAGGAAATTCCTCCTACGGTACAATTATTGCCAACCAAGTTGAGTGGGAGACAGACGTCCCTATGTCCTCATTCACATATAGTCATCCAAAGATCATCAGTTAAATAGAAGATGATATTTCGATCATATTAGGAGAACTATAGTTGTATTCAAAATGCAAGCATATTTCCAGTTTGGAGAAGCTTAAATGTCTTGACTTGACTGGATATGATACAAGTTACATAAATAAGATATTCAGTCGAGATTCACATGACCCACTGCTTTGGAGTCAGAGGACCTGGATTATAATCCCAGTCCCACTGCCTATTACTTGTGTGATGTTGGGCAAGGTATTTTTTCACATAAATGACCCTCGTTTTCTGCCTCTGTAAAATTATAAGGCTTGACTAGATCCCAGAGGGTCACTTTATTCTCAGTGATCCAAGGATGACAATACCCCCATTTCATCTGCCAATAATGACCTGGTTACACTTTTGTCTAAATGGCTTGGCATGATTGGGCCACAGATTTGCTTCCCTTTTAGAACATAGTAAAATATCTCAGAGCAGTGATGGGCAAACTACAGCCTACAGGCCAGATGTGGCCCCCTGAAATTTTCTATCCTGCTGTGCATTATTTCTAACCTGACAAATACAATGAGTAGGATACAATACAATGAAACTTCGAAAGAGTTGCCTTAAAAACAGACTGACAGATGAACATTTCCTTTGGCCCCCTCTTTAAAAAGTTTGCCCGTCACTGTCTTAGATCAATCCTAGCAGCCTTGGTGCCAGGTGTGTGAACCACTAATAGTATTAAATTTAATCTTCCCTCCCCTCTCCCCCCAATTACATGTAAAAACAGTTTCCAACATTTTTCAAAGAATTTTGCCTTGGATTCTCTCCCTCCCACTCTCCTCCCCTCACCAACCCCCCAAACCCCTTGAGATAGATTTTACATATATTTCATATAGATTTTACATGTGAAATCTCTGTGAACCACTTATTGGACTAGGGAAACCCACCACTAC
>NC_058135.1:246725814-246832829 GCF_016433145.1 Gracilinanus agilis
AGTTGGCGTCTGGAACTGGAAGAAGAAGCATCTCCTGAGACCACAGACAGATTACACTCTGTATTGTCACGTGGGTAAGTTAGGCTGGCTTCCTTGGCCTAGTTGGCCAATTCTAAACTCTGCCTATCCGGCTGTTGGGCCTTGCGGCTTACAGCTTCATTTATTTAGACTTCTAACCTCCCTCTTCTCTTTATCCCTACTTTACCTACCTGATTGTAAATAAACTCCTCAACCCGATTCTGACTTGGGTCTGATTTAATTACGGAATCAACCTGAATTGTTGATTCCTGGCGGCCACATAATTTTAATATATAGCTAATAACTAAATTTTAATTCTTACATGTTAGAGCATAATATAATATATAGCATTATATTATGATACATAGAATAATTATAAAATAAGATATATAGAATATATAATAATTTAATATAATGTATTATGATATGATATTATTACATTCTCTCTATTAGATGCTTTACCCCAGAAATGAAGAAGAAATATTCCTGGAGCCACTAATAGGCAGCTAGGTGTCACTATGGATTAAGCACTAAGCCTAGAATCAGAAAGACCTGAATTCATATCCTGCCTCAGACATATTAGCTGTACGACCCTGGGCAAGGTCAGTTAGCTTTTGTCTGCTTCAGTTTCCTCAACTATAAAATGAAGATGATGATAATGACATTGACTTACTAGCGTTCTAGTAGAAAATAATAGTATAGTTTTATACATGTTAAAGTTATTAAGAAATATATAAATATTGCAATAGTGGTCTTGTCCACAGTTTGGGGCTGTTGCTTGGCTTTATTGTCCCCAAATCACCAGGAGCAAGTGGAGCAGGCATGGAACGGGGGTAAGAGCAGGGGTGGGCTTAGTTTAGTCTGTGTCTTCTCTGCCCAAAGCTCCTACTGCACAAGAAGCTATGTGCTCTACACTTGGTGCAAGACTGGTACAAGGGAAGGAAATGGCAAACTACTGTAGTGTCATTGCCAAGAAAACCCCAAATGAGGGTCATGAAGAGTCAGACACAACTGAGGAACACAACAAAAGTATGATATCAAGCAAGTCACCTTGTTTGACCTTGGTGGTCTTCCATTTCCCTTTCTTAGCCTCAATTTCCACTTTTGTTTAATGCAAATATATGTCTGGCTGATCAAGGTCCCTTTGCACTTTTATGATTTCCACTAAGAATTTAATTTCTCTTCATTTGTTAAAGCAAATAATTCTGACCACACCAATGAAGTCACTTAATTAAATCCATCTAATTAAATCCAGCTCCAGGTATATCTGTAAGAATTTTTGATAAATAAATATTCTTAGCCTTTCAATATATGCTAGTCATATAGACACACATCCTGACTGACGTTCACCCATTCATTCTGACTAACAGGCAAAAGAAAAAGAACTATTTAAGTTTGGAAGAGAATGTCAAGAAAACCTTGTTCTTCTCAATCAGTACATTCTTTCCCCGGCAGTCTTGAACAGTGGGGAAGTAGAAAGAGTACAGGAAAGATGGATGATTGTCTTGATGTGTTAAGAAATATAATGACACCTTTACCAGTATGAGCCTGATGATGTGCTCAGAGACGTAGAACAAGGGGAAATGGCTTCTTTGACTTGCGACTGATAGCTTACAACTAGGTCAGCCTAGATGATGGATTGTGCTGTGTAAGATCAGGAAGGGAACTTTGGAAATTACCAAGTTCAACTCCCTTGTTTTTCAAAAAGAAGAAATTAGGCTCAGATCAGGTTAAGTAGCATTTGTAGATTTGATTGTTTAAATGTGGAAAAAGAGAAAGGTCCAGTCTGGGGCTGATAATCATAAGCACTTCCCTTCTCTCCTCTTTTTTCTCTTCTTCTCTTCTCTTCTCTTCTCTTCTCTTCTCTTCTCTTCTCTTCTCTTCTCTTCTCTTCTCTCTCTTCTTTTCATCAGTTCAGTCTTGGTAGTTATATGAGCTAAGAATAGTTTCAGCGAAGACATTTCTTACTGCAGTTTTGTAATGACTATCTATGTAGCTCTGGGGAAGTAATTGCTCCCCCCCCTTTTTTTTTTTAAGCAGCAATGTTGATTTTTAAAATGAAGAGCCTAGTGATGGAAATTTTGGTTTTATTCTAGAGAGTTTAAGCTTGATCTTTTTACTTCTTGAGGGATCACTTTACTCTTAGAATTCTTAGATTTGCCAAGTGAGTGATTAGTTTTCACTTAGCATTATTTTGAAAGGGTTGATTTTTGTGTGGTGTGGTGGATAGGGAGTTGACTTTAAGAGTCAGAAGGACCTGAATTCAAGCCCCACCTTAGACACATATTGGTTGTGATGCCCTGGGTAAATCCCTTAACTACTTAGTTCAACAGACAACTCATAATGCTGAAATTTGCAGAGAAGGTGTCATTCCACATTGGTAAAAGAAATTTCTATTTCTTGGAGTTCTCTATGCTAATGAAATTAAAACTCCTTATTCCTTTTAAAATTGTTTAATGTGGTAAAATAAATATTCTCTAATAAGGGATCCATGTCTTAGATGGGCATGAGTCTTTGGTTTCCTTTGTAAGTCTTTGGATTTTGTTTTATATATTTAAATTATTCTGAGAAGAGAGTCTATAGACTTTATCAGATTTCTAAAGGGGATACATGACTGAAAAAAAGTCATACATGAAATAGCATTAAAAGCTGTTATTATTCTCTCATTGTCACTGGTTATATGAGGAATGCAGACACAAACCAATTAAGTTGTTCATATTCATGTTCGAATCTAAAGTAAATCTAAAATAAATGAATCCAAATTAAAAGCCAACATGTAAATTTTTTGTAATGTTGTATTTATTTCTTCTAATAACCAGCTTTCAATTTCTCCAACCATATCTTTGATCATTCAATCCATCAACAAACATATTGAGTTCCTATTGTGTATTAGGCATTGTATAGAGAAGTCAAAGATAAAAATGCAAAGGTCTTTACCATCTGAGGGTTTACAATCTGTTAAGGAACAGTACACATATAAAGGTAAATACATTCTTAATGTTGTTCACGGGGTTAAAGATGTTTGAGCTGAAAGTGACATTAGAGACCATTGAATCTTGACTCATTTTACAGGTAAACTGAGGACCACAGAAGTTACCTGGGGTAGTATGTATTTCAGGCAGGATTTGAACCCGGATCTTCATGACCCTGACTCTTAAGTCTAGGGTCCCATAACTATACCCATGTTACTTCTCTTTTATTTTGAAATTTGATTCAAGACAACAGATATAATTAGCCTGCCACTTTTTTTTTAACTGGGTGGAGGATGTTAATAAAGGATAATTAGGTAAGTTAAACATTAATACTAATTTTGATTTACAAGCAAGTGAGGTCATCAACAGGAGAATTATGTTCATGGGAACAGTTTATCTTTTTGTAGATAACTGATATTATTTTAAGCATTATTATAGGACTTTTACTTATATAATGATAAGAATATATTGTGGAGAGCAGCTGGGTAGCTCAGTTCATTGAGAACCAGACCTAGAGATGGGAGGTCCTGGGTTCGAATTTGGCCTCAGACACTTCCTAGCTGTGTGACCCTGGGCAAGTCACTTGACCCCTATTGCCTACCCTTACCACTCTTCCGCCTTGGAGCCAATACACAGTATTGACTCTAAGATGGAAGGTAAGGGTTTGAAAAAAAAAGAATATATTGTGAAACATAACTCATTTTTTGGAATGCAGCACATTTAAGGTATTGTTGTTTCCTTTAATAATATCAGTCAACCCATTTCAAGATGTTGTCAAAAACTTCCTAAGCCAGTGTAGATTACAGTGTGAGATCCTCCATTATAAAATTTATCCCATATAATCATGAATCATGCTTAGTCCAACATGCTCATATTCTTGCCTAATTCCCTTTTACTTCAATTGAGGGAGGGAATGGGGAATCAGGGTGAACATAATCGAACAAATAACTCTAGACCAGTCAGAGAACTGCTTTTTGTATTTCTTTGGACTTTTCCCAGGTGAGTTGCTCTGTTTACATCCAGTAGGCATTTTGTAAATGTTTGTTTGAATCGAATTAAATCCCCCTACTGGCAAGTATTTCATCCTGGCATGTATAGAGTATTAGGATTTGATGTTCTTATTAGAGAATTAAAACATGTTGCTATATTTAAGAATCACAGATGAAGAAATCTTATTCAAATTTTGAATATATTATTTCTATTCTTCCCTAAGAGAAAGAAATAGAAGCAATTTTGAGAGGGGAGCAAGGAGCGAGAGAAGCAGAGGGAAAGAGAAAGAATATGAATTTCTTTCAATTTGACTTTTTAAAAATATTTTAGACATTTTATGGTTTGTAAATCCAATCTCTTGAGTATGTTACAGTGTAGAAGTCAAAATGAGTCTTTGCTTATATTTATGTATCTATGTTATGGTTGTTTACTTGCATATTATTTAAGAAGATTCCATTAAAAACAAATATTAGTATTAAAAAGAAGAAACAAAGCCTGTGTTCAACTAAGTAGAAGCCCTAGGTGTTTCAACATATACAAATTTCACGTAGTGTGCTTATATATTTTATTGAGCCAACATGATGCTGATGACATCTCCATCATGACTCCTTTCGTCTCTGTAGGAAAGAAGAAGGGAATTTGAAAACAATCTCTTGAAGTCTGGCCTGGAATTAGAAACAGAAGACAAAAAGGTAAATATGATTGTTAGTGCCCTTACTTCCCCTCTTTGGCAAGGTTCATCTGAAACAAAAACTAAAAGCGGGGTTCCCCAGCAGCCTCAGAGTTGGGAGTCCTTGACTTCCAGGCCTAACCCCTACATTTCTGAGCTGTGAGACTCTGGGCGAAGCGCCAGGCTTCCTTGGACCTCATCTTTCCTTCCTCAGTATGTTGGGCAAAATAACTGATTCTGCATCTTTCATCTTCTTGGGAGAAAGGTACTTTGCAAACAATGAAGTGCTTATAGAAATGTGAATTTTGGTTCTTCTTATTATTGCTACTCTTTTATTGGAATTTGGAAATTGGAAATTTGGAATGATGGAGATACTGTACTTTGGGATGGGAGCCCTGCTTCTCCAACATTACCAACTGAGAAGTCGGTAAAAGAAGACCAGCTTTCCTAGGTAGGATTCTCAGTGTGCCACGCTGAGGGTATAGAAGTTTGGCTCTATGTACTAAGTGTAAATGCCTCAGTCTTGCTTTATTTCAAGGACTTACATGGTTTGTCTCCTACTCTGCCTGCTTCCCACTACTCATTCTACCAATTCCAAAGTCCAATCAGGGAAATATCTCTATCCTACCATTCCTTAAATATGCCAAGTTTATTTCTGCCTCCGAACTTTCATTCATATTTCCTTGACTTTGCTATCTTAAAAATTCTATTCATCTTTTAAGGCTGAACTCAAAGTTTATCACTTTATCGAAATCTACCTTGGCTGTATTGACCCACACTGGTCTTTCCCTTTCATCCTCTGAGTTCTTCTAGTACTTGGGTTAGAATACAGAATTTAGAATATCATTATAACAGTGATAATGCATTTACATACTTTAGGATTAACAAAATGTTTTCATGGTAGAACCCCTTTGAGGAAGGAAATATGTATTATAATTTGATTTGAAAGATGAGAAAATAAAGGCTCAAAATAGAAATGTTATTTACCTAAAGTCACCCCACTAGTAAACTGGGACTTGAACCTAGTCTCCTGACTCCAGTTTCATTTCCAGTGATCTTTCCATTATACTTAACTGTTTCTCTTCAAGTTATCCTTTCTTCCCAATTAAGTAGCAATATCCTTGAAGATGGGGAGAATGTCTTATATTTTTCTAATTACCCTAGTGCCCAACAGTGCTAAACATATAGAAGACATTCTACAGATATTTATTTTCTTTTGGAACTCAGCTCAAAGTGACACCTTTTCCATCAAGCCTTCCCACTTCTTAGAGCTGGAAATACTGTCCCTCTAATTAAATTTTCCCAGACTACGTTGTATGAGTCTCTGACTTTCCCCTATTCTACCCTATTTTGTATCATAATTATCAGTGTACATCAGTGGTTCCCAAACTTTCTTGGCCTACCGCCCCCTTTCCAGAAAAAATATTACTTAGCCCCCTGGAAATTAATTTTTTTAAATTTTAATAGCAATTAATAGGAAAGATAAATGCACCTGTGGCCATCACCACCTCCCTGGATCACTGTAGCACCCACCAGGGGGCGGTGGAGCCTACTTTGGGAATCACTGGTGTACATGTTGCATCCTTCTTACTAGACTCCCTAATAGATAGAAAAAGGGGGGACCATCCAAATACTGAAGGGAAGAAGAGAGACTTGAAACTTTCATCATTTAATCTTTGTATCCCCTGTGCCAAGTCTAGGGCCCTAAGCTTACTAGGTGCTTAATGCATATTTAATCAAGTTGCCCAGAATTGTAGCCATAAAACATTAATAATAAGAGTTCAAAATAAAACAGCACTTTAACTTTACAACTTAAGTAAGACAATTTGTCAGGAACAGTAATTAAGCACCAATTCGATACATTGGGGACACTTTAATAGAACTGGTTTTACCAATATGGGAATGCCCTTTAACAGTGGAAAAATCATCCTCTGGGCTTTCTCAGTCTGCATAAGCTTTGATGGTGTTTTCCAGTGAACTTTCCCTAGGATCCTATCCAATATGGTAGGTCCCTTTGTCTATCTATAGGAAGAGTTCTTAGCTTTTTTTAATGCCATGGACTCCTTGGTCAATCTGGTGAAGACTATGGACTCTTTCTCAGAATTATGTTTTTAAATGCATAGATTAAAATCCATTGGATTACATGAAAGAAATGGATTGTATTGAAATACAGTTTCCAAATTTTAAAAAAGTTCACATACCCCCTGGTTAAGACCCCATCTTCTGTTCCTTTTTATTACATTATTACCAGTGACGTTCCCAGATAATCCATCAGTCTGGGATCCATCATATTGCCTTCATGGACAGTTTACTTTATTTTCCAGTCATATATTTCTTTGATAATCATGTATACCTTTTTTCCCTCTGAAATTACTCCTGGTAGCCTAACCAATGCCATATATCACTCCATTGCCTTTCGGATGACCTGTGACTTAAATTCTTTGGAATTAAAAAATCCTACTTATCTGTAGGGAAGGAGGACGGGAACAAGCATTCATTGAGTACTTATTATGAGCCAGGTCCTTGGCTAAGTGCTTTACAGACATTATTTCATTTGGTTCTTACAACAACATTATGAAGTGGATGCAATTATTATCTACATCTTATAGTTGAGGAAAACAAGACAGATAGAAGTTAAGTGCTTTACCCAGGGACACACAGCTGGTAAGTCTCTGACATCAGGTTTGAGCTTGGGTCTTCTTGACTCTAGGCGTAGCTCTATTCACGGCATCATCTTGTTGCCTTCTAGTGTCCTTTTGGGGATAAGTTGGTCTTTATTTCCCAGTCACGGAGCTGCGACAGGCTCTGGTTATAATGGAGATTCAAAGCAAAATGCTCCCTGCCCTCATTGAACTGACATTCTATGAAGGAGGCACATTGTATGCACAGTTGAGGGCAGCCGTGATCCTCACAAAGTGAGCTCGGAGTTCTGAAGGAAAATCTGAAGAGGAGAATGCCAACAACTGGCTCTACAGACCAACGGGGGGAGGTAGATGATGTCAGTCTTTTACAGATGAAGGCACTGAGGCTGGGAGAAGACAAATGACTTGATTAGTCACAAGCGAGTAAGCGTCAGAGGTAGTATTTGGACCCAGGTTCTCCTGACTGCCGGTACAGTACGTTTCTGATGGCAACATACCACTTCTCTAAAAACGCAAGCAATCATCCTGAATGTTTTACTTAACCTCAAATCATACCCTCGAAGTCTTTTTCGTTTGGCTGGCTTTTAAGTGTAGAACATGGCTTACTTTTATGTCTCATGCCTTTGTCCTAAGAACAAGGTGAAAGAAAAAAGCTGTGCTTTGCTTTGTTTTGGTCCCAGCATGTTTAATTTCACTGTTTCTTCTCCCTTTTAGGACTCCGAGGATGGGCGAACTTACTTTGTCAAGATCCATGCCCCTTGGGAGGTGCTGACCACCTACGCAGAAGTGCTGAACATAAAGATGCCCATTCGTGAGAATGACATTCCCCCAGCCAGCGAGAATCCCTTTGAGTTTATGTTTGAGCCTTTCCGGCTCCCAAAGAACGTGATAAACCCCGAGCCGGACTACTTCACAGCCCCATTCAGCAAGCAGAGGCAGGAGCTCTTCCTCATCGAAGATGAGAACACCTTTTTCTCACCATCAGTGAGAAATAGAATTGTAGGTAGACACTCTCTAGGCTTCTCCCTCCAAATGGGACGTCCCCACCAGTGTGCGTGTGCTTAGATGATAAGGGGCTGTCGGGCAGCGCTGGGCCGTGTGGATGTACATGATTTCAGGCTGAACCTTAAGGCAGTCGAGTCTAGAGTTCTCCGTACGCACTTTCTTTGGGACTGATCAGCTCTCTCTCCCCCCACCCAATTTAGTAACCAAATGAATGCCCATTAATCAGCGTTTGTTTATGAAGCATGCACTCTGGCTGCCATGTCCTGGGTATACAAGAGGAGACAAAAGACAGTGGCCTCAGAGCTTGTAATCTAGCGGGGCAGACAACGTGCAAACAGGAGAGGAGGCGCAGGAATTGAGAGGGGTTGAGGAAGGCTTCCTGTAGAAGGAAGGTTTTTAGTTGGAAGCCAGGGAAGTGAGTAGTCAGAGCTGGAGGGAGAGCATTGCCAGCATGGGGGACAATCAGAGAAAATGCCCAGGACCATCGAAACAAAGAAAAGTTAATAAGCAAAATAAACCGGTCCAAGATTGGGTGACATGACAATGGATTCCACCTTCAGCCCCTCTGTGCCAAGAGCAGGAGGCGAGCTCTTTCCTGTCTAGAAGGAATGTTAGTCATTTCATCTAATCTAGATTTTACTACTTCTTAGTGTTGTTTACCGTTAGATGGTTATAGATCATCTGTATATTGCTTTCTTGGTGCTGCTGTAATTTCTTTATTCTATTAATTCATCTATGTTTCCTCATGTTTGTCTGAAGACATCCCATTCATTATTTCTTGTTTAATAAGTTATGGGGGGAACGTTGCTGTATCACTGACTATGAAAGGAAAAAAGGTATTATTGTTCCTCTGCAAAGATAAAATTCCTAGAGATCTTAACCCTAAAATGACTTAAGTTTGGGACATTTAGTATTAAATAGCTGGAGGTGGGGAATATGGCATAGTGTAGAGAGCACAATAATATTTCCTAACTCTCAGATTCCATAGTTTTTCATCTACTCCCTTGTTGATGGGCCACCTACTCTGTTTCCAGTTTTGTTTTGCTCTCCCCAAAAGGGCTGCTATGAAATTAATTTAGTTTATAGGAGATCTTTCTCTCTGTCCCTGCTCTCCTTAGGCTATATACTCTAATAGAATCTTGAGGCCATAGAGCATAATAGTTTATGATTCAGAATATTTCCCAGGTAAATGCACAAGAAGCCCTGCCTCCCCACCCTCAGATGTGCAAAGGAAGAGGACCTGAAGCCTCATCTAGAGAAGGTATTATGGTACCTGAGAATCTGAAAGAGTTCTCATTGCTATGTGCATAGAGCCATGGTACCCAGACTATCTATTCAAGTTTATCTTCATAGCAGAAAGCAAATATGCATGAGCTAAAGAGTGAACCAAAGTGTAACCTCTGTGGTTTGGAGTATGATAATACTAAAAATGCTAGTTGATGTGTCATTGTGGCTAGAAGTCATGGTGACTAGGCAACTCGCCTTCTTGAGCTCTGCTGAAGACAGTCATACTCTTTGTTGTTCATTCATTTTTTCATTCGTATCCAACTCTTCGAGAGCACTTTTGTAGTTTTCTTGGCAGAGATCCTGGAGTGGTTTGTCATTTCTTTCTCCAGCTCATTTTACAGAAACTGAGGCAAATAAGGTTACGTGACTTGCCCAAGGTCACCTAGCTAGTGTCTGGAGCCCAATTTGAACTCAGGAAAATGAATCTTCTTGATTCCAGGACTGGCACTCAAGCTCCTATACCACCCAGCTGCCCCTAGCTGAAAACAGTTACAGAAATTTAAGCTTTTCAGGAAGAGGACATCTTTTTTTAACCCAGTAATTGATATTATGAATCAAACCCAACTCTGGATGGGACTAGATGACCTCAGCCTCATGATCATGTCACGGGTAGAAAACCTAGCCAATGTCACCAAGTAGGAAATACTTTCAGTGCCAGCTTAGTGATAGATTAGTCATCTTTTGTCTGAAGATCAGGATCTTAGGCCATAGGGATGGGAGACCTAAAGCTGGAAGGCATCTCAGAGGCCATCTAGTCCAACCCATTCCTTTTTTTTTTTAAACCCTTACCCTCTATCTTAGAATCAATATGAAGTGTCAGTGCCAAGGCAAGAACAACAGCAGAGCCTAGGCAATTGAGGTTAGGTGACTTGCCTGTGGTTACCCAGCTAGGAAATGTTTGGGGCCAGATTTGAGCCCAGGACTTCCCATCTCCAGGCCTGGCACTCTATCCACTGAGCCACCTAGTTGCCCTCATCCTTTGTTTCTAAGCGCCAAAGACTCCATCACTTACTTGCACGTTGTCAAGTAAGTGTGTCAGCACATTGTGTCCCCCAGGTGGAGAAAACTCTCTCTAAAGAGAGCATTCCATTTCCATTGCTAAATGGACCAGGTGATATTTGCTGACTATGTTATTGAGGGAGATGCAATGCCTGGAACCAGTGTGGATTCTGAAAATAAATAATTAACCAAATTTCTCACCAGTCTCTGAGCTGTCTTGATTGCTGGATTGGAACTCAGAATTCTTTTGAAATATAATTCAACAAACATTTATTTTTTTAATTAAAAAACAAAAACCTTTACCTTCCATCTTAGAATCAATGCTAAGTATCAGTTCCAAGGCAGAGGAGTCATAAGGGTTAGGCAATAGGGGTTAAGGGACTTGTCCAGAGTCACAAAACTAGGGAATGTCTGAGGCCAGATTTGAACTTAAGAGCTCCCATCTTCAGGTCTGGCTCCCTATCTAGTGAACCGCTTAACTGCCCCTCTTCGACAGATATTTATTAAGAACTGGCACCATGCTGGACAATATAATCCTTTCTCTCAAAGAGCTGACAGTCTAATAGATCCTAGATGAGAAAGATAAGTGCGATTAATGAATCTCTGGGGACGCTCACTTCCCTTTATGTCTTTCCTTTTTGGTGGGGAGAGAGGGTGGAATAATTGGTTTTATCAATCTAAGATGCTCTTGGTGTGGATAGTCCCTCTATTGATACATGTTGTCATCTTACGTGTAAATCATCTTTGAGTATTGCCTGGGCACACTGAGAGATGAAGTGACCTCTTTATGGTCACACAAATATTTTGTGTCAGAAGTAGGACTTGAATCAGTTTTCCTGAAGCCAGGGTTGGATCTCTCTGCATTATACCATATTGTCCCATTCCAGTTATTTAATACTAGGTGTCCCAAATTGAAGTCATTTTAGGGTTAAGATCTCTAGGGGTTTTCTCTCTTTGCAGAGGGACAATAATACCTGTTTTTCCTTTCATGGTCAGTGATACAGCAACTTTCCCCCCATAATCCTTTTTCCCAAGTGCTAGGACTTTGTAAATTATTATTCCTTTGTAACTTGTATGTATACATATGGATGGTGCTTTTGCTCTTTCTAAATCACTTTAACATGTGTTGCATCAAGGGGATAGCTGGGTAGCTCAGTGGATGGAGAGCCAGGCCTAGAGACGGGAGGTCCTAGGTTCAAATCTGGTCTCAGACACTTCCCAGCTATGTCACCCTGGGCAAGTCATTTGACCCCCATTGCCTACCCTTACCACTCTTCTGCCTTGGAGCCAATACACAGTATTGACTCCAAGATGGAAAGTAAGGGTTTAAAAAACAACAACCAAAAAAAAAAAAAAACCACATGTGTTACATCATTTGGCTTTTACCATAGTCTTCTGAGGATTCTGAAGAACTATTACTTATATTTTCATAGGCATTTTAGAGCATTGAGAAACTATAAGAAATGTGTTCAGTATTCCCAGTATCTTTTTTCTTTTAAACCCTTACCTTCTGTCTTAGAATCAATACAAGTATTGATTCCAAGGCAGAAGAACAGTAGGAGGCAGGCAGTTGAGGTTAAGTGACTTTTTCCAGAGTGTCACACACATAGCTAGGAGGCGTCAGAGGTCAGATTTGACCCCAGATCCTCCCAACTCCAGGTCTGGGTAGTCTCTCCACTGAGCCACCTATCTCTACCCTGCCAGCATCTTTTAACCTCTCTCCTATATGCATGTCTTTGAGAATCAGAGAGGACCTAGAAAGCATTTTCAAGAATCCAGCCAATGTTGACAAACTCCTTATTGTGAGCTCATTCCATGTTCTTGTTCTCTGCACCCAAAACCTCAGGAAGCTCGCAGCACTGTCTTATACACTTCCCAAGAGCTTACATAGTGTATCGAAACAGGAACATTGACATTCAAGAAAAACCACCCAGAAACCAAGCCCCCCCGCTACCGCCAGAGTGATACTGTGTCTCTCTCCTTCCTCTCTCTCTTCCTTCTGTGGCCATAAGAAGGGAGAGTATCTAGCATTGCAAATACCAGCCCAGAACTTCTGCTTTCCGTACTTGTGTCTGCTGTTCATAGATAACACTTGAGTAAGAAAGAGGTGGCATAATCTCTCAGGCTATTGCCAGGCAGCCAGTATCTTGCCTTCCTCCTGATTCAACTATTCTGGCTTCCGTAGTGCGGTAACAAATCACACAGTGAGTAGGATGGCTGGGACTTGAAACTGGATCTCCCAGCTTCTACCTGAGAACTATCGTTCTGGTATATGGCACCCATCGTGCCTTTCCTCTGAGGAAACCCCACGGGCATATTTCGAAAAGAAGAATGAGGTCAAAATGCAGCCTACATTTAAAAAGACATCCTAATTTTCAGAAGCTCTCCCAGCTAGTCAATCCACCCGACTGTTGCCTCTTGTGCCCCATGTGGAAGTGAATGCTGCCTCACTTTGCCCCAGATGGGCAGATTTCACACCTGGTAGTGAGTGATTCAAAGGGAAGAGGGTCAGGAGCTGAATCACACACTTACTGAATTTTCCTGGGCTTTTCTCATGGTCTAGTCAAGTGACACCTAATGAAATCTCAGTCTCAGGTTGCATCCCTAGATCCCTAGATCATCTCCTCAGTTTGTGCATCTGAATCATTCGGCTGCTCCCAGAAAGATTTAGAACTCGGTCAGATACCCTCAGCTACTATCTTTCGTGTTCTCCATCTTAACCTACCATAAGCTCAGACCTGACAAGTGGGAGCATTGTGGCCGGAGGTCTTCCAAATACTATGTCCAGTTCAGTCTTCTCTCTTCTCAAACTATCTTGTATTCATCAGTGAAAATGTCACTTCCCTCCTCTTTTTAGAAGGTAAGTTCCTTTAAGACTTTTTTGTTCCCATCTTAAAAATAATGTCCCAGAACATTCGTTTTCCCTGTTTTGTTCTGTGTTTTGGTGCCTAGCAGTGTCTTGCACATGAACTCCAAAAATACAGCTGCCAAGCCATCCATGTCCATCCATCCTGTGCAGTTCTTGACCACATATTCCCATCAATTTTCCATTGAGGCTCATCCACTGTCATCCTAGACCTTCCTAACATTCTTCTGAGTCTATCGCCTCTCTCTACTTCCCTGCTTCCCCATTCATTCAAGCGCCAAAAAGGCCCAGAAATCTTTCTATAATGGTATCTCCTTGGAAACCCAAGAGAATTGCATCTGGAAGGATCTTTAGAAATGCTTTACATTTGGTAAAATGTAAGTTTCTGGAAAGCAGAGACTGTTTTCTTTTTGTCTTTATATCCTCAGCATTTGAGAGATTGTATTGAATAGTGAATAAATATCCAGTCTTGAACTAAAGAGGGACCTGGATTCTTTTCCTGCCTTGGACACATACTGGTTGTGTGACTCTGAGCAAGTCACTTCTGTTATTTCTGTTCCAGAAAAATTGTTAAAACTTTAAGTTGCAGAAGATGTGCCATCCTGCATTAGTAGAGGAGCTTCTCACTCAGGACTTCTCTTATGTCAATAAAAACACAGGTCCAGTCTTGATTTCTCTTCTTGCATCTAGCTTAGTGCCTATACAGTTGGTACTTAATAAATACTTACCAATTGTTTGATTACAGGGATATCCATGGAATATCAAGGTTGTCTGTCTACCAGTTGCCTACCACTCACACTACAGAGTGTTATAGAACTAAATTATCCCATAAGTTTCCCTAAGTGGCCCCTATTTTTTCTTACTATGCCTTTTTTTTTTTAAACCCTTAACTTCTGTGTATTGTTTTAATGGTGGAAGAGTGGTAAGGGTGGGCAATGGGGGTCAAGTGACTTGCCCAGGGTCACACAGCTGGGAAGTGTCTGAGGTCGGATTTGAACCCAGAACCTCCCCGTCTCTAGGCCTGACTCTCAATCCACTGAGCTACCCAGCTGCCCCCTTATGCCTTTCTTTTAATGACCATTCTATACCTCACTTCTACAGTGTGATTTGTCATGCAATAAATATTTACTGAACTGAAATCTTTTCTAAGAATAGGAACAAGGAACTACCATTTCTCAGTGCATAACTTCAGGCTTATTTGTGTGTGGTAGCATTTTTTTCTTGGACATTCTGATATATCTCTGTCATCTGCCTGCGGATTACCTCCATTGTGAATAATCATTTAATAATCGTTTTTTAATGAGTTTGCTGAGTTTTTCCCACCACCCCCACATGCATCTGGCCTGGTTATTCCCTCTGTCCAGCTGCTCTATACTCAAGGAACATCTGATAATGTCAGTAAGCAAATGGGTCAGCTGTACATAGAAAGATAAAGTTGTGCTGAAGATATTATTTCATGACATTTTCCAAACTGCAAAAGGATAATCCAATCTGTTGTTCCCATCCATTACCGTGGCTGATTATGAGAAAACTGCCCTCCATAGTCTTATGAAAAAAATTCACTTCCACCAAAGCATGTGGAACGTATAAAGTGCTTGATTCTTTCTCTCACCAGGCACGTGCTGTTCTTCTCTCCCCAAGAGAATGTCATAATGGAAGGGACCTTAAAAGCCATTGAGTCTAACCCCTACTTGAACAAGAATTCCTCTCCACAACATAAACAACTACCCCATACAAATGGATGTCCACAATTTACTTGAAGATCTCTAATGAATCATAACTCTACATCTAAAGGCAGCCCATTACATTTTCATTCATTAATTTTAAATGCATTTTATTGATAACATTTTGCTTCTTTACTTCCTAAATTTCCTCCACAATTCCATTTTTAGATGGTGTAATTGTTATGAATTTTTCCTTAGAACAAATATTTTCAGCATTTTACAATTTTTATCCAAGTCCTATTGATTGTCTCCTTGCAATATCTCCTTCATCAATAGTTTCCTTTTCATTTCCACCACCCTCTTAGCAGGTTTCTTTTTCTCTAAGCCCTCCTGCCTTCCATCTATCTTTCATACCAGTGACAATGCAATCTTCTTAAAGCCCAGTTCTGATCAGGCTGTGCCTCTACCTAAAACCTTTGAAAAACTCTTCATGGTATCTACTAAAAGACATTCAGGCTTCTTACTTCACCTTTCAAAGTCTTCCACCATTTTGATCTCACTCTTCTCTCCATTCTTTACCCTGTTTATACAATGTTCTATTTGTTGTCTCTCAAATTCACTCATGCCTTTGTTTAGCTTCTTTGTTTCTAGAATTTCCCCATGTTGGCATCCTTTAAAGCCCATCTTAAATGACAACTCTTATGTGAATCTTTCTGCCACCTCTTGGATTGAGCAGAAATGTTATTTTTTCACATGATTTATATTTTTATCTTTGAGAGACAAAGTAGCATAATGGAAAGAATGTTGAACATAGAATCAGGAGATATGAATTTGAATTCCACCCCCTACAATTATTATGGTCAAATTATTTACCTTTGCTGAGCCTCAGTTTCCCTATTGGTAGGATGGATTGAGAAATATCAGTAGTGACCTTAGAGGGATATTGCAATGATCAAACAATCAATCATTCACTTATTCGACTTCTGTTAGTTATGTTTTTTTATATTATAATTCCTTTTATGTGTCTCGTCTTGTCTTGTTTTATCTCGCACTTAGCTCTATCTCCCTAAGTTCCTAGCACTATGTGTGACCAATACAGAGCAGGCATTTAATAAATCTATTTTTAATTGAATAACTGGATACTGTTATGCTTGCCTTCTAGGTTTACTATATTCTCTCACGATGCCCTTATGGTACAGAAGAAGGAAAGAAAAAATTTGGCATTAAGAGACTACTAACCAATGGTACCTATTCGGCAGCTTACCCACTCCATGATGTAAGTATTGATTTGATCTCAAAACATTCTAAGCTCATTTCTTCTGTTCATTAATGGAGCTGGAGAATTCCATTGGAGACCTTTTGGAAGGAAGAGAGCTTTAATTCTTCCACTTCTGAACAAATTCCTAAAGCCTCCCAGCTCTTTGATCCATGTGCTGAGGTACTAGATTATTTTGAAAGAAAGGATGGTATAAAGCAGTGATTCCCAAAGTGGGTGCTAATGCCCCTTGGTGGATGCTGCAGCCATCTTGGGGGGGGGGATGGCCACACTCTTTTTGTATTACATTCTATTCTGAGTTCAATAAATAGTTTCATAATTTCCAGGGGGTGCTAAGTAATATTTTTTCTGGAAAGGGGGCAGTAGGCCAAAAAATTTTGGGAACCACCAGTATAAAGGAAAGAATGCTAGACTTGAAGTTGAAGGAGTCTTAAGTTTGAATCCCAACTATTGGTGCTAACTGCATGACCTTGACCAAGGTTTGCTTCCCCTTTCTGAGCCTGAATTTCCTCATCTTTAAAAATGAGAATGGCAATTCTTATACTACTGATTTCCGGGAATTATTTTAAGAACACTTTGCAAACTGAAAGTCCTCTGGAAATGGGCAGTTTTTTTTTCTCTTTTCTTTTCTAGATGGTAGCATTCTGAGGGTCAGCAAGGGCAAATTAAAAGTGCTTTAAATTTTTAACGTTCAATTTTGATTTAAAATGATATATCACATTTATATATAAAAGTTCTTTCAATGCCTAATGACCAAAACATAGTATAGCCCTATAGGGAAAAGCATGCTACTAAGTATAATCCTTGAATGTTCCCATCTAAACTTTACTTAGCAGGCCTGGAGTCAGGAGGACCTGGGTTCAAATGTGGCCTTGGGTATTTCCCAGCTGTGTGATCCTGGGCAAGTCATTTAACCCTAATGACCTAGTCCTTACTGCTCTTCTGCCTTAGAATTTATCCTTAGTATCAATTCTAAGACAGAAGGCAAGGGTTTAAAAATAAAATAAAATAAACCTTACTTAGAAAACCCTGAAGTTTCAGAGTTTGAAAATAAATCACTTTGAACTTAGAAGTTCTTAACCTGGAATTCATGAATTTATTTTTAAAAATACTTTGATCAACTTATTTCAATAAAATTGATTTCCTTTGTAGTCTTACATATTTTATTTTATTCACTTAAAAACATTATAATGAGAGTTCATAGGCTTTTAAAGACTAAAGTTATCCATGATCCAAAATAAGGTTAAGAACCCCTATTTTAGAAGTTCAACAATGCACAATGATTTTTTTGATACAGTTTTTAGTTTGTTGAACTTTGCTTTCCCTCTTTGTTCTTCATTATGAGGGATTATTCCCTGGGGGGGCGGGGTTGGGGGACAATTTGAGAGATATAGAGGTATAAAAATAATATGTAAATAAGATTTTAATTTTAAGAAAGGATTGTAAATAAGGTTTTAGTTTTAAGAAAGGATTGAGTTTTTAAAATAAAAATAATATATAAATAAAATTTAGATTGTAAAGAAGGATTAAGAATACAAAGAAAATAGGAGATTTTGTTTTCTTATTTTGTTTTTAAAATGTAATTTTAGATATTTCCTATTTTTACGTCACCTAAATTTCTCTTTAAATAGCTTCCCCTCCTACCTCACAGAGATCTATCCCACAAGGCNTTTTTGTATTACATTCTATTCTGAGTTCAATAAATAGTTTCATAATTTCCAGGGGGTGCTAAGTAATATTTTTTCTGGAAAGGGGGCAGTAGGCCAAAAAATTTTGGGAACCACCAGTATAAAGGAAAGAATGCTAGACTTGAAGTTGAAGGAGTCTTAAGTTTGAATCCCAACTATTGGTGCTAACTGCATGACCTTGACCAAGGTTTGCTTCCCCTTTCTGAGCCTGAATTTCCTCATCTTTAAAAATGAGAATGGCAATTCTTATACTACTGATTTCCGGGAATTATTTTAAGAACACTTTGCAAACTGAAAGTCCTCTGGAAATGGGCAGTTTTTTTTTCTCTTTTCTTTTCTAGATGGTAGCATTCTGAGGGTCAGCAAGGGCAAATTAAAAGTGCTTTAAATTTTTAACGTTCAATTTTGATTTAAAATGATATATCACATTTATATATAAAAGTTCTTTCAATGCCTAATGACCAAAACATAGTATAGCCCTATAGGGAAAAGCATGCTACTAAGTATAATCCTTGAATGTTCCCATCTAAACTTTACTTAGCAGGCCTGGAGTCAGGAGGACCTGGGTTCAAATGTGGCCTTGGGTATTTCCCAGCTGTGTGATCCTGGGCAAGTCATTTAACCCTAATGACCTAGTCCTTACTGCTCTTCTGCCTTAGAATTTATCCTTAGTATCAATTCTAAGACAGAAGGCAAGGGTTTAAAATTAAAATAAAATAAACCTTACTTAGAAAACCCTGAAGTTTCAGAGTTTGAAAATAAATCATTTTGAACTTAGAAGTTCTTAACCTGGAATTCATGAATTTATTTTTAAAAATACTTTGATCAACTTATTTCAATAAAATTGATTTCCTTTGTAGTCTTACATATTTTATTTTATTCACTTAAAAACATTATAATGAGAGGAGTTCATAGGCTTTTAAAGACTAAAGTTATCCATGATCCAAAATAAGGTTAAGAACCCCTATTTTAGAAGTTCAACAATGCACAATGATTTTTTTGATACAGTTTTTAGTTTGTTGAACTTTGCTTTCCCTCTTTGTTCTTCATTATGAGGGATTATTCCCTGGGGGGGCGGGGTTGGGGGACAATTTGAGAGATATAGAGGTATAAAAATAATATGTAAATAAGATTTTAATTTTAAGAAAGGATTGTAAATAAGGTTTTAGTTTTAAGAAAGGATTGAGTTTTTAAAATAAAAATAATATATAAATAAAATTTAGATTGTAAAGAAGGATTAAGAATACAAAGAAAATAGGAGATTTTGTTTTCTTATTTTGTTTTTAAAATGTAATTTTAGATATTTCCTATTTTTACATCACCTAAATTTCTCTTTAAATAGCTTCCCCTCCTACCTCACAGAGATCCATCCCACAAGGCAATGACATTCTTATTAAGAAAAGGAAGAAAAGGGAAAGAAAATGAAGCTAAACAATATGGGAAAAAATCTGAAAGTAAATGTAATTTTTCATAGCTATAGATCTCCCATGTCTGCAGAAAAGTAGAGATAGATGTCTTATTATATCTCTTCTTTGGAGCCAAACTTACACTTTGTCATTTGTAACATCTACTTTTCAGTGTTTTCTTTCTTTTTTTTCACTTGACATTGTTGGCATTATGCATTTTTTCTTTTTTCTTTTTTTGCTGCGACTTTCTTCACTTTAGATCCATTCACGCAAATCTTCCATACCTTTTTCCTGCTACTTTTAGAACAGAGGTTCTTAAGGGGGAAAAAAGACATACATATACATAAATATAAATGTAAATGCTTTCTTTTGTAATCCTATACATTTTAATCTATGCATTTGAAAACATAATTCTGATCAGAGGTCCTTGGGTTTTGCCAAATTTGCAAAGCAGTCCAGGACATGAAAAAAAGGTATTCCTGCTTTCCTGTGACATGAAAATAGGGTAGGATGTTCTTAAGGACTCTGAACCACTATTTGCAGATGAAAAGGCTATTTAGTTGCTATCTTTCACACCAGGCATTTTTATAGTATACAATGAGTTAATTCAGAAAGTCCATCCCTGGGGATGTACCTAGCATTCAGAGACTGGCAATAGTAATGGAACTACTCTTATTTCATTTGGAATTTAGAAGTCGGTGGATGGTCTTCCAAGTTCAGTTGCAACCTGAAATTTCATAGGTCTTCAGAGCAAAATGTGGACACAGTCTCCCCAGAACAGGGGTCGGCAACCTTTCTGGCAGTGAGAGCTGTACAGTGCTCACAGTGCCGCTCCTATAACAGCGCCTGAAAAAAAAAATTGACTTTATGGCTCCTGCAGAAAGAGCCATATCTAGCCCTCAAAAGAGCCAGATATGGCTCGAGAGCCATACGTTGCCATCCCCTGCCCTAGAAGTTAATCATTCCATGGGATTTTTTTTCTTTCTTAAATTTTAAAGGGACTGTAGTGGTGCTTTTGCTTTATAAGAGAGATAATATGTAAGTTTGTGGAAAGCAGAAAATTTCATGGAAATGTGGGTGGCTGCCTATCCATCCATCTTTGCAAATGGAGGAGAGCAATACTATTAAAATTTCCCCAAGTAGTAAAACTTCTCTCTTTTAAGTTACTGAAACAATCAGGCCATTCTTATTATGGTAGATATTCTCTGACAGTTTGCCAGTTTGGGGCTTCTTAAATGTTGGAAATAAACAATACAAATGGGGAAATCAAGGGTCTCCTAAAAATCATGGCAGATTTTTCTAAAGTGAATGGTGGTTTACAGAATAAGAGAAAGTATTTGGATTGTTTCTTGGTATCAGAGCAAGAGAAAATGCTCACTAGATTTGACTGTGGTCCAAGAGCAATAAAGGAATTCCCCATTGGCAATACTGCCTTGTAATAGGCCTGAGATGAATGAGTCAGGCCTTGGGCAATCACAAGATGTCTTCATTGGCCATCTATATAGACTCAAGTCACCTCCAAACAGGAATTCCTTCTTCAAAATCACTTACGAATGGTCTGCCAACATCTTTTTTAACCCCTCACTACACCTTGGGACAGCTCATTTTGATTCTGGACTACAATAATGGTTAAGAACTAAATATTGAGCTGAAGTCTTCCTCTTTGCAACTGCCAACCATATTGTTATGAGTTTTGCCCTTAGAGGTCAAGCTTTTTAAATCTCTCTCTTCCATTTGGAAGTCTTCACATCCTTCAAAGATAGCTATTATCATGTCTTTTTCTTAACCCTCAAGTCTTCTTTTAGATGCTAAATCCATTGTTCCTTAAACCAATTCCCCTTTGGCATTGCCATCTAATTTGGAGATATTCTACTTTGTTAATATCTTTTTTTTCAAATGTGGTTCCTGGAAATAGATATATTCACTTTGTTGCCTATTTCCTGCAGCCAGATAGACTATTTCTGCTGTGGATATTGTGGAAATATAATTGTATTACCAATACTATGGGGAGAAAGAAGAGGGACTCCTGCTTCCCTGCTTTCAAGAGTCTTATAATTGAGGGAGATAGACCAGGAAAGACCAATGAACTTGAAAGGCAACTCCCAGCTCTCTTGTTAGCTGGGTGATGCTGGCCAAGTCACTTCATCTTTGTAATCTTTAGTTCTTCCTTGTCTATTAAAATGGAGATATTAAATACTTACACATCTATCTTTCAAAAGATGCTTGTAATAAAAATGTTCTTTTATCCTTAAAGCAGTATAAAAACAAGATCTATGATTATTTCAAGAAGGTAGAACATCACATGTGCAGACTTACTTACATATGCACACATAGAACTTGAAAGAACATTCAGAATGGTGTGTGACTGTTAAATAGTTTGGGCTGCATGCCTCCTTCCCTGTGGTATAGAAGTGATAGATGACCAGCATTGAGCATAGGCATATAATGCCATACATGATCAAAGTGCTCGTGTATTTTGATCAGCCATACTCTTATTATCCCCATTTTATAGCCGAGTACAATGAAATAAGCAGAGGTGAAGTGACTTGCCCAGGTCACATAGCTAGTAAGTGTCCGAGGCCATATTGGAACTCAGATCTCTCTGACCCCAGACCCAGTGCTTCAGCCACTGTACCACCTAGCTGATTTAGTTATAGATGGAAGGGGAGGGTATTCTAGTTCCAAGAGACAATATAATTGGCACCAAAACCCCAAAGAGAGACAAAGGAGAAGGAATTGACTTTTATCTTGTGCCATTTCTGACTTCCTCTTTGGCAGAGAATTCATTTTAAATGAATGGGTTATTATAATCTTCATCCCGCTTTTGCTCCAGGCATTATGCTGTGGTAACTGTGTGTCACTTCATTATTACCTTCTGCTTTGTCTTCTCTTTGTCATGTTGTTGACTTCTTTTAGTGCCAATATTGGAAGAAAGCGAAGGATCAAACCTATGGCAACGAGCGGTATACCCTCTATACACAATGGGCTCGCTTCTTGAGGTTTTATAAGGAGCAACCTTTAGATCTGATCAGGTAAGTTACTTCTGGAGCATCAGCAAGGGAGAAGTGTCACTGGGGCTTCCCTTTTCATTTGGCGCTGTTGGTTTAAATCCATTTCTTTCTACAATTACAGAAGAGCAGAGCTCTGCTTCTGAAGTTGGAGGGCTCTGCTTTTCAAATCCTCTCTCTTGACACCTAGTACCTGTATATGGCCTTGGGCAAGTCACCAGTTGTATATGAAGCATTTATCATATGTCAGGCACTCTACTAAGTTCTGGGTCTACAAAGAAAGGCAAAAAAGGTGCCTTCAAGAAGCTTATATTCCCATTAAACTCTTGGGTCTCAGTTTCCTTAACTGTTCAGAAAGGATATGGGGCTAGATAACATCCCAGGCTTTTACCAGCTCTTAGTCTAGGTCTAGTATTATATTTCATTCATGATCTTCTGGTTTCATCTTGGCTGCCATCTGCTGGTAGTTCAGTTCTCCTAAGGTCATTCTTTAAAAAAAAAAATGTATTGTATTTTTTCCAATTGAACAGTGAAACAAAGTTTTTTTAGTATTCGTTTTCTGACATTTTGAGATCTAAATTCTTTTTCTCTTTCCCTTCCCTCTTCGTTATCCAAGGCAGCAAGCAATGGAAGTTACACATGTGCCATCACTCAATACATATTTCCATATATATCACATTATGAAAGAAAACATATCGCAGGTTTAAGAAAAAACCCATTTAGGAAATAAAGTGAAAAATGGCATGCCTCAAATCTGCATTCAGACTCCATGAATTCTTTCTGTAACAGTGGATAGCCTTTTTTCATGACAAGTCTCTTGGGTCCTTCCTAAGATCATTCTTGAAGAAAAACAAAAATAAGAACTAACTTAAATCTGTTAACCAATTAAATATTTGCAAGTAGGGCTATTATTTTAACATCTGCAAAAACTGATGTTGGATTTTAGGTCACACTTATCTGATCAGGATACTAGAAGTCTGGCTACCAGGATGACTGAGTTGGGCTAGAAGAGGCACCATAAACGTCAAAGGTATAGTAAGGCAGTGTGGTACGGCAGATAGTCAGGATGACCTGAGTCCAAATCCCAGTTCTGTACTTATTAGCTATGTAATTGCACAATTCATGTGACCTACCTCCAACAAGACCTTAGAACTTATCTGCTAAGATTCATCTGCTAAACACCACCATAGAAGGGGCTGACGGACACTAAAATGCAGATTGAAGCATATCATTCTTCACTTTATTTCTATCATGAATTTTTCTCTAGTGCAAGTGATGTGTGTCTTCTTTTATAATATGCCAAACATGGAAATATATACTGGATGCTAACACTTATATATAACTTTTATTACCTGCTGTCTTTGGAGTGTAGAAGGATGGGAGGAAGAGAACATAGATTGCAAAATGTCAGAAAACAGTTATCAAAAATTATATCGAGGGGGCAGCTGGGTAGCTCAGTGGACTGAGAGCCAGGCCTAGAGATGGGAGGTCCTAGGTTCAAATCTGACCTCAAACACTTCCTAGCTGTGTGACCCTGGGCAAGTCACTTGACCCCCATTGCCTACCCTTACCACTCTTCTGCCTTGGAGCCAATACACAGTATTGACTCTAAGACAGAGGATAAGGGTTTTAAAAAAAAAATTATATCGACATGTAATCTGGAGGAAATTAAATTAAAAAAAAAAAAAAAGGATTCATCTACTGGAAATAGTCCCCTAGACTGAAATAAAATGTAGGAGCTATACTGAAGAGAGCACAGATCCTTTATGTCCTCACTCATGAAAACCACTTGCTTAGGTGTGGTTTGCTTTGCAGTTTCCAATAGTGGAGGGATTTCTTACCCTAGTAAAATAATGTCTTGAAGTGTGATAAATCTGCCCTTTGTAAAGAATCTTCCATCATAGCTGGAATATTCTTTTCATCTCCACCTCCTGATTTTCCTAGCTTCCTTTTAGTCCCAAACTAAAGTCCTACCTTCTCCCAAGAAGCCTTTTTAGATCCTCCTTAATGTCTTCCTTTCGATGATTATTTCCATTTATTTATGCTTTATATATTTTGTTTGCAAATAGTTGTTTGATGTCTTTCTCATTAATTGGACTGAGTTTATTGAGAGCTGAGACTATTTTATGCCTTTCTTTGTATAACCACTTCTTAACAAAGTTCTTTGATTATAGTAGATACTTAATAAATGCTTAATGACTGACTGACTCTGAATGTGCAGTGACCATATCAGAATGTAGAAATGAGGAATGGTTTGCATTATAATATTTTTTAGACTTTCTATCAGAATTTTCTAATTTTTAATTTTTAAATTTGTTAAGTTCATTTAAGATAAAATGCCAGATAATGTTTGAAATTCATTGATCTTCCTCTCAGTGGGCAGGTTTAACATGTGTTTGTGAAAGGATTATTAATCTTACTGTGTTTGATGGGAGAGAAATCAGAGAGAAGAGGCTTAATAGATGAAAAATTATGGTAATAGCTCCACAGAAAAGCCCAGTTCAGAAGTACTGCTTACCACATAGGGACTTGGTCCCCAGATACAACATTAGCAAAGATGTTTTCTGTCATTTGGGCCTTGGCCAATTGGCCCTGGTGGATTTTAGCTGTCGAAGGATATTTGTCATTTCCTGTAATCATCAAACTATCTGTTGATTTTTTGCCCCCTAAATTCTCCTTATTTCCCTGAGTTTGATTTTCCTTCAAAATGAAAAACTGTTGTCTTTTTCTTCTAAAAATGTATCTATTTTTAAAAATGCCATTGAGAAGAGAACTTCCAGGGAATTTATATTGGAAGGAATATCTTCTCAATGAAGTTTTCTCCATGAAACTATTTGCCATAGGAAAATACAACAGGACTTAAATATCTGGTTGCTGTGAATTCTCTATATGCAAGAATCTTGTGGAACCAACAATCTTCTCTAAGCCTGTCTAACTCTAAAAAGAGAAAGTGGTTGACCATGTTTTGGGTTCAGGTTTTTTTTGCAGAACAATGCCAAATTAACCTAATTATTCAGAAATTAATATATGTAGCATCTAAACATTTCGCTAACATTTTGTTTAATACTTCATCTTTCCAAATATGTTCCTTCCCAGAGCCTTCTCTTATGATGAGGAATAAAAAAGGACTAAAATGTTGACCCATTAAAACTAACATATCAGCTCACTATCAATTTGTAAAATGCTTCCCACCCACCAGAAGTCAACCTATGTAAAGAAAGGAGGCAATTATGTTCAATTAACTTCTCTTTTTATCCCAGCCCCAAATCCACAACCTTCCCAACTGGTGACAGTCTCAAAATTCCAAACAAGAATATGGAGAAGATTTTTGCTCCAATTCTGGCTCCAAACTTGAAGGATGGTGAAGATTTCTATATGAAAGCTCCCTTTCCTTCTGTTTTCAGAATGCTTCTTACTTAGTTACTGGCCAGATCATAGTGAAAGGTTGGGGAATAGTTTTGCAGTTTATGAATGAAATTTCTGATAATAGACTCATTCATGAAACTTGCACTACAACAGAAGAAAATCTCTTTGGAAAAATTTATTAGAATGATGTGGGAGGAAATAGTAATGGACAGGGAGTCAAGGAACATGGTTTCTAATTCTGTTTTAAACTGGCTACGCGACCATGGCTAAGTCACATTGAGCTAGTTGGGAAAAAGCAAACCTTTATTCTTTTCCCTCTTTGATGGATGTGGGGTACTATGTGAGGAGAACTCCTTTCTCTCTCTCTCTTTCTCCTTCTCTCTCTCTCTCTCTCTCTCTCTCTCTCTCTCTCTCTCTCTCTCTCTCTCTCTCTCTCATTATAGTTTCTCGTAGTTCTAGAAAGGTAAAGAATGTGATTTGTATTTGAGAAGTAAAAACCAAACCTTCAAAGCACTTTTGAAGCCTTGTTATTCAGAAGTTGAAACTCCAAAAGTTCAGAGATTTAAAACTAAAAGGACTTGTAGAGGTTGCCGAGTTGAAAATTTTTATTTTCCATAAGAGAACTGTAAGGTCCACAGTAGTTAAATGACTTTTTCCTACAAGATCACGCAGGTGCTAACCATCTGTGCCTGGATTCAAGCTCTAGCCCCGACTCCAAATTCAGGGTTCTTTCCATTGTATCATGAAGCTTCTGGGCCCTCTTTCACCCAAAGTGAAACCCCATTTAGAATCTGTCCTGAGAAGCCAATCTGCCTCTGAACTTGTCTTTACCTCTTTTCCACAGGAGATATTATGGAGAGAAAATTGGCATCTATTTTGCCTGGTTGGGATTCTATACCGAGATGCTGTTCTATGCGGCAGTTGTTGGCCTAATCTGTTTTTTCTATGGTTTGATTACAATGACAGACAACATGAGCAGGTAAAAATTACTGTACCGAAACATGAAAAGGGTTTGGTCATGCACTGAATTTCACTTTCACCTTTACAAGGCTTGGCACAGAAACATTTTTGTGGTAGTTGAGTCAATATTTCACTGGCAAAGATTCACAAATTCTCTCAGAAAAAACCTGTGTCTTCTAGAGAAGAAGATTTTTTCATTATTATTATTTATTATTCGTGTGTTTTTTCCTTTAGAACCGCCTCCACCTGGCTACCAAAATGATTTTCCTAAAGCACAAATCTGACGCCAGTAGTCCTCTACTCAATAAACCCCATTGGGTTCCTTTTATTTCTGTATTCTTCTGTTGGCATGGGAAGTCCTTCATGGTCTGTCTCTAGCCTACATTTCTAGGCTTATTACATATTATTATTTTTTGGACATTTTGCATCCCAGCCAACCTGGACTCCTTGAAATTCTTTATATGCGACCTTCCGTCTCTCATCTTCACTCCTTTGTACTTATTGCCTCTGCAGCATAGAAATCTGCAATGAGACCATTGGAGGAGAGATCATCATGTGTCCTCTTTGTGATGTGAGGTGTGAATATTGGAAATTGAATACTACATGTGAATCCTCGAGGGTCTGTATTTTTCTTTTCTTTGGACTGGAGAGATTAAGAACAGTCTTGAGGTGTTAATGGTAGCCCATGAATGATTAATCTTTGTCTTCTCTTTTGCAGTATTCCCACTTGTTTGATAATGTGGCCACGCTATTTTTTGCAATATTCATGGGAATATGGGGTGAGTATCTGCACAGATATGAAAGGCACCTTGGTGTAGTGGCTAGGGAGATGGCCCCAGAGCTAAGAAGGTCTGGGTCCAAAATCCTCCTCTGGTACAAACTGGTTCTGGGAGCGTATACCACATAACTTTTTTGGTGCTCTGGGCAACTTTTTAAGGCTATAAGTTTCAGAGAAAGTACCAACTTACTCTGACAGATGTTGAATTCCTCACTGAGAGCTCACTACTCCAATAGAATCAGAGTTCTGGTCCCCATTCCTGTCTCTGCATGAAGACCAGCTTACATTAACACTTTTCCCCTCTTGATCTCCCAAGAGACCTTTTCCTGCCCAAAATTAAGGCTAACCAATAGGTCTTTCAAGAGTACCAGGACCTCCTTTTCATTTTTTAAACCCTTATCTTCTGCCTTAGAAGCAATACTAAATGTTGATTCTAAGGCAGAAGAATAGTAAGGGCTAGTGTAATATGCAGAAATAAGTAGCCATTTCTGGGGATGCAAGTTGGCAGTTGCCATTTTGGAACACAGAACCTAGCAGAGCACCCAGGGCGTGTGCCAGGGTAACAGTTAAGGATAGGGTACAAAAGGGGGTCCTCAAACCCCTGGGAGTTTCACTTCTCTGACTCACCTGGAGGGTTAGAGAGGAAAGGAGGGTTTGGGGCCCCAGGGTGGTTTGGGAGTGAGTTTCTTTTAGGCAGGTAGGGACTAATTTAATTGTTAGCCAAATATTCAAACTTCAATACTTCCTTGACATAGACAACATCCTTACATTACCAGCTAGTGAGAACAGCCACAACCAAGAACAGCAGCAACTGACTCAAGGGCTTGCCAGCCTCTGGGCTCAGCAACGAAGCAACAGAGTTGGGATCTGCCCTCAAGGCTTTCTCATACTCTGCACTTAGGGAACATCAAGATTAATTAACAACAGCAATTTAGGAAAGATCTTAGGGTTTCCTTCACCCATCTTCCTACCCTTACCTTCCCTTTGTTTAATTATAAATAAGCCCTGGTAATTCCTAAGCCTAATCAGTCTTGGAGCCTTGCTTACTTTACCATCAACCATCTAATTAATAGCAGTCAGATCCACATTACAACTTTAGTTGAGCAAAGCCTTTCCAAGCCAGTTTATCCATCTTCAATTTGAGGTTTAGGAAGTTTCAATCAGCTAGGTCCTGTTAACATTTCTAACTGACTGGGCTGGATTGGTTCCAAGCCCCTGGCTTGTGGCAGAGAATCTTGGGGTTAAAGGAGACCTGACTCTGCTGGTGTGAGAGAACAAACATACAGCTATGGTTTGGGACTCCCTCCCTAAATCTCATATCATCATTAGCATCTGCCTAGGTCCTGACTGCTCCTAATAGTACCCACTTAACATGAGGCAATTGGGTTTTAGTGATTTGCTCAGGTCCCACAGCTAGAAAGTATCTGAGATCAGATTTGAACCCAGGACCTCTCCTATCTCTCTACCAGCCGTCCACCTGCCCCCTCCTTTTAATTGTTTTTCCCAAGTATTTTGTACCTCCTTGTCATAGACATTAAAATTTTTTTAAATTTTATTTAAAAATGTATTTTTAAAATATTTTTCCATATTTCATTTTCTTTCCCTCCCGTCTTCTCTCCCCCCTGTCGGACCCAATAAGCACTTCCATTGGGTTATACAAATGTCATCACTTACACCTATGTTATTCATGTCATAGACACTTAAGAGAAACCTGTTGGATTGAGTTGGAGCAGCAGTAACTAAAAAGTCTTTTCACTTAGATTTTATTATTTTAACATCAATTTTTGCCTTCACCCACACCATGAGTTTATAGGCCACCTTTGAAGCTTTACATCTAATGTTTATCATTTTATGAATTCTGGAGAGCAGAACTAGACCACGTACTATATTTTGGGCTTATAAGGAAAAATGTCCTAACAATTCAACCTTTCTAGCCTTTGGTACGTTGACTCATGATGTAGCTGTCTGTCTCCATCACTGGAGATGTTACTAATGAAGTTCATACATTAAGATCATGTGGTACTACATGACCTCAAAAATCCCTTCTACCTCTGAATTTCTGTCATTTGAAATAGAAGTTGTCTATTATAATTTTTTAAAATATTTTTTTCTGCCAATCTGATTCTTTAAGCAAGACAGAACTTATTTTTAGAAGTGTAGTTATAAAAATGAGAGGTAGCAAGACAGTAGAGAGTGGCCTCTGCCAAGCAGCTCTTAGTTCAAGACCTAATTCCATCCACTTTTCAGAGTTACTTTTGAAATCTTTTAGTTGCAAGAACATGTGCCAGTCTACAATGGTGGAGGGAATTTTCCCATTTGGAATTCTCATCACCAATAAAATCATAGCTCTAGCCAAAAACAAAACAGACAATTTCCATAATCTAGTATTACTGAATTATTTGGATGCCCTATTATGACTTAGAAATCCCCAAAGATTCTCAAAGGCTGTCCCAAAAAAACACATGTTCTTACAGTTCCTAAATGTGACACTGCAAACCCTTAGAATATGTGCTTGATAATGATTTGTCTGTTGTTTAAGGACCAGCCTTGCCAAGCTCCAAGAGGCTCATCACTGGCCAAGCCATATACTTTTTCCAACCATAGAAAAACAGTTGTAGGCCATCTGTTATAATAAGTGGAATAGCTGGCAGACCTTTATGTACAGTTTGGCTGTACTAGTCTTAAGGAGATTAGCCTACCCTGCACTGCTCAGTATAATAGCTGGAGCACAGGATGTGTGGACTAAGGGTAAAGACGGAGAGGAGACTGAAACTACAGGATTTCAGAGTATCTTCAGGTTTGATGGGTCAGTAAAATTAGATCATGATATCATTGTCCACCTAGACCCACTTCTGTGTTTTTCAGGATCTATCATTCATAAATCTGTAGTTGGAAGGGACCTTAAAATCATATTATAGTCTTGCATATTTGGAAGAGACCCTTTTCATTTTATAGATAAAGAATCTGTGGACTGGAATGGTTAAGTGACCCGTCAAGGGTCTCATAACTATTAATTGTATAAAGTAGTTCCTTTTTTTTTAAATTAAGTTTAATTAATTTGGAATATTTTCCCATGGTTACATGATTCATGTTCTTTCCCTCCCCTTCTCCCACCCCCCTCCTGTAGCCAATGAGCAATTCCACTGGGTTTTTTTTTTTTATATGTGTCATTGATCAAGACTAAAGTAGTTTTTTTTAAATATTTTTATTGTCATGCAAAAAATCCTTCCTTATTGGTCACTGTTGTAAGAGCACACTCATACATAACCAAAACCCCCAAATAAAACCATAGATAAACTGATGGGAAAGAGGCGGAGAGCATTCCCTGTCATAAGTCTTTCAGGATTGTCCCAGATCAGCGCATTGCTGAGAGTAGCCAACTTTCCACAGATAATCATCATTCAGTATTGCTGTTACTGTGTACAATGTTCTCCTAGTTCAGCTTATTTCACTCTTCATTAGTTCCTGTAGATCTTTCCAGCTTTTTCTGAAGTTACCTTACTTATCATTTATTTATAGCACAATAGTATTCCATTACCAAAATATACCACAATTTGTTCGGCCATTCCACAATGGATGGACTTCTCTTCAATTTCCAATTCTTCACCACCACAAAAAGAGCTGCTAATAGATATTTTTGTACAAGTAGGTCTTTTCCTATGGTAGTTCTTCTTGACAGTTACACTTAATACTACATTCACTATAACTATGCGGTAGCGAATCCAAAAAAGGAAGCCAAATATTGGCCAGTGTACCCATCCTACTCTTTCTTCCATTGTGTCAGGTGAGGTCCCAGCATGGAGAGAAAGAGACCCCTGGAATGGGATTCCTCGAGAGGCCTGGGTACAAATGCTAGCTCTGCCACTAATTCCTTGTGTGGCTTTGAAGAAGCCACTCAAACTTCTCTAGGTCTTGTTTCCTCATTTGTAAAATGAAAGTGTAGAATAATAACCCTAAAAGACTCTTTCCAGTCTTAAATGGATGATCTTGTCATCTCAAAGGCTCTAGAGCTCCTTAACATTCTGTGAGTCTTTCTTGAGGATCATAATGATAAAAATTTGTTTTAATATTTCAAAAGACCCAGGAATTTGATCTATAAGAATAGTTTCACTTCACTGGCACAAATTGCAACATGCTTCCTGCATACCTTAGTAGATGCTTCAAAAAGATGCTATTGTTTAAACAATTTCTTACCTGGTGACCAAGCTTTTATCTCTTGGTTAATTATAGAATCTCCCATGGAGATCAAAAGCAGACTCCAATGTTAAGTTTATAAATTTTCATTAATTCAAGAATGTATCTCATCTGAAAATACAAGCGATGGACATTGGCACCCAAAATGGAGAACTGGGGAGAGGGGCTTTGACAATGCTGCCACCAGGTGTTTTTTTCAGGGATTGTCAGTGTGGCAGTGAATTCACTTTCACTTGAATTTTGTATATCTTTCTTTTACCACCTGAAAATTCAACTAAATGATATACATTGTTCCCATCAGTGGGAGAGATGAAGAAGTCCTGGTTTCTGCCCTCAACCAGTTTAGAACTGTTGTACAAGCATTTAATTCTTCAAGTGTTTATGTACAAGATACTGCAAAAGGTATTTGTCAAGTGTCATGAAAAGGAGACCTGTAGACCCTTAAATGCAAACAGAGATCAGCTCCCATCATGTGGGACATTTTTTTAAAATATTAAATAATAAAAAAAATTAAATAAAATTTAAAAAACTTAAATCATTCATAAGTAGGACACAGGGAAAAGAACTCTGACTCTCATGCCAGGTAAAGTACTTATGTGTGAACTTCAATAAATTACTTTACTTCCCTGGCCTTAGTTGGAATTAGATAAGTTGGCCTCTGACTTCCTTTTCAGCACTAGGCTTATGAACCTATTGCACTAAAATCATTGGGTTTGGGGTGGTGTTTTGGCTATGGACATTCAGTAGGATGTATAATGATATAAAGAATATTTAATTTGGAGCCAAGAGATCTGGACTTGAACTCATTTTTGCCCTTGGCTGTTTATATGGCCTTGGCTCAACATCTTTATCTATAGCCCCCAACCCCAATGAGGAAGCTTAATGTGACTCTAAAGTGCCCCATACATGGCAGGGGAAAAGAAAGGATCAGGATACACATGTAAGGGGTCCTTCTGCCTTCTGAAATTATCCTCCATTAAGTCACAGAGTCCACCTTGTTACAGAAAGATGTTTCTTAACATATAAGGAACTCAGGACGAGTTTGGATTTGAATCAAATTGAATCATAATCTAATGTCTCCTGTTGGCCAATAAGGTTAATATCTTTCTTTGTATTCCACTTAAAAATGCAAAGGGCTTCTTTCACTGGCTTCAATCATCTAGTCTTAACCCCATGTTTTTCATACTCCCTTAGTCTGATGTCAAAACCTCAGAACCTCATGAAAATGTAAAAGTATCTTAGAATTGTTCCTTTAATAATGAGAAGCAAGACTAACAAGTATGAGAGAAGAGTTTTAAATGCAAAGCCACTATTTGAATTAGGACTATTTGAAACATTAACTTTGTGGATCATCTTTGCTTCTTGCCAACCTTAGGACCGAGGGCTGTCAAAACCCAAGAAGTTCTTTCCAAAGAAGTGGGTAATTTTGCTCTTTTCCAGGCTAAAGGGAGGGCATTGAGTCTGGACATCAGATTCCATTGCTGTAGGGAACTCTCTGTGACTTAATGTCTTACAGTTTCCTAGAGCGTCAACAGGTTAAAGAGTCTTGCTCAGGGTCCTAGAGCTATTCTGCATCAAAAAATACGGAAAGTAAAGGAATCAGTCTTGGAAACAGGAAGCATCCTGTAACCCAAATAATAAACAAATGTTAGAAAAGGAGAAAGAAAGGGGGAGGCAGCTGGGTGGATCAGTGGATTGAGAGCCAAGACTAGAAATGGGAGATCCTAGGTTCAAATCTGGGCTCAGATACTTCCTAGCTGTGTGATCCTGGAGAAATCTCTTACCCCTCATTGCTTAGCCCTTACCACTCTTCTGTCTTGAAACCAATACACAAAATTGATTCTAAGGTGGAAGGTAAAGGTTTAAAAAAAAAAAAAAAAAAAAAAAAGAAGGAAAAGAGGAGGACCAAAAGTGGCCTTTTCTTCTTAGGCTACCTCTAAGTACTGGCTTATTTTTATTATCATTTTATTTGATTTTTTAAATTAACCAGTATTTGTTTTTATTGTTTCTCCAGTTTAAAATATTTTTTAAAAATTTGTAATAAAATAAGCAAAACAAGTTCCAGTTGGCCATACAGAAAATCGTGGTCTCATTCTGTACCTTGATTGCTTGCCTCCTCTGTTGGGAGATGGGTGGCATGCTTCATCTTGAGTCTTCTTAAATCTTGGAATTGTATCCATTTAGAGTTCTTTTAGAGGTTTTCAAAATGGTTTATGATGCAGAACAAGGTGTACAAAGTGAGAACAAAGATTTACACAGTAACTACAGCATTGTTCTCTCTCTCTCTCTCTCTTTTTCTCTCTCTCTCTTTTTTGATTTTTCTTTCCTCTCCTTTGTAGTTACCTTATTCCTAGAATTTTGGAAACGACGGCAGGCCCGGCTAGAGTATGAGTGGGACTTGGTGGACTTTGAGGAGGAACAGCAGCAACTTCAGTTGAGACCTGAATATGAAGCCAAGTGTACTCAAAAGAAAAAGAACCCAGTGACCCAGGTAGGTTTTAATGAACACATAGTTTGAGGCTGGTACTCCTAGAAGTTAGTTTTTATAGAAGTAGGAGTCCCAAACTTTGGGGCAGTAGATACTCACTGGGCCTGGAGTCAGAAAAACCTGAGTTCAAATTTAGCCTCAAGGCATTTACTAGCTGTGTGACTCTGGGTGACATACTTTTGTCTGCCTCAGTTTCCTCATCTGTAAAATGAGGATAAGAATAGTACCTCCTTCTCAGAGTCATTTTGAAGATAAAATGATATATTTGCAAAATATTTTGTGAACCTGGAAGAGTTTAATGAATGGTAATAACTTTATTATTATTTATTGTATAACTCAAAAAATAGGAGTAGTAAGTCTGGTTGGTTGTTCCAGACAGAATACTGTGCTAAGAAAGAGGAAACATGGATGCTGGTTCCCACTCTGAAAACTTAACTATGTGACTTGTGAATGAATCATGGAAACTCCCTGGGCATCACCTGTCATATCTGAAAAGTGGAGAAAATTTTTTATCATAGATTTTATCATAAGATTCATTCCGTCTTTGCCTCTATGATTATGCCCTATAAGTTTTGTTTTCTTTTATTTTAAGAAAGGGAAGTTGTGTTTTTGAAACAGCTAATCAAATACCATATGTTAAAGGCATATAAATTCTGCTTAAGGTGTTTACCTTAGATATAATCGAGTAACTAAATCAAAAAATTGAGAGAGAAAATGAACCTCATTGAACAAAAACACAGTGAAGATTAAAGTAGAGATTTAACATTCAAAGAGTATATTAACAGGTAAGGAAACTTACTATAATGGATAGAGGGTAAACCTTGGCATGAGGAAAATTCAGATTCATATCTTACATCTGTTAGATACTGGCTGACTGCTTTCAGTTGCAACTAAGGTTAGCTAGAGGGCTCAATGCACTCAATGCATTGCTCAATTCCTTTCCCCCAATTCCCTTATTTTAAAGGGGAAGAAACTCAAGCCTAGCAAGATAAGTTGAATGGTCCAAGGTCACATGGACAGTAAGTGTAGTTGAGTCAGTCTAATTTTTCTTTCTACTTTACTGTACTGGACTCTAAGGTCTTGAATTAAGAAACAGTGTCTTTGGCATTATTCTCATATTTCCTGCCTGGGACATGACATTTCAGAGAGTGCATTCACTTATCATATATCTTTAGAGCACCAAGGGATTTTTCTACACATGAAATAATGAATGCTAAATTGTCAAGCTTTTTGTACAAAAGTAGCTAGTAATTAGAAGGAAACTCACCAGCAAGGATGAAGCCATCCAAATAATTTGTATTCTATCAGCTCTAATAAGGAGCTGTGAGAAGAGGCTGATAAGGGAGATGATGGAGCCCCTAGTCCCCTGAAATAGAAAAACATCCTGTTTTGAGCCTGGTTAATGTCAGTATCTTGCCTTTTAGCCTCACTTACAATGGCAGAAATTAAAACCATTAATAATCCAATAGGTTGTTTCCAGCCATCAGAAAATTTCTATAAAATAATGATGAGGGTGAAAAACTTCTTCTTTTAAAAAAAAAACTATTTAATTAATTAATTTAGAATGTTTCCCTGTGGTTACATGATTCATGTTCTTTTCCTCCCCTCCTCTCACCCCCCTCCTATAGCCAGCATGCAATTCCACTGGGCTCTACATGTGTCATTGATCAAGACCTATTTCCCTATTATTAATAATTGCATTAGAGTGATCATTTAGAGCCAATATCCCCAATCATATCCCCATCGAACCACGTGATCAAGGAAATGTGTTTCTTCTGTATTTTTACTCCCACAGTTCTTTATCTGGATGTGGATAGCGTTCTTTCTCATAAATCCCTCAGAATTGTCCTGGATCATTGCATTGCTTCGAATAGAGAAGTTCATTACATTTGATTGTGCCACAGTGTAATTGTCTCTGTGTACAATGTTCTCCTGGTTCTGCTCCTTTCACTCTGCATCAATTCCTGGAGGTCATTCCAGTTCACATGGAATTCCTCCAGTTTATTATTCCTTTGAGCGCAATAGTATTCCATCACTAACAGATACCAAAATTTGTTCAGCCATTCCCCAATCGAAGGGCAACCCCTCATTTTCCAGTTTTTTGCCACTACAAAGAGCACGGTTATAAATATTCTGTACAAGTCTTTCCCCCTATGATCTCTTTGGGGTATAAACCCAGCAGTGGTATGGCTAGATCAAAGGGCAGATAGTCTTTTAGAGCTCTTTGGGCATAGTTCCAAATTGCCATCCAGAATGGTTGGATCAATTCACAACTCTACCAGCAATGCATTAGTGTCCCAATTTTGCCACATCCCCCTCCAGCATTTATTACTCTCCTTTGCTGTCATGTTAGCCAGTCTGCTAAGTGTGAGGTGATACCTCAGAGTTGTTTTGATTTGCATTTCTCTCTAAGAGATTTAGAACACTTTTTCATGTGTTTATTGATAGTTTTTATTTCTTTATCTGAAAATTGCCTATTCATGTCCCTTACCCATTTCTCAATTGGGGAATGACTTTTTTTTTTTTACAGTTAATTTAAGCTCCTAATAAATTTGAGTAATTAGACCTTTGTCAGAGGTTTAAAAAAAACACTCTTAAGGACCCAAACACACTACTTCCTCATATTAATAAAAGAACAAGGGGAGGGGTGGTGTTTCTATCTTTGAAACCACAGTAACAGAGAAGAGAGACAATAAGGAAGTACTATAGCTCTTTAGGTTAACAAACTGAATTGAGAAGATTTGGAATTTTTTCACCCTTGGTGCTATTTTTATACAATGAAGTAATTTCTATGCTGCCACACTATGGTAGTTAGTATTTAGTCCTCTGTCTTTTTAAAATAGCCAGACTTAAGCTTGGCAAAACTGATTATCGTTTCTGTTTTTGATCACCCTACACATCGTCCAAGACCAAAAAGCAAAAAAAGTTTAAGAACCTCTTGAGTAGACAGTCTGTATGGCTGCTTCCAGCCAAATATTCTATGACTCTGTAGTTGAGATTTTTTTGATGCTTCTAACAAAGGTCTTTGTTTCCAACAGTCTAGAGCTTAGACTTCTTCAACAGTCTAGAGGAGCCTATGGATCCTCCTTGCAATAATATTTTTAAAGGCATAACTAAAATATACAAAAATCAATTTTATTGATATGTATATGTCAAAATATTTCAAAAAACAAGCTTGCCAATCCCAGGTTAAGAACTCTTCAGTTTAAAGGCAGGAGAAACTGAAGCCCTTGAAGTCTGTGACTTATCCAAGGTTACAGAGAAGATTTTTGTCTGATGCTCTTTCCAGTATTATTGTGGGGGAGCATCTCATCAACTCTCATCCTTCCTTTAACCACAAACTATTTGGTACTCCTTAAGCCAGTCTTGAAATGAACCTAATTTCTATGGACTTTCTTGTTTCCATGATCTACCTGCTTTACAGCCTTTAATGTAGTTTTTATATCTGATCAAAATACATAAGGAAGTCAATTTAGCAATTTTGGAGAGCACCAAACTCAAAAAGATCAAAACCTGAGGGAAATAGTGATACATGACTCATTAAGGTGAGTTGAAGTGATTCAAAAGGCACTAATGGACTCATAGAATGTTAGAGCTAACTAGATCACTATTCAGATTTCTTCTACTCATCTCATTTTATAGAGAAGGCAAATGAGGCCAATGAAGAGGAAGTAAGATCACATAGCTAGCAAATGGCAGAGCTATGGCACATAGGATTAGCTTTTAATACTCCAACTCTTAAATTATTCTATGTATATAACATTCTCCTTATCTGAAAGCCAAGCAGCCTGGTGGCAAGACCAAGTGAGAAATTAGTTGAAACTAAATCTTCTGTCCCAAGTTCTCTCTTATTTCTCACCTCACCTGGTGAACTAGAGTTTAACGGTAAATAAAATCAATTCTGGTTGCCCAGGACTTTGTGAAAGAACTTACTTTTTTTTTTTTTTTTCCTACATAATGATTTGGTGGCGGCTTTCCTAAAAGTATTTGCCATGACCAATCTCCTGATGCTTGACCTTAACTAAGAGAGAGGATATTTTCATTTTCATTCCTCAGAACACCAGTATTGCCCTGAACATATAAAAATCCAGTGGTTTTGATGGACTTAGTACTGCAAACTGGAAAAAAGCCAACACATAGTTGAGTGAATCAATATTTTTCCATCATTGCTCTAATGCAAACTTCTTGTAAATGTCTCTATTTGATTGCTTTACCAAGATTCTATTCCCAGGATTGCTCATAGTTGTTGGATGCTATCACTGCCTATCCAGAGACTACAATTTTTGCACTTTTTATTATTATTATTTCTACAAACTTATTGTCCTGATATTTGTCATCAGAGACAATTAGCCATTTCAACTACATGCTGAGATTAGAGAAGGCCCTGGGTTGAAGTCGAAATTATAGTTCCAGTCCTCTGCCTATAATGGATGATATTAAAAGATTCTATTTAAAAATTCTTATGAGAAAGCCCATTTGGATTGAGCAGTTTTAATGAATCTCACACTGAATGTGGGGTTCAGTGGTTTTTATCATTTTTAATGTCTGTTGGTTACAACTTCCTGATATTAAAAAACAAGTCATTATTAACACTGCTAACAATTATTAACAGATAAAGTGGTGTACTGTTGAATGATTACCATTATACTACAAGAATTGCTACCTTGTGGCTTGGCCACCTTCTACTGGACAGCAGATAGTCAAAGGATGATAAGAAATGGCTTACCAAACACGAGTACCTGTGCCCATGATCAGCAAGTTTGAAGTCAACATGTTATAAACAGAGGCTGAGGCATCCTCCAAAGAAGCTTGGGATTGGCCAGGGTACGCCATCTTGGATACCCTGCTCCATACACCTTCTTCCATTTTCTTTCCCCATTTTGCTGTCACCCCAACCCTCTTTAAACCATCTAATCTGATATTTTAGGAAATAGAATTTGAAAGAAAGTGGACTTTAGATTTCTATGGGAAACTACTCCTCTGCTGGATGGCAATCCTCTTTTGGGTAAGATCTAGCTGCTTCTTTTTGCAGCTGGGAACATGGACTAACCCAACTAACACATGACAATATGAGGTCTGGCAGTGGCAATGGTCAGGCTTCATAGACGGTTTGGAAGAATGGGATACATCCAGATAAAATGCAGGTGGAAAACAAGGTTCCATACTGCACCTCATGCAAAGCAATGCCAGTCTCAGTGATGCTCTGAAAGAGTGTTGGATGTAGGCACAGAGGGTGTAAAGTCATATCCAATTTCTCTTTCCCTTGTCACCTGTGTGACCTTGGGCAAGTTGCTCAAGAGTAGAAATCTGTTTCCTCATTTGCAAAATGAAGGAATTGGACTAGATGCCTTTTTATATGCTTTCCAGTCCTTCACTTATGATTTCCCAATGAGTTTTAGAACATGCTCAGGCTGGCCCAGGGCGCTCATGCTGAGATGCCCTCATGTGCCCGACTGCCCTGCAGCTCAGAAGAGAAGCTGGTTCAGCATGCCTCATCCCATGGTGGTCCTCGTGACCAAGCCCTTGCCCCACTGCTGGCATTGACTTTCCGTGACTGGTGATGGGCTTACCAGGGCGTGGGTGCCCACCCACAACTCTCGGGAGCTCTGATGGCTGCTTGGTGTCAAACCTGTTTGGAGTGTGGATTTTGAATCTTGCTCTGCTTGCTGGCCTGTTTTATTATAGGAACTGGAGCCTTACTTGCCGCTTACTAGTCAGGCGGTGCGGTTCTGTTTTTCTGGAGCTACCGTGATGTTCTGGGTGAGCATCTCTTTGACTCTCCTCATCCCTTTAACCATAAATTGTTTGGGTTTATATTGAAGCTTGCTTTCCCTGGGGGTCTGGGGCCCACTATTTCCCTGCATGCTTTTTTGATTTTAGCCTCTCATGCAAAGTGCACCAGAATTAAAGTCAAAACTATTATAGGCAAAAGACTAAGACAAAAAAAGAAGACTCCTATTTTGTAGTGTTCAATCCATGTAACCTCTAAATTTTTTTTTCCTCCCCTACCTGGATAAACATGGATATTTCTAAACTGAAAAAGGCTTACCAAATTTCTTCCCAGACCTTCCCACATTTTTTTGGTTAGTTTTTGGAAAAATAAAATCTCTTTTTCCTTCTCTCTTCTCTCCAAGGGAAAAGTAGCAACCAAAAAAGTCTGACCCATCTTTTTCCTTTGAGCTCTTTCTAGAATAAAAATAGAAGATTAATTTTCACCCAAACATAAAAGACCCATGATTTTTGTCAACCTAGAACCTCCCAATGGGACAATTAACTCCATTGCCATAGATCACAATCCCTCTATGACTTACAACATAATCCTTCGGCAGTCCTTGAGGCATATAGTGGTTCACACAGCCAGTATATGTCAGAAGTTGGCTTTAAATCCATCTCTGTCTCTATAGCCAGCACACTATCCATTATGTTATATTGCCTCTCCACAATCTATTGTTCAAAGGATGGAATAACCATCCTCCCTTAACAGACAAAATTATGTAAAAACATTTAAGGCTTCCACTATTCCACTCCTTCCTGATATACTTCCTCTTGCAAATGGCTCCTAATTTAAGGAATTGAGGAGTGATAACCCTTTTAATAGGCATTTTGTAAATGCAATGGGTACTCAGAGATGGAATGGTATTATGGATAGAGGAGGAGTAACTTTGGAATCCAAGACGGGTTCAAATATCATCTCAGCATATATCCTGGCTGAGTACATCTGAGCAATCTTTTATACTCTCAGTCTTGAAGAACTTGCTTAAGACTGTAAGGTTGCAGAGCTGTAGCTAATCTACATTAGTAGTAGGAGTTTCCTCACTAGGAACTTTATTCATGGAGGAACTCACAAAACTAGATAACAACAAATCACTATCTGATTTGGATTTTTTTGGACTTATCCTGGTAAGGGAGAAGTTACTCTGTAACCTCAGCAGTACTTCTTATAAGTGCTGGCTTTCATTTCCCATTGGATTGGCAATGTAGATGATTTTCTTTTAAAGTTATTACTAAAAACAGCTGGGCGGTTCAATGGATAGTGCTAGGTCTGAATTTGGGAAGACCTGGGTTCAAATCTAGCCTTAGATACTTCTTAGCTGTGTGACCCTGAGCAAGTCACTTAATCCCAGTTGCCTAGCCCTTTCCACTCTTCTGTCTTAGAGTTGATATTTAGTATCAATTCCAAGACAAAATGGTAAAGGTTTTTAAAAAATAAGGTTATTACCAGCCCAAAGGAAGAGAGAATACAATCAATGATTTTCCCTTGGGAGGATACAGGTGGAATTCCACCATAATGCTCTGCCTCCCATTTCCAATTCTTATCTAATCAGACTTAAGAGCCACTATTTCAGGCAGATTTGACTAAAATGGTCATATTACTGATATTCTGATGTAGGAGCAAAGTCTTTTCACCTCCTCTCCTCCTCTTTATCATTAAGGGTTTTTTTTAGTTAAATGACAAAAGCCGAAGAACATCCTGAACATGCATGATACCTTTCCTAGCAAGAGCACCTTTCAATGTTACACCACTACAAGCATTAACTTCTAGCTGCCTAATAATGGAGGGAAGAGATTAGAAATTGAGGTTTTTATAGCTGTTATTTCCAGAATGGATAGAAAGCCAGGAACTCAAGAAGTCCTGAATTCCAGATCTGTATCTGATAACAGACTGGTTCTGTGACCTTGAGGCAAGTTTCTTCATCTCTTATTGTCTTACATACTATGTAAGTTCCATAAGAGTCATCAATAGAATTATCAGTCTGTTTCTCTGAAGGAGCTTCCAAACTGAGAATTCCCTACACTGATGAACTCACCAGACTGACCCAAAAAGGATTCAAACAAACCTGATATTCACAGCAGCCAAGGGAGACCCACTCCTAGCTTGCTCTAGACTTTAGCCAGAAAGTCATGAAAACATTTGACTCTGGAACTTAGCTAGATGCAATAATACCTGTATAAATGACATTTTATTAATATTTATATCCTGTCTATAGGAGGGGAGACTGGTGCCCTTTGCATGTTAGGTCTGTTCAATTGGCTGATTAAAATAAGAAATGGTCAGTTTGCTTTTCCAATCTGGGGAAGTACCTACCCAGATTGGGCTTAGAGCTCCAACACCCGAGTTCATAAGCTCTAAATACTTGCCCTCCCTATAGATCTTTCTAATCATAGCCAGTATGATAGCAGTGATTGTGTACCGCCTGTCAGTCTACGCGGCGTTTGCCAGCTTCATGGAATCCACACAAACTCTCCAGCCCATCAGCAGCCTGTTGACACCCCAGTTGGCCACATCGGTCACCGCATCCTGTTTGAACTTTGTCATCATCATGATTCTGAATTTCTTGTACGAGAGGATAGCCATCTGGATCACAGATATGGGTAAGCTGCCAAAGTCACCAGGGGAAAACCTGTAAGTTCAGACTGCCTGGATAACCTTGCATGGGAGAGTGGAAAAACCACAGATTCTGGAATCATATGACCTGGATTCAAATCTTGTACCCAATGTGACAATGGGCAGGTTCCCTCATCTCCCTGAGCCTCATATTCCTTATCTGTAAAATGAGGGACTGGTACCAGATGTTCTCTGAGGATCTTTCCAGCTCTAAATCTAGGATCTATTAAAAATCAGACCTTGAAAGGCAAAATAAGGTTGTATCAGATGTACAGCACCCCAAAACAAGGGGTGGCATTAGGGCAGTTAGAGTAATTTTTAAAAACAATAATACCAGAGCATTCATCCGAATGAGAGACATCTTTCAAAGTTGTCCTCTTGGGAGGTTATATTGACCAAAATGTTATTGAGGCCCTTTGGGGGACTTGCCTTCATAGTCATTCACAAACCAAGTAAGAAAAAAATGTGTGTGCGTGCATGTAGGCATGATCTAGCTTGGTCACCTATTTAAATCACTGAAGTTGGATTTCAGTTTCTTTTTTATAAAATGTATGCTTTTTGTTTTTTATATTAGTCACTTCCCAGAAATCCTCTCCCCACCTCCATAATCCATCCCCCTTTTTAAATAAAGCACAATTGATAAGTCAGTTCATCCAAAATATTTACCCTGCCCACCCAAGAATTAAATATTCTGTACTTATAAGCCCTTCATCTCCCTACCATGAGGAAGGGTAAAAAGTGTCATCAGTCTTCTTGAAATTAAATTGATCATTGCATTCAATATGAGCTCTGATGTCTTTTTTTTTTTTTTTTAATTTTTTTTTTTTAAACCCTTACCTTCCGTCTTGGAGTCAATACTGTGTATTGGCTCCAAAGCAGAAGAGTGGTAAGGGTAGGCAATGGGGGTCAAGTGACTTGCCCAGGGTCACGCAGCTGGGAAGTGTCTGAGGCCAGATTTGAACCTAGGACCTCCCATTGCTAGGCCTGGCTCTCAATCCACTGAGCTATCCAGCTGCCCCCACTCTGATGTCTTCTAATTATGCCCATCAATAGATTGTCCTTTTAGTTATGCTTTCTCTCCTCTACTGTATTTCTCTTGAGAGCTCTATATGTGTCCTGTTGTCCATCACCATGATTTTCCATTACAACTAAATGACATGATTCCCATCTCCACCCCCAAAATCTGTGAACATAGGATCATAATCTTAGAGCTACAAGGAGCCTTGGTGATCACTGAGTCTAACCCCTTCTTTTTACAGGTAAGGAAACTGAGGTTTAGTGAGATTAAGTGACTTGCCCAAAGACATACATCTATTAAGCATCAGAGGTACCATTGGAACCTCAGTCTTCCTAAGCCCAAGACCTGCAACAATCCATTTTGCTATACTGCTTGATCAGTCCTGGTTGGACTCTGGAATCTTTAAGGGACTTTCTAGCTCTAAATCTATGATCGTATGTTCATTTGAGTCTTGGGAAGCTTACATAGAAAATAATGAATCAACTATCAGGAATCAGAAGGGGGTCTTAGACTCCACTGTGTAGCCCATGCCCCTCATGTTACAGAAGGGGAAAATGAGGCAGGCCAAAGAGAGAACTGACTTAGATGAACTAGATATTAAGGTTAAAAAGAGAAGATGTTCTAAGGTGAAATGGGTATCTGAAGGTGGAGATTCATACCAATTTGAGTAGATGCATAGTGATGATTTTGGTATGGCCAGTGATGTGGAGGAAATTGACTTCTAGTATAGACTACTTTGGAAAAAGGGAAGGCTGAAGGGAAAGAAAGGATTCTTTTTCTATACTTTAATGAATCTCTGATCTACTCAGTATAAGTATTCCCTCTAGTAGGGCAGATTTCAATCCTTCTGTGTTTTCTCATCCTTAGGTATTTTTAAGAGATTCCTTTAACTTTAAGCTAATTATTTAAACGTAAAATGTTAGCAACTTCTCTTTGGCCTTTAATGGGATTTAATTCCCAGTGTATTCCAAAGTGTCTTTCAATAAACCTTTGACATGTTGAATTGATACTATCAATATTTACCAGTGCAGATTCTTGGCCATTCCAGCTGCCCTCCTGCCTTTCTGTCCAATATAGGTTAAGAACATGGAAATATCTTCATTTGGCAGAAAACTGAGACCAAATGAGGAAGGGTAAAGAGCACTGGTCTGAATGCCAGCACTCGGAGTCCCAGCTCTGCCATTTGAACCAAATGTGAGAGACCTTGGACAAATCACGTGACCATTGTTAACTATCAGATAAATATAAGAATTAGTATAACTAGCCTTTTCTACCTCTCAAACTAAATGTCTTGGATTCAGCCCATTTCAGTGGTTAAATCCCCTATGTGTGGACTTTTTTATCTCTGAAGTCATCCCACAGCCTAGACGCCAAAAGGCAATATTATCTCAAAGAACTAGTTCCCTAACAAACACGGATTCCACAGAAAAGATATCAAAGAGTAGAAAGGAAAGATGGAGTCAAGTGAATCTCCTATAGGCCAATTGCTTTATTAACCCAAACTTCTCATCCCTGATCAAGAACTGGTTGAAGCTCAAGTTAAGTCATATTGTTCCCCCATAAAAATGTTGTGATTTTGTTTGTCTGTCTTTTTTAGAAGAAGGGGAATGCTACATTTAGGAGAGTAAGATTTGACTCTCCTCATTTCTTCTACTTTACTTTTGATTCTAAAAAGTAGAAGAAATGAGGAGAATCAAATCTTACTTGTGGGAAGCCAATAAGAGAAACAGTCTCAGATGAAAATCTGAGACTCCTTTTGACTCCTTTTCTGATCCACACCTTTCCTTATTGGAAAGCTTTAAGCTCTTAGCAAATCAGCAGTCAAGAGGTTGACATTCTTCCCCTTTGGTCAGAAATGCAGCCAAGGCTGAAACCTTAGTTTAGCCAGGGGCATTTTGCCCCTGAGAAAAGTATTCTCAGACTTAGCTTGCTGATAATCACTTAGCTGAAGGTCCAGCCTGGTTCTTATCTTCACCTTGAAGTTTCTGAGGTTTCTGTGTGTTGTCTAAACTAATTGCAATGTCTATGGAGCTGAAAAACTCTCTCTGTGCTTGTGGGTGAAAGGGAGTTTGAATTTTCATATATAATAAACTTGTGACTCAGTGGCACTTAGGAGAAGCAGCTATGAGTTAACAGTCATGATTGTTTCTTTATCAACTAAGCCACCATCCTCATCAGATTTATCAGGAGATGATAAATAGATCTCTAAATAATGGGAGGGAGAGAGAGGGAAAAGACTAAGCATTTATTAAGCACCTACTAAATGCCAGGTACTATTAAGCCCTTTATGGACAGCTCCCTAGAAAGTAGGTGCTAATGCTATCCCCATTTTACAGCTGAGGCAAACAGAAGTTAAGTGACTTCTGCAGGGTCCCCCAGCTAATAAGTCTGAGGCCATATTTGAACTTACTAACTTGAGACCCAGTGCTCTATCTCCTTTGCCATCTAGCTGATTAATGACTTCTCTGTTGGTCATTTTGAAAGTCTAGAACATTTGAACCTCTCCTTCCTTTGGAAGGACTTTGACTCTCAGCACTCAAGTCCACAATGACAGTCCTGTAGTTCCATGTTATCCTCCTAAGCCAAGAACATGGTCCTACCTATTTGACAAACGAGTCAGAAAGAAACAAAAGCTCTAGGTTGCCCCACTTTGGGCTGCTGGGTTTCAATCTCAGCTTTGCCATTTTACTATCTGTGTACCTGGGTAAGTCACTTCAACCTTCTATATCTATTGTCTCATCTTGAAAATTAGGGAGTTTGGATTGGGTGACCTTTTCGAAGGCCTTCTCAGCCCTGAATCATTCTGATTCTATGTCTGGTTACTCTGTCCGTCACTCATGCTATACCCTCCAAAGGGTAAGTAAATGATGGCAAATTTATTACCTAGTTGATGGTGAAGCCATTCCATCCAGTTAAATATCAGGAGCCTCCAAAGTTCAAATCTCTTCTGCTTCATTGTTTTCTCAACAGGAAAGCTTTTATTTTCTTGTTCCAACTCTGATGCTCTTCTAGCCAATAAGAGGGCAATCAGAGCAAATCAACTACTTAAAAAGAAAAACAACAATAATCAGCCACTACCCACAGCTTGTTTGAATGAGATGTACTTAAATAAATTCATTTTGTCATCTTCTAATTGAAATGCAGTTAAATTGTACTAAAATCAGGAAGATTACCATTAGAGCACATTATTGTATATGCCTTTATGTTAATGGGGAACACTAATTCAGAGTCTGTGAAAAGACATTGACTCCATAGAATTAACTTCTGCAATCTGGGATTAATAGAACAGGACTCTCACCACTGCCTGACTGTGTGTTTGTTGCCCTCTTGTGTTGAGAAGAGAATAGAACATTTCTTAGCTTTGGATGTTTTCACTGGATATGGTTGTTCACTGGTTTTATTTTAGAACATGATTTTCCATTTTATATACATTTATACATATAAACAGATGTATGTATTTTTGTGTATACACTTTAAACATGCCAATGGACATTCAGGCTCTGAAATGAAACCAGTACAGTGAAAGAGGTAGATGTATTGCTATATGGACACATATATACTATCTATATATCTATGTAGAAAAAGGGGAAAAACAACATAATGAAGCATCCTTTAGTATTTATGAAATCTACCTCCAAAGAGGAAGAGAACATTTAGCAGGTGAGAAAAGAAATACCAAAGAGGACAAAGAAAAGGATTCTTAACCTGGAAATGGTAAAATATTGTGTTTTTTAAAAATTTTAATAACCATGTTTCAATAATTGGTCTATTTTATAACCTCAGGTATGTTTTTTTATTTATTTAATAAAAACTGCTGGGGAGTCCTTAATCTTCATCAACGTGCTAAAGGGGCCTATGACACAAAAACATTTAAGAACCTCAGGCATAGGAGGTCTTGAATCTGGAAGGGACTTAAGAAATCGTAGGATCATAGGAGGAGAGCTAGGAAGTATCTTGGAAGTCATCTAGTCCTGCTGTCTTTATAAAAAGATAAATCTTTTTGGAAAAACTGTCCCTTTTTCTAATAACTCAATCTTATTAATATCATCTGTGAAGAGTGATAGCAAAGGGCTCCGTTGTATAGACTGGACTTTTCTATGGCTAAATATGCATTTGAGGATTCTAAAAGGAAGTAGGTAAAGAGTAGCAATGATGTTTCTCTTTCCTTTATACTGAAGAAAGTCTTTCATCGAAACTGCTTAATGAGAACTTGAATTCTAGGAATTTTTCCAGGCTGCTCTGACAAGGTTGGAAAACATTGTCCATTGTAGACAAGTTTGATGTAAAACTCTGGCTGTGTATAACGTCTTAAAGAATAAGATCACTCATTTAAAAAACAAACACTATGTTGGGGAGGCTCTGACAGCAGACTTCATTAGGAGAAATAATTTATTCTTTTCCTCCTCCTCCAAAGAGTTTAAATTCTAAACCACCATGCTAAACAATAAGAGCCCATAGAAACAGATCTCAGATAATTCAGGCATAGACCTTATGAATAAACACTTGGGTAATCCCACTTTATATATTGAAAACCTAATATTGGAAGATCATTGATGAAGAGCTGGAAAAAACATCAGAGATAATCTAATCTGACTTCCTCATGTCATGGATGAGGAAACAGGTTTATGGAATATCCATTGGGGATCCTCCAAGGTGGATTTACTTAAGGTCATATACGTTGTAGGGATCACAAGCAAGATCTGAATCCTTTGACTCCAGACGCAGTAATCCTTGCACGGTACCATGATATTTGTTTAGATCCCAGGAACAGCCATGCATCCAGTTACTCACGTGAATACTGGTTCTCAGGGAAAGACAACTAACCTTCAGTGTTAACATTCTTCATTTTTGATCTTTCAGAAATTCCTCGAACCCACCTGGAATATGAGAACAGGCTCACGATGAAAATGTTCCTGTTCCAATTTGTCAACTATTACTCGTCATGTTTTTATGTGGCATTCTTTAAAGGGAAATTTGTGGGCTACCCAGGAGCCTACACATACATGTTCAACAAATGGAGGAATGAAGAGGTAGGACTGCTCTTTAGAGAAAGATCACATTTAGATGCAGAATACCTGACCCCTTGTCCTCTGAGAAGAGATTATATAATTTCTCTGCTCAGGTTTTCTCAGGGTCTTTGTCTGGGTCCCCACTTTGTCTCATTCCACCCTACCTTGTACATAGGTATGGTGTAGTTTCTTGGGACAGTATTCATTCCTTCAAGGTAGGAGCTATGTCATTTTTTAAATGTCCCCAGCCCAGTTCCTTACACACAATAGGTGTGTAGTAAATTTTTGATGAATTGCAATTGCCTTTCATGCGTTAAAAGATATCTAACAGACTTCACCCATTCCCTCTATAGCCTTTCAAATGTCAACTTAGATTGTTCTTGCTTGCTTGCTTGCTCTGTTGATTAGTTGGTTGATTGGTGTTCAAGTAGTTTAGTTAGGGCTTTCCCCCCCCCCCCCCTTTTCTCCTTTTGAGGGGAAGGATTAGGAAACCTGGACCTCTCATTGCTCCTTTCTCCCTTCTCTCTTTTGCCTTTGTCCAGTGTGATCCAGCAGGCTGCCTTATAGAACTGACAACACAGCTGACCATCATCATGGCTGGAAAACAGATCTGGGGCAACATCCAGGAAGCCATTCTGCCGTATGTATTGCTTTGGAGTTCCCCACCTAATAATAACAATCTAACATTTACACAGAGCTTTCAGGTCCTAAGGAGAATTCCCTGTTTAATTTAGAGGACCAAAACATGCAGGCTCCTTTGAGGATGATGGCACTCTTGTTTCTACAATATAGATTTGAACCAATAAAAATCTGGTCTGTAAATCAGATAGTCCCTGATGTGTTAAGGTAACACAAGTTTCTTCAGGTATACCACTGTTAACCTGACTGATGTGGAAGGAAAGAGGACTTGATTGCCTCTCATTAGGAGATCTCACTGAGCAAGAGAAATGCTGCTGTGGTCTCTGCTACATGAGCGTAGCTTGGATTGGAAAACTATCAGCCACAATGTCTTTGTAAAAACATCTATCTTTTTTAGCTGAGAAGTGTAGCAGAAGTGATGCCAAGGAGGGGGGTAGGGGGAGAACCAGTGAGGAATGAAATGTTGCATTTTATTCACAGTTAAGAATTTGATGAGAAAGAAGAAATGGTTTCTGAATTATGATGTTAATACTGATGTTGACATGATTCAAGCACATTATTCCAGAAGCCTAGGGGTTTGGAAGACATGAGTTTGAGTTCCACCTCTGCCACCTATTAATAATGTTACCACTGGGAAAGTTCCTTTATCTCTTGGACCCTCAGTTTCTCCCTCTATAAAATGAATATAATAATACCTACCTCCTAGGGCTGTTTTGCCATTATGAATGCAAACTGTATATATTTTATATTATATATATATGTATATAATTTTTTTAAAACTCCATAATCTTTTGTTGTCTTCTAGTCTGGCAGATTCCTTTTTCTTGGGGCTATCCTAATTCAAGAAGCATAAGCACATAAATCAAAGGAGGAGGATTAAAAAAACAAAAGGGCTTGGGCTTTGGAGGCATTTCAGTAAATCATACCTGAAAGGCAATGCTCACTAATAGGAGACTTACCAAGTGTCATGTAGCTTCTGCTTGAAGTACTCCCACTGAGAGGGTAACCAACAGCCTCCTGAAGAAACCTATTCCACTTTTAGAAAGTTCTTGTTATTAGGAAGATTTTCCTGTCACTGGGTTTAAATTTAGCTCTTTTTATTGTCTAGCCATTGCTCTTGACTTCATTCTTTTGGGCCAAATAAAACAAATCTAATCCTTTTTCTATGTGACAACCTTTGTATAGTCCTGTTATGCATTTTTCATGTTCCTTTCAGGCTGTTGGCACTTCAGTTTATCTTCATTTGAAATGGACTCCAATCTAGTTGCCTTTCTCTGGATACTTTTCTGTGTCCATCCTAAATAGTAACACCCAAAACAGAACATAATATCCCAAACTCATCTTACCAGGCCAAGGGGCCACATAGACTTTGACCTCTTCATTTCTGTAAGCTTTGACTCTCTTAATGTAGCCTAAGATTGGACTAGGGCAGTTAGGTGGCACAGTGGCTAGAATGCCAGAGAAATTAAGAAGATTTATCTTTGTGAACTCGAATCTGACCTTAGATACTTACTGTGTGACTGTAGGCAAGTCACTTAACCCTGTAGGCCTTCGTTCCTTATCTATAAAATGAACTGGAGAAGGAAATGGCAGACAACTTCAGAATCTTTGTCAAGAAAACCCTAAGTAGGATAACGAAAAATTGGACACAAATGAACAACAAATATTGGATTAACATTTTTGACTGCCACCTCAGACTACTGATTCATACTGAGCCTACAGTGTATTAAAACTCCGAAAAATTTTTTGGGAAACCTTCTCCCAGTTTATATTTAAAAAGGTTTTTTTTTTTTTTTTTTTTTTTTTTTTTTTTTTTTTTTTTTTATCTAAGTATTATAGTTATCACTAGTGAATTTTCACCTATTAGATTCCACCCAGTGCTGTGGTCTGTCAAGATGTTTTTGGTACTGACTCTGTCTTCTGGTATATTAACTATTTTTCCACATTTGTGTCCCCTGGAAATTTGATAAGTATGGCATCCATTCCTTCATCCAATTCATGGATCAAAATGTTAAACAGCTCAGAACCAAGTACAGAACCCTGAGTCCCTCCCCTGGAGAACTGTTGTCAAAGTGACAGTGAAAGCTGCAAAAGAACTGATTTCTAGCCTTAATTCTGCTATTAGTAATAGTAGTAACTGACTCTTCTATAAAAATATGAAATTTGAAAAGTACTTTAAAGGCATGATCTCTTTTGAATCTCACAACAACTCACACTATAAGTATTATTATCTTCGTTTATGAAATGGGAAATGGGTACCAGTAAATATCAGAGATAGAATAGAAACTCAGATATTCTTGCCTGCAGATAAAGCATTCTGTTATATGAAACTATTATGTGGGAGCAAGTCAGATATACTTCCTGAGCTTCCGTTTCCCCATCAGTTTCCAAAGAGGCCATTGGTCAGGGTGATGCATAAGGTTCCTTCAAGCTCCAGTATTCAAAGACTACTTCCACCTCTTGTTTTATTTCATCCCATCCCCTTTCCCTCTTTTCTCAGTTGGATTTGGAACTGGTGGAGACGCCGGAAAGCAAGGACAAACTCTGAGAAACTGTATAGCCGATGGGAGCAGGATCATGATCTTCAGAGTTTTGGGGCTCTGGGTCTCTTCTACGAGTACTTAGAAATGGGTAAGCTCTCTTGACCAGAGGTGAAGGTAGCATTTACTAATGGATAACAGTTGTAGTTTTTCAACCAATAAATATTTATTAAACATCAACTAATCATTGGACGTATCACTGATTTGTAACGTGGCATAGATTAAAGAACGAAGCCCAATAGTATAAAGAAATAGTAGTCAAAGAATTAAAAGCCATTAATCCCTAAATTAAAAAGTGATAGGAAACTCTGGGGCGGCATACTTAGTCACCCCTAATGGACTATGTTGAATTTGTTGGCTTTCAGAGCCGGCCAGCAGAGGGAGCCAAAGGGGATAGTCAATTACAGGATCTTCACTTGTTGATATATAATCAGTTATTATAGATTATATTAAATCATAATACATGAATTATGAATTATTTTAATATAATAATGTTTAATTAATTGTATACTTAATTAATATATAATATGTATGATAGAACTTATTCATCAGTTAGCATTTACTAACTTTTTACTCCATACCAGGCATTATATTAAATGCTGAGGATACCAAGAAGGGAAAAAACAGCCTTTACTCTCAAGGAGTCTTATGGTCTACTAGGGGAAATTACATGCAAGCAACTATGTAAGAACAGGAAGGTTATAGGATGAATTGGAGATAATCACATAGGAAAGGAATTAGTATTAAAGAAAGCTGAAGGTTGCTAGGAATTGGTGATGAGGGAGAGCGTTCCAGGCATGGGGGGGACAGCCAATGAAAACATTCAGAATCAGCAGATGAAGACTAGAAAGGGCTACGTATGGTCGAAGCCCTCATATCATGTCAAGAAGGTACTGGCTGGATAGGAATTTGCTTTACAAATTCCTGGGGTGCCTAGGTGTACTTCATAAAGTCTGATGACAGATCATAGATGATAGGATCAAGAAATTTGTCCTGGAAGGTATCCTTAGAGGTTATCTGGTCCAATTTTCTCATTTTACCACTGGATGATATTATTGAAAAAATTGCTAAATTAGAGAAAGAGATCTTGTATTTGAACCCTAGCTCCTCCATTTATTATTTATGCGACCATGAGAAGTCATTTAACTTCCCTAGGCCTCAGTTTCCTTATTTGTAAAATGAAGAAGTTGGACTAGATGACTTAAGAAAAAAAACCTAACCTTACCTTCTGTCTTATAAGGGATACTAAGTATTGGTTCCAAGGTAGAAGAGTGGTAAGGCCTGGGCAATGGGAGTTAAGTGACTTGCCCAGGATCATACAACTAGATAATGTCTGAAGTCATATTTGAACCCAGAATCTCCAGGCCTGGCTGTCTATCCATTGAGCCACCTACATGCCCCTACTAGTTAAGTTTTTAAGTTCCTTCTAGCTCTAAATCTAGATCTCATGAGGTGAATTTGGGACAACTATAAAGGAAGTTTCACTTTAAATAGCAGTCTGGCAATTTACTGAATTCCTGACTGGATGGTACAGTTTAGATTAAAGTGATAAATAGCATTTAAGGAAAAAACAACAACAACAACAACAACAAAAAAAAAAAAACCCTCACCTTCCTTCAGTCAATACTGTGTATTGGCTCCAAGGCAAAAGAGTGGTAAGGGCTAGGCAATGGGGTCAAGTGACTTGCCCAGGGTCACACAGTTGGGAATTGTCTGAGGCCAGATTTGAACCTAGGGCCTCCCGTCTCTAGGCCTGACTCTCAATCCACTGAGCTACCCAGCTGCCCCCAATTTGTAGCATTTTTAAAGGACTGGAAATTGGTGTTTATAGGTGAATCATACTGGCAGAGAGAGATTGTGAAGAGTCCATGCCTAATTTTTGAGTTTAGAGATCCTGCTTTCCTATTATACAGTCAGTTATTACTTCTATGATAGACAGGTGGCTAGTGTTTATATACTCTAGGGCTGATCTAGGTCTTCCAGTTACCATAAAATATTAAGAGGGGAGATAAAAGTACAGGAATGTTTTTCTTTTGAAAATACTCTTGGGGGGAAGGGAAGGAATCATTAGTACTTAGATTACAGTCACAAGACCAGAGATGTAGCACTTGAAGGCAACTTAGAGAGCATCTAGTTCAAGCCTCCTTTCTTCAGATCAGGAAACTGAGGCTCCTACAGCTTGTGACTTGCTCTAGTTCACACACACAGCAAGGAGTAGAGTTAGGATTCAAAGTCAGGTCCTCTGACTCCAAATCCAGGGTGCCTTCAACTTGGCTCTGTTATTCTCTGCCAACTACCTTCCTTGTTTAATCTCCTTCCATAGTTTCTCTTCCTTACTCTTTCTTAGTGCTTTTGGGAAACATGGGTTTCCTGACAGTTCAATTTGGAATGAGGACCCTCCAATGGGAAAAGAAGCCAAGCCTCATTGTGAGGCCATTTAGACCAAAACTCCTGGCAGGAAGAGAAGATCATTTTGTAAGTAGATCTGGCAATCATCAGCATAGAGATAACAATTGAATCCATGAGAGCTGATGAGATGTGAGAACACACAGAGGTGAAAAGTATCCAAGACAGAGACCTCTGGGACATGTTTAATGGCGTGACATGGATGAAGGTCCAGCAAAGGAGACTGAGAAGTCAGATAAATAGGGAAATGACCATGAGGCAGAAGTATCATGAAAACCTACAGAGAAGAGAATATCAGGAAGTGGGAACTTGACAATGTCTACAGTTAAAAAGTGGTCAGGAAGGATGAGGTTTGAGAAAAGGCATTTAGGAGATGATTGTTAACTTTAAAGAGAACAGTTTCTTTTGCATGATGAGGTTGGAAGCCAAATTGTGGAGATGAGAGAAGAGAATGAGAAAAGAAAAAGTGAGAGGCAGCTAATGTAGGGAGTTTTCTGTTGGAGGGATCTGGGATGCCGGGATGGATGGAACAAGTAAGGATTTTTTTAAGAATAAGGGAGAGATGAGCATGTTGTAGGTATTAGGGAAATAGCCAGTGATTAGACAGTGTTTCTTGCCATGGAATTTTCAGCAAATATACTGTCTCTTCAAGATAATGGGGTATCAACTTAGAAGTAGCTGTCCGGCATCCACTCAGAGGCATCTGAGTCAGTCAATAGAATTTAAAACTATAAACTCTGAAAGAGCAGGGCCGCTTTGTCTTTGCATCCTTAGAGTCTAGCCGAGTGGCTGCATTCAGCAGATACTTAACAAGTATTGGTGGATTGAAGTTGATGCTTCTGCTTCTTCTTTCTCTGCAGTCATCCAGTTTGGTTTCATCACCCTGTTTGTGGCCTCCTTTCCTCTGGCTCCACTTCTTGCCCTCATGAACAACATTTTGGAAATCCGAGTGGACTCTTGGAAGCTGACCACCCAGTACAGGAGGCCTGTGGCTGCCAAGGCCCATAGCATAGGAGTGTGGCAAGAAATTCTCAACGGCATGGCCGTCTTGTCTGTCGTTACTAATGTAAGTTGACAGTTCTCAGCTGAGTAATCGGTTTTCTGGGTGGGAAGTTTGTTTACTGAGGATCTGACTTTAGAAAATCAAATCTACACATTTGATTCTTATGCGGATCTGCCGAGACCAATGTCCCGTCCTGATCACGGTCCTGGACGCTCTAGAAGGGTTGTGGTGTCTGGAATCCCTGCCTCCAAATCAGATCTTTTTGGCTGTCAAAGGGCAAAAGAAGGAATGATGACAGTAGCAGTTACATATTTAAGTTTGACTTATGAAAAAATATCATAACAATGAGAGTTATTCAAGAACAGAATGGGTCTCTGTGATGCTATTTTATCTCTAGGACAGTTAACTCATTGAAGCTTAACTTAAAATATATGTATAAAACAGCAACTACGATCATGGCATTGGATTCCATTACTTCCTGATAAACAGAGGGAAAAGAAATGGAGGCCTCATCAGATTTTATACTTCGGGGCTCAAAAACCACTGCAGATGGTGACTATAACCATTGCTTCTTAGAAGGAAAGCTATGGCAAATCTTGTTTGTGTACTAAAAAATAAGAGACATCACCTTGCCAAAACAGGTCTGTAGAGACAAACCTAAGGCTTTTCCAGTGGTAATGTATGGCTTTGAGAGCTGGGAAAGGAATATTGATATATAATGATATATCAATAATGATAAAATAAGGAAAATTGAGCACCACAGAATTGATGATGTTTTTTTTTTAATCCTCACCCTCTTAGAATCAATATTAAGTAATGGTTCTAAGGGAGAAGAGTGGCAAGGGCTAGGCAATGATGATTAAGTGATTTGCCAGGGTCACATAGCTAAGAAGTATCTGAGGTCAGATTTGAACCCAGCACCTCTCATCTTCAGACCTGGCTCTATCTAATGAACCACCCTGCTGCCCCTATCAATGCTTTTGAATTGTAGTGCTGGAGAAGACTTTTGAGAGTCCCTTGGGCAGCAAGGAGATCGCATTAGTCAATAATTAAAGAAATTAATTCAGATGATTCATTGGAAGGAAAAATATTGAAGCTTTAGTACTATGGCCACATAATGAAAAGAGAGGACTCATTGGAAAAGACTGGTGCTGGGAAAGATTGGAGGCAAAAGGATAAGGGGATGGCAGAGGATGAGAAGGACAGAGTGAACTGAGATCCTCTTGCTTCCAGCACCAAGGCTCTTCCCACTGTCCCATTTCTCTGTTTCTATTCCTTCCTAAATGTGGAATAATGTTCCTGGGTGCCTTTCTCCTCTTCCATGTGGCCTTTTCCAAACCACTGCGGGAAGAGATCCACCACACCACAGCTTCCAGTTTACCCCTGCCTCCACCGCTAACCAACAAGGACGATCCATCAAGGTGGCCATACCTCATTCCTAACACTGGGGTCAAGGGATAAAACAAAGATCCTTTTGGATTTCTAAGATGATAGTAATGAAGGTTGACTTCTCAGGACCACACAAGCAGATCTCATGGCATGTCCTAGACCCTAACTGTGTTATACCTCTCAAATAGGCGCATGCTCTCCGGCACTCTTCTACCGTATTCTCGCAATGCTTGGGGATGTATCCATATGGCTGATGACATCTAAAGCTCAAAATGGCACATGCTTTCACTACTTATTTTTCCTCCCTGGTTTCAGGCCTTCATTGTTGCCTTCACATCGGACATGATTCCCCGTCTAGTTTATTACTACGCCTACTCGACCGACAGCCATTCCCCCATGTCTGGGTACATTAACAACAGCCTTTCCGTGTTCCAGATCTCTGATTTTCCAGCTAATACTGCACCTATGGAGAACACGGGTGCATTCACTACTTGCAGGTATCTGGTTTATTCATCCTTCTTGTGAGGAATTCCTCCTAACATCACTATCTCAGACCAGCTTAGTGGCCACAGAATATGGCAGAAGGAGATCTTGACTGGAATCTAAAAGTGGGTGTCCTAATTTTTGCCGCAGCCATTCAATGGATATATACCTGGAAGAATCACATAACCTCTAAAGCTTTAAGTGTTCCTTTATAAAATGGAGAAGGTGAACAAAATGAATGCCAAAACGTCATCTTGCTTCTGGCTATGACCCTTCTAAATATCAAGAATCATGAGAAAAAAGAAGCTTATCAAAAATAATAATCATGATAATAATGGTAATAGTGATATGGACTTTTATTTTTTATATAGACCTGTGATTTAATCCATGTGCAAGAATTCCTGGTGTGGACTCCAGGATAGGGATGGAAACACTCAAAACAGAAGCAGATTTTTTCTTCCTTAGCTCACATTCTTAGAGTTGGCTGAGACACTGAGAAATGAAAAGATTGTTCATGCTCAGACAGCTTAAGTTTGTCAGAAATAGGGCATAACTTCCTGATTCTGTCTAGTGATTTCTCCACTACATCACACAAAATAGTTACTGATATTTGTACTGTGCATTAAGAAAGCTCTTTCATATACATGATCTCATTTGAGCCACACAATAATCCTATAAGGTAGGAAATAGAGGTATGATCATCCTTATCTGAGATGGGTCAAATGAGAGAAATAAGCATATACCTACTATATACCATTCACTGTGTGAAGTACTTTATAATGTGGTCCCATTTTTGGCCTCTGAGGACCAGACTTCAAGTCCTCTCTCTACTACTTAGTACAGACTTGACCTTGGGCAAATCATTGTATCCTTCGGGACTTTAGGAAGTTTCCTAATTTCTAAAATGAGATAATTGTATCAGATGGCCTCTGAAGTCCCTTCCAACTCTATATCTATGATCCTAGGAGACCCTACAAATAGTTACATATGCATACCACCTGCCACTTACAGACAAATGGGAAAACAACTCATTATTAATATGTTTCTTTCCTCCCTATAGATATAGAGATTACCGTTATCCTCCTGACCATGAAAAGAAATATTTACACACCATGCAGTTCTGGCACATCCTTGCTGCCAAGATGGCCTTCATCATTATTATGGAAGTAAGTTTTCCTTGTTATCTACACTGTCATCCCTTTGTTGTCCTCATTTATGATTGGACGTTGCTATTTAGTCTTCTGTGGCTTAACTAGAATTTCTCTCTATCTTTCTGAAATAGGACTTTTACTAAAGAAAGTAAATGTAGCATAAAAAATTTAGAAAGTATGTAATTCAAAAAGAATTTATTAATCTTATAATTAATTAAACTATTTTCATTGTTGTTATACAAGATATAGAAATGGAACACCTAGTTCTTGGCCTTATGGAGCTTCAAGACTTGTGATACAGGACTTGAACTACAGTTTAAATAATGACTAAATAATGACTAATGATTAATTGGAAAATTTATTGATATGAGCAATTAATACCATAAGAAGGGTAAGGAAAAAAACCCACAACTGGATGCAGAAGAAAACAAGAAGGTGAACATACATTACGGAGATTGTTTGAGAGGACAGAAGGGATATTGAGTGTGAAGAAGTAAAGACTTTAGGAAAAGGTGATCATAGTCATAAAGTATTTGAAGGGTTATGTGGAGGACTTGTTCTAGTTAGTCTCCAAGGACAGAATTAGAAGCTTTGGATAGAAGTACTTTGGAATAGACAGTCTGGTTAGAAATTTTTTTAATAACAGATCTATCTACAAATGGAAGGGTTGCTTTAGGAGATAATGGGTTCCTCATCACTAGAAGTCTTTCTGTGGAAGCAGAATGACCACTAGCTAGGAATTTTCTTGAGGGAATTCTTAAGCAAGTGTGGGTTGGACTAGGTTACCTCTAGGATGGTCTTTGAACTCTCAAATTCTATTTTTTTTGTTTTTTTGTTTTTTTTGTGGAGTAAACAGAAGGCTTATGATGAACATTGATCTCATCTTGACCTTGAAGGATGAGTAGGATTTAGAGAAGAGAAATAAGAAGGAAAGGGGCAAAATGACATGAGACCCCTCAAAGTAGGACATCCAGGAGGAGGAAGGGTTTAGAAATTATCTCATAGTCGAAATGATAAAGGAATGGGTTAGAGTAGGGTATGAATCCTGGAGAAAGCCTAAGGGAGTGACAGACCGTCGAAAAATCATAATTTCAGAATTGGAGGAGACCATCTTATTTAAACCATACCTGAACAAATTCCCTGGCTGATGTGTTGGTATATTTTGGGAGAAACATGTCCAAGTTTTTAGCAGGGTCTCACCCCAAGATTGGGAGACTCAAACTCTGTAATCCAGAAGTAAGAAAAGAATTTTATTTGAAGAAGAGGTTTATAAGCTAGTATAATAGTTTAGGCTGGCAGAATGGCCTTCAGGACTGGTAGAGTAGCCTAGGAGCTGGTAAAATAGGAGCCCCTGTGGTGGAGTAGCCCCTTGAGCTAATGAAGTAGCCCTAAACCTGATGGAGCCCCATAGCTGGGCTAATGGTATAGCCCCATAGTCCTGAGTTGATGAGAGTAGCCCTATGGATAATGGAATAGCCCAGGAGCTGGTGGACCAGTCCCTCTCCCCCTAAATTCGTGCCTACATTTTGAGGTACATTAAGTGAACAAATGACCACAGCGAAAATGACTCGTTCAAGTATAGAATTTAGTGGTTTATCATTTCTCCAGTAGATCCCTAAGGAAGTGACTAGCCAGCCACTAATAGAAAATGGGAAGACATTTGAACTTCTTCCCAGAGTTGCTCATTATATTTATCAAAGTTTTAAATTGATTTTTTCTTCAAAACACACATTATTTTACCCCTTCATACCTCCCCTGGGGAAAAAAAGTCAGAACCCTTATAACAATCTGTATATTCATGTAGAATCGATTTCCTCCCTGGCCATGTCCAAAAATGTATGTCTCATTTTGCAATCTAATTCTATCATGTTCTCCATTATCAGTACCCTGGAATTATGACTGGGAACTGGGTTGATCAGAAGTTGTATAACTGTTTCAAATTTGTTTTTTTCCCCCAATGGTATCATTATTATATAACTTGTTCTCTTCATTCTGCTCAATTTATTCTTTTTCAGTTCATATGTTTCTTCCTAAATTTCTCTCAACCTATCCCTTTGGCCATATCTTGTGGCTCAATAGCATGCTGATACATTCATATAATGATTTGCTTAGTCATTACCATTTAATGGGTTATTCCCCACCTCCTTAATATTGTGAGCTCCCTATTAAATTGTAAGCTTCTTGAGGACAGAGAAACTGTCATTTGCCTCTCTTTGGATTCCCCAGTCCTTAACACAAAGCCTGACATATAGTAGTAGAAAAGATTAAAATTAATATTCAATATTATAAGTATTATATTTAATAAAATTTATTAAAATAACTTGAAGAAAATTAAAAAAGCTAAAGTAAAAAGACAACTAATCCAGCCCCAGTCATAAGAGGGGAGAGAGAGAGGAGTTATAGAACTATATAAATAATAACATGAAGATGAAAACTTGGGGGCGCAGGGAAAGGGATGCTGGGAGTTGAAAGAAATTCTGGGGAACATAGTTCAAATGGTACAGAATTTTCACTTATACATTAGGCTTTTATTAAATGCTTATTGACTGACTCTCCTCTCAGTTTCTAATTCAATTTCACTAGAAATAGAACTGTACTTAAGATGTTTGATCAATGATGTTCAAGATGTCTATAATGTGACAGAGACATGATTGAATTTTCAGAATGAGACATACTGTTTTTGAACCTAGAATAATGGGGAAATTTGTTCTGTAGAGTTTTGTATGTGTTTATATATTATGGAGATTTTATTTTTCTTTTAAATTGAATGTGATGAGACAAAGAAAAAAGTGCTTGTTGATTTAAAGACAAATACAGTTCCTTTTTTTTTAAAACCCTTATCTTCTGTCTTAGAATCAATATTGTATATTGGTTCCATAGCAGAAGAGTGGTAAGGGCTAGGCAATGATGGTTAAGTGACTTACTCAGGGTCCCACAGCTAGGAAGTGCCTGAGGCTTGAACCTAGGATCTTCCTTCTCTGGGCCTGGCTCTCAATCTACTGAGCCATGTAGCTTCCCCAGGTAGTGCATCTTTTAAAGAATATGACTTTGGTATCTGGTAGAATGGGTTGCTGATTGGGTGTGATCAGGGAATTTAATCTCTGAATGTAGAAAATTCTTATAAAAATGTTAATGTGAATAAGGAAACTCTAAAATAACAAATTCCAGTAATATAGAAGGCTGCATATTAGAAATAGCATTATGTCAGGAATCCAGTCTTGGATTCACATTCTAGCTCTTTGCCTTGTTGGCCCTTAAAGCATGGTGATCTCTGAAGTATTCACTAGCTCTAAAATCTAAATTCTCTGGTTGTCTGATTATCCTAAAATGCTCTCTCCCTTTTTGCTTCTTTCTCTAGCACATCGTTTTTCTTGTCAAATTCTTTGTGGCCTGGATGATCCCTGATGTCCCAGCAGAAGTGAAAGCCCGAATCAAAAGGGAAAAGTTCCTGACCATCCAAATCCTCCATGAGTATGAGCTCCACAAACTCAAAGAGAAACTGTGCAATAGGACAGATGATCAGATGGAGAAGGAAGTTATTGCCACACAAGGGAAAAGGGATCTGGCCCAGGTGATGGGATAGCCAAGGAACACCACTGACACCTGCTGGCCTGGCTTGCCTCCATCCTCTGAAACCTGGCTTTGGGCCAGGAAGCAAGTGTGCATTTTAGTCCTTCATTTTTTTATCCAAAGATTTTTAAACTCTTATAGAAGTCACTGGTCCCAAGCTTTGCCATATTGGAAGCCAGCCCATTATAACTTCACTGTGCCAGTTCTCGCCACATGTCATTTTATAGATTTCTGTATGTAACTGTTTAAGTGTGTGTCCAAAGTCCAATTGTTAGAAGATGATGGAATGTTGCTATTTAACACAAAATATTCATGGTAAGGCATCATTTCATCTTCATTTTCATCTGAATGTTGTCAAAAATTTTTGTCCTCTGGAATATTTTATACACTTTGGTTTAAGTTTTCCCATCAAGTGATTTTATGACAAAAAATAGAAAGGAGAGGAATATGTCTTCCAAAGAATTCGCATTTTGCCACTTTCTCAAAGAACTAAAATTAGTTGATCTGAAAGAAACACAAACATACACACACATACACATACACAACAAAACCACAACACAAATAATAAGAATGCATCAGGTGAAACATTATATCCTGGGCCCAGTGCATAAATTTAATGAATTAAATGTCCCTTAAAATCCAGGAGGGCTGGCCTTCCAGGAAATTTCATGAATGTTTTTCCCCCCCAAAGAAAGACTTCATTAGCATTTCAAAGAACTGACTCACTCCTCAATTCTTGAGTGCCCTTGTCTCTTACCTGGGAATCAGGCATGCTTTTAAGTGTTGAATTTCTGTGAGTCTTCCTGAATATAAAATGAGTTGTACAGAAGCAGATATCTTTTCTTAATATTTAAAGAAATCAATCCAATGTATATTAATGTATCTACTGTCTTTAAAGTTATGAAGTTGATAGAATTATTGTTATTGAAGTCTTGCCTTCCAGAACGCTTCTCTCACCTCATGGAGCCATTTTTTTTTTTTTGGCATAAAATTGTCAGTTAGCCATAAGCTGTTTATGAAATACGTCCTTGTCAACTTAAAACGATTTCAAGCCTTTTAAAAAATTATTTCACAACTGTTTTCTATGGCTATACTGGCCTATACTGTACCCAGTGCCTTTTTTCTATGTCTTTGATATATATGAAATGAAAGTGTTGGTTCGTGAGTAAATTCCCTGAATTATATTTCAGACATAAGCCTATAGCCCTTGAGAGGTGATCAGCCTAATAATGAACGCCCTGTGTTGTCCCTGGAGGAAGAGCGATCCGTAGGTTGTTAGATGAGTCAGTAATATATTTATATATTCTTCCTGAAATTAAGTGTAAGGTGTACCTATGCACATTTGTAGTATTCTAATGTCCTCAGACTTCAATCATACATACACAATCACACACACTCTGTATGTGTGTGTGTGTATATATATATATATATATATGATGATTATATGTTTAAAAGAGAGGAACAGATCAGTCTGGTATTATTTGAACCCCTTAGTTCCTAGGTTGTTTTCAGTTCCAAATGAATGACTTTTTTTTTTTTATCTATAGACATCATGACAATGTTTGAGCAAAAAAATTCTGACAGGATTCCTCATAGGATTTCTCGTGCTAATTACCTACCTCCTCCAGCACATGACATCCTTTTGCCGCCATTCAAGAAGTGGCAAATGGCATGGGTTGATCCCCCAAGGAGTGATGTTTTGGAACTTTCAGGCCATGAGTCTGGGTCTGGTCAATCCTGACAGCCACCCCTACACACACTATTTCCACAGTGCTCCCCCAGCATCCCTACTTGCCAATCTTTGATTCAGATTGGTGCCATCATTCGCACCGACTTAATTTTTTTTTTAATAAATCTAAACAAATTGTTCATTGTAGATCAAATGTGCAAGCTCTCGAGCCACTTGAGAACCAATCAGGTATTAAGTGCAATAAGCCATCAATGAATTTCCTTTACGCCAACTTGTATGCTGCTAATATATCGCACATGATTTTTCCACTGTGCTGTTTTCTCTTTCTTGTATGTAAGTTTGAGTTTATCCTGCTTAAATGGTTTCGAACTCAGCTTCGTGAAGTATATTCCCCGAAAGTCCCACCAAAGTGCTAACTTTGAAGCGTAAACTGGAAAGCAGACATTATTGTTTTGATTAAGTATGCATGAAGTGATCACAGATGGGAGAAAATATTTAAAAAAATTATCCAAAGGCATTTATAGCGTTGGGTGGACTTTGTGTTTTGAAAGAGAGATTTTGTAGAATTCAGGGTGTCAGAAAAGTCTTAAGCTTCAGTCACTAAAAAACTGTACTAAGACTTTTGTCTCTTTCAAGGGACATCCTATACTTTGTGCTTAGAGTTATTTCTGATTTCTGGAAGGATCTCCATATTCTTGGGGTTGCAAAAGAAACTCTGAAGCTTGCCTCAGTTCAGTAAATTCTACTCCAGACTAAATCTTTCTTTCAAGAGTGTCCACTTAGCAAACACATGGGGGCTCTCATCTGATGGGGGTCTTCATCGTTTGGTTGGATTATTCTTAAGTTATCCATGATAGCTGTGTTTTCACGAGCAGTCTAGGAAGCCTTTGCTACATGCTAAGCCCTGCTTGACATTTGGTAAGAGCCAAAATAGGCTTGTGACTGCATTCACATTCTCTTCTTACCCTTGTCTCTGTCATTACATTTTTATTTTCATAAATATCTAGTCCAAAAAACACTACCATCATCGCATTACCCAGAAGGAGAGTTTGAAATGTGTGAAAATTCCTTTTTCTGCTTCTTTGGCTCTCCCTGTTTAGCACACATTATCACATTCAATCAAGGTGTTACAAGAATAACATGTACTGTATCTGTGTAGTAGTTGGATGAGTTCTTTCTTTTTAAGTTGACTGAAAAGGTGAAGGGATATTCACCCTTACAGGATAAGCAGTGATATGTTTTCCTGGCTTTCAAGACTGTAAATAAATACAAATACATCTATGTAAAGCATCCTTTAATTCAAGGGAAAATGATCCTGTAGAACCTCTTGGCAATACTTGGCCTTCCTCGACTGCCTCAGGAGAAAAACGTGCTAATTAAGCAAGACTGTCAATGACTGGACTCTCTAAGTTTAAAAAAAAGAAACACTGTAATGAGAGGTTTTGCTTTTTAATTGAGCAGACATGAAATATCTGCTTCTAAAGGAAATGGAATGTTAGGAAGTAGTTATGGGATCATGAAGGAATTATGCTACCACGTAACACTATATCCTTTTTATAACCATTTTCTTTTATTTGTTTACTGCTCTTTTGCCTTTGTACACGACTGTTCAAAATATGTTGGCTTTTCCAATCAAAGAAATAAATCATCTGAGCAGAAAAGGAAGGAATTGTGGGTATTGGCAATATGTGTCACTTCCCTGCCTGGATTCCAGATCATAATGGTTTTTTAGTTAATTGAGAATGGTTGGAAGGTAATTTGCTATACTGTGGTATCCTGATGATGAGTCCGCCTCACTGCACCCGCCTCCATGTTTTATTTTTTATTTAAATGTTGCTTTTAATCAATGTATATGAATTTCGGGAGATGTGAATTCAGTCGGTGAATAAAGCAACATTTAATTTTTTAAACTGTGCTTTGGATAACATTTTAATTTGTGTGCATGTGTTTGGTAATAAAATGTCAATGTTTTCTTGACTTGGTCCAATGTCAGAAGGAATATTAGAAACCATCTCATCCAACCTCACTTAGACAAGGAAACATCCCCAGAATAGAAAAGTTACCTTTCTAATGTTGTATAATAAAATCCAGGCTGGTTAAACCTTAAATCTCTTGTGAATTCTAGGCCATTCACCTTTCTACAGTGCCATTCTGCCTCCTACAAGTTGTCTTGATGGTCCTGTTTATGTGTGTATATATTCATGGAATTAATGAAACTTGTTAGGCTAGGAAGAGGCGAGGAAATGCATGTAGGAAATGAAATATATAAAAATTTTTGGAAAGTGCCACTTCTGGACCTAAAGTCATTTTGTTATGTTAAACTTTTTAATATATAAATTGGTTTGCTCACAGATTTATCATAGATGCTCAACCCAGTAGTTGGAAAGACTGTAGAGGTTATCTGATCTCACCTCTACAACATCAATGACTTGTCATCACAGATTCTTTCACCTTTAAGACTGCCAAGATTGAGAAACTCATTACTTCCCTGGGAAGTGCCATCCACTTATGTGAAGCTCCAGTTTTTAGGAAGGTTTTCTTTACATTAAGCCACAGTCTTGTCTTTGACTCTGTCCACCCATTGTCCAACCTGTCCACCTTTCTTTTGGTCATTTGCCTTTTTGGTCCAAGAAGAACCAGCCAACCCTCTTCCACAAGACAATCCTTCAAGTACTGGAAAACAGCTACTGTGTCTTCCTGGGGCTTTCTCCAAGTTATAATTCCTAATTCCTTCACCCAAGCCTTAAATCATATGATCTCCATTTCTTTCACTCTCCTGCATGACTTCCTCTGGGCTCTGAACTTTTCAAAGTCAGTCCTAAAATGTGGCAGCCAAAATTGAAAACAGTAGAGTATATAATAGCAGGCTTACATTATTTCTTGTCCTGAATATTCCCTTCCTTCCTTTGATTAGCCTATAATCAGGTACAGATGGCCATAAGTCATGAGTTCAGGTCCTTCCTTTAATATATACTGATTATGTGACCCGTAGCAAATCACTTAATTTGTCAGTGCCTCAAGAGACTCCCTGAAACAAGGATTCTTAACCTTTTTTTCTGGGCCCTGGACCACTTCAGCAGTTTGGTAAAGCTTATGGAACCTTTCTTAAAATATTTTTAACTTTATGAAATACATGGGATTACAAAGAATACCAATTATATTGAAATCTGGTTAACAATATGTGTGTGTATCTATACATACATGGATGTGTGTGTTTGTATGTATGTATATTTACACATGTGTATATGTATATAAAGTTCATGAACTCTAGGTTAAGAATTCCTGCTCTGAGATAATTTAAGAATTATCTGAGATAATTTAAGATAAGTTAAGAATTTCTGCTCTGAGATAATTTACACATGGCAGAGCTGACAGTCATCTGAATTCATAAAAGGAGTTTCTTCCCTGAGAGTTCTTTGTGCTGATGAAATCACTAATTGGAAAAAATGTTGGCCAAACATATTTTCAATTTATTCTCTGTTTTACTTGACTTCACATTAAAACAAGCAGGCAAAAAAAAAAAACAACATGTTTTAAGAATGGTCAAGATTTCACAGAAATCTCAGGCCAATTTGCCTATAAATAACATCCTTCAAAATAGTATCATGCTTTTCCAGTGGAAAAGATCCCTTCCACTCCTCTGCTCTAGAAGCATGTATGTGATGTAGGGAGGGTATGTGGGGTATTTCAAAAAGCATCAGAACCAGCTCTGCTCCCTTTTTCTTGTGACCCTAATCAAGTCTCTTTTCCTTTCTGCGCTTTAAGTAGTCTCAGTTACCAAATGGAGGGCCTGAGCCTGATCCTATTTTAAGGAACCTTTACAGTTCTAAACTCTGATTCTGCTAAGTAGATTCATTAACTAAGTGGTGTTGGGTAAATGGAGCCTAAGGCAGATTTAGACCCAGTCATTGCACCAGAAGTAGCAGGATAGGCTTCTAATCTCAATGGGAAGAAAACTGAAGACATAAAATATATAGAAAAAACTACGATTGGGCATTGGAGGGAAAACAAGGAATATTAGCTCCTTGAGAGCAAGAATTGTTTCACTTTTTTTTTAATCCTTACCTTATGTGTTGAAGTCAATACTGTGTATTGGCTCCTTGGTGGAAGAGTGGTAAGGGTGGGCAATGGGGGTCAAGTGACTTGCCCAGGGTCACACAGCTAGGAAGTGTCTGAGGCCAGATTTGAACCTAGGACCTCCCATCTCTAGGCCTGACTCTCAATCCACTGAGCTACCCAGCTGCCCCCTAATTGTTTCCCTTTTTGTCCAAGAGCCTAGCATAGTACCTGGAACTTAGTAGGTGCCTGATGCATGCTTACTGAATTGTTGAATTGAACAAAGGCCCAGATGATCACATTTATGTTGCTTTTCCATTTTCTGTAATTTATGGACCTGGAAAATAAATTGATCAAATGTTATGTATTTATGAATGGATATGGTTGTGGGGAAGAAATATTGCTAAGGGAATAAAGAGCAGTGAAGAAGAGAGAGATGGGGGTCTGACCAGCTGGAAAAATGAAGCTAGATTTCTTCTGAGAGTGACTTTGAAAAAAGGAAAGAAGCCAGTGAGATAATAGTTGAAAAGGACTTTAGAGGTCATCTCATGTGGCCCTACATTTTAGAGATGCAAACACTTCCCCCAGAAGGGAAGTGACTTTCCTAAGGTCACATAAGAAAATAGCAGAGGCAGGAGTCAAATCCAAGTCATAGGATTGTGGCTGTAGAGTGAGAAAAGACATTTTAAGTCCCTAATCCAACACCTTCATTTTATAAATGGGGAAACTGAGTCAGGTGATTTCCCCAGGATTATATATCTAGTAAATGTCTGACTAAGGAACTGAGCTAAAGTCTTCTTGACAAAGTCTAGGGTTCTCTCCATTGTACCTATCCCATTCTTCTCTGCCTAAAAGAAGATTTTTGAACAAAGATAAAACATAATCAGAGTTCATGGACCCAGAGGACTCACAATACTTTAGAAATGAGTGGAAACTTAGAGGTCATATGATTATATAATTAAAATTAGAAAGGACCTTAGAATACCATAATAAGCATTTTGTCCAGGCTCTTCACAATGCATATATTACATGGAAGAAAACAGAAGCTCATAGAATAGAACTACATGGCCAAGGTCACATAGCTATTAAGTGTCAAGATCAGGACTTGAATTCAAGTCTCCTGATTCCCAAACCAATTCCCAATCAATTCCATAATTCTATGCTGCTTCCTTTTAGAGTACTAAAATGGTCCATCTAAAATAATAGCATCATAGATGCTATTATTTTATTATATTTTATTATGTTATTATTATTATTATTATAGAGCTAAAAGGAATCTTGGAGACTATTAAGTCCAGAGTTTTCATTTTACAAATGAACAAATCAGGTGCAGAGAGGTTGTGTCCCGTCCGGGGTCACACAGCTGATGAGTGATAGAGGTGGCTATGAAATGCATTTCTTCTTGAGCCCAGGTCCAATGCACCCTGCTGACTGACTCCTTGATATCGAGGCTGATAGCACACTGCTCTTCCCTGCCTTCCACAGTATTTTGTATAGTATTAAACACAAGGAAGTTCTCAGCGAGTAGATTATCTTCTCTGGCCAGCTTTCCATTCCTTTTCTTCCAAGGGTCAAAGTGATACAACACTCAATACATGCCAAATGACCTGTAATACTTCTGGCTCTACTTGAAAAGCTGCTGCTGTTCCCTCCACAAAATACTTCTCTTTTGAACCCATATAATTCACTAGAACAGATCTCATAAATACTGTCTATGAGACCGATACACAGTGGTATCGAGCTGAGAATCTCCACTGAGAAATCAAGGTAGGCTTTCAAAATTTCTGCTTTGTTTTTTTTTTTTTTACAAATATAGCTCTATTTGCATATGTACATTATACACAAATGTATCTGTGTGTATATAGTCACATACATGCATGTATACATATGTGTATAAGTATTTGTGTGTATATATGAATATGGCATATATATATATATATATGCATACAACCTTTCCCTCAATCTGTGTTCAAATTTCTTTTTGGCCTGGCCACTAGCACACCTGAGTTCTAATTCATTGTGTAGATAGAAATTTCGTACCTTTGAACTACATCTCCCAGCATCCCTTTCCTCTTTTGTCCCCAAGTTGTGTGCTTTCGTTGTTTGTATATAACCCTGCCTCTCTGCTCTCTTTTCTCCTGCATGTGTGGTTGGGGAACTTTTCCTTTTCCTTTTTTTTTTTTTTACTAAAGTAAAATTTTCCTTTTGCTTCAAGTTATTATAATAAAACTGTATAAAATTATAACACTTGGAATATTGGATATTAATTTTTATTCTTACACCAGGCTACTCCCTGATGGTTAGCCTGGAAAGAAAGAGTTTTAGGGGAAAAGGGAGACAGAGGGATATCTTCAAGCATCTTGAGGGGTAAACCTGTCAGGTGCAGACGGATTGGACCTCTCTAACTTTCCCCTGAAGGAAAAACAAGAAATGATATGCAGAAATTGAAGAAATGTAGATTTCCACTCCATGTGGGGAAAAGCTTCCTAGCAATGAGAGCTACCCCAGGTGGAATGAACTGATTTAAGAGGGAAATTGGATTTCTCCTCATTAGAGGTGCTTGAACAAAGCCAGGGTGACCACCTGTTGGGGAATGTTTCTAGGAAACAGGTGTAATGCGGGCTGCATGACCTTTAAAGTGCTTTCTAGCTATTGATTCTGTGGCCAGTTCTGTTTGGCCCCAAATTAAGTAAAATTGCCTCTGAGGTCCTTTCCATCTCTAAATCTACGATCTTTATGTATAAAATAGGGATAATACCCCATAAGATTTCTTATGAAATACCATGCAAGCATAATAAACTATTATGTTTTATTATTAAGATTGTTACTAATCATCAGTGAAAGGCATCTTTCAGCCACCCTTATTTTAAAATGAGAGACTTGAGCTCTAGGCAGGATAAGCAATTTGCCTAAGATCACCCAGGTGGTAAGCATCAGAAGTGGGATTTGAACCAGGTCATTTGACTCTAGAACCAATACCCTTTGCTCATACCACATAGTTACCATAAATTCATAAACATTTATTGTGTGCCAGGTAGGGCAGCAAGGCAGCCAGTGGATCGAGCCCTGGAGTCAGGAAGACCTCAGTTCAAATTTGACCTCAGTCACTGACTAACTGTACTACCCTGGGCAAGTTACAGGAGAAGGAAATAGTAAGCCATTCCAGTATCTTTGCCAAGAAAACCCCAAATGGGATCTTGAAGAATCAGACATGACTGAAAAATGATTGAATAGCAACAAAAATGTACCAGATACTCTGCAAAGTCTTGCAGATACAAAAAAAGGTAAAAGACTGTCTTTACCCTCAAGAAGCATACAATTTAATGGAGGAGTCAACAAGCAAATGTGAGAACCATAATTAAAGGCTAGTGACCTGGATGTACATCTTGGCTCTGTCAATAAATAAGTGAAATTCACTTCATGACTTCTCTGAACCTCAGTTTCCTCATCTATAAAGGCAGAGTTAATACTTAATCTTCTTGCTTCATGAGGTTATTTTGAGAAAATTGAATTATGATCTATAAAATATATTTAAAATATAATAAGCCAAGTATTATGTTAGTATAAAATATTGTTATTATTGTAGAGGGGAAAAAGTGAGCCCCCTGAAACATAATTGCTAATTGGAACCTTTGGCAAAGAAAAGTTTAGATCAATCTCTTTAACCACAATAATATTTTTAGGGGAGATATTTAGCTATTGTCAACCCAAATGGTTAGAACAACTTCCTTGAGAGGCAGCAGAGTTTTTTGGAAATTGCCCTGAATTTGAAGTGAAAGGATTTAGGTTGAATCCTGACTTTGTGTGATTTATCTTTTATGGACTTCATTTTCCTCTTGTATAAAAGGAGGATGTTAGATAGATGACCTCTGAGTGAAATTTATGATCCTTCATTCCTTGATATCAACAGCTTTTCATGTTCTATGTTGATATACTTCTACTGGAGAGTTAATTAATCTCTCTGCTTAGGTTAGTCATTCCTCAGGGTTTAACCTAACACTACGAGAGAACTAACATAAGGTAAGTCATAACTAATCTACCCAAGTTTCTACACTTATAAAATGAGGGGTTTGGACCAGATATTCCTTCCCTAAAGTCCCTTCTGGCTCACACATTCTATGAACCTATGACTGGTGGAGACTGGAACCCAATTCTTTCTCATCAAAGAAGAGATGACTGCTCTTGAAGGGCCAACCAAACCTTGCCCATTCTAAAGGAGTAATTCACGTAGGAAAGAAAAGTGACCCAAAGGCTCAGGGATTTCAAGTATAATGTTAACCATATGTGAAGGTTATTTGGGATGATTTATAACATAGGCTGACAACGATATACACCATGCAGAGAGTGATTAATTTTTATTGTCATAAACCCTAGAAAAGAGGCAACAGGCCATGGCAAGTTCTCTAAGGGGGAGCAACTAAACTGAAAAACTCTTCTGACATAAGAGACCACAATCTTGTGAAGCCAACAGAACTCTTGGTTAAATGGTTGAGTGGTAAACCAAAGTCAAGTCCACCAAAAGCAGGTTCCACTAAAGTTTCTGTGGAGTCCCCCACAGTCTCCCTAGAGAACAGGAGTCCATATGTGAGCAAGATGGCACTAGAAAACAGAGTGAGGGATCCGCCCTGAAATAAATCAATTTTATATCAACACAAAGAAAGACCGTAAATTTAGAAGGCCATGCCCTGGCAGAAGCTTTAGTATCTTGGAAAATTCTCTTGTGGTGTTAGGGTAGTCTTGCTGACCATGGTATGACTGACTTTTTGAAGAAAAAAGAAATTATTTTAGTGGTCTGGCAGGAAAAGAGGGTTTTAAATCATTTTATTTTACATACTGAAACTCAAATTGGAGTTGGTTTTACAAGCCTTCAGGGAACACATATGTCCCCCCTTTCAAAGGATGATTTCTCCTTAAAATATCTTTTCCCAATGACCCAATAAGTCTTCCGGAGAGAGAAAATTGGCCCCTTTCTCCATAGGGAAGGAGGGGAGAATAGAGAGAAATAGGAAATATTGTCTTGTCTCCCCTAGATCTGATCTGGTGCATCCAGGTCAGAAGGTGATAAAGGAGATGAAATCTTGATTGAACTTTACCAGTGATATTCTAAAGATTCTTTCAGTTTTGCACACACACACATGCACACATCCATACACAGAGTCATACACTCACATTCACATGTGTACACACACATATATGACTTTGAGACTAGACTACTTAGAATTATCCTCTTTAATTCACTTATTCCTATTGGGGCTACTCAAGTCCAAAACTCTTAGTAATAAAGGAAATCTCTTAAATTTGTTCCTTTGGTTTGTTGCCTCAAATGTTCTTTCTCCATGCCAACCAACTAATAGACCATTGGCTCAGCCTGTGCCTCCTCATCTCAGGTGTGTGGAGACGTTGCTGAAGGAGAGCATCACTACTGTGTGATTGAAATCTTTAAAGATCTTTGATTCTGTCTCATTTTCTCTGCCTGTCCCAATATTTTCATCCTGGCAAAAGCAGAATAAAATGAGGATCAAAGGGAACTTTAAATGAAATTGTTTCATTCATTCAATAAATATTTATTGTGGATCTCCTAGATTTAAGGCATTGCACTGGAGGCTTATAAAAGAATTCACTGGTTGATTTTGTTTTATGCAATAGGAAACCACAGGTAATTACAGAAAACTTACAAATGAGATGAAAGAAAGGATGGAACTCTGTAACACACAGGGTATAGAAGTTATGCCTAATCATTCACCTCATTTCAATTTGCCACTCACAAAAAGTAATTCAATGATACTAAAATAGCTAGTTTTCTAGAAATAAGGTGGTCACTAACAGTAGTAATTTTCTGACTAGTCCTCTAGGACTGAAACTGCCATAGAGTCTTTGTGTCCTGAGGGTTTATACTTGCTATTAAGCAAGCCACTTGTCTCAGTTTCCCCATCTGAAAAATGAGAGGGTTGGACTCTAGCTTCAGAAGTCTCCTCCAATTCTGTGTCTATGATCATTTACTGATACCAAGGGACATAAAGTCCCCTCCTTCAAGAAGAGGTTTGACTTGAACTGGTTCCTGAAGCCAGGTAGCATATGGTTAAATAAGAGGACCATCGAATATCTGCATTGGGAGAAGCCTCAAAGATTATGTCATCTTACTCACATCTGAACAACAGATTCGTTTGCTTCATACTACACAGGTCTACATCAAGCTTTTTCTTGAAGATCTCCAGGGATAATTTTTGACTTTTTCAGTGTCTTTCCAAAAATGTGGCACTCAGAGATGAATTATGCCAAGGAAGAGAACTAGACAGAGAGTTTCCCTAGGACAGTCTTTCACTAACCTTGAAAGGAACAAATAGAATTAGATAATGTAAAAATAATGGAATCCATCCAATTACACTGAGTCTTGGTCTGACTATATAGCCAGACTATCCATTTGGGGGGGTCAGTCTAGTGGCAAGTCTTTGAAACCAAATCTCTTGGCTGGCATTAAGCAACATAGAAAGAAATATACCATGTTATTTTATTTATTTTATTTATTTTTATTTTTTTAAACCCTTAACTTCTGTGTATTGGCTCCTTGGTGGAAGAGTGGTAAGGGTGGGCAATGGGGGTCAAGTGACTTGCCCAGGGTCACACAGCTGGGAAGTTGCTGAGGCCGGGTTTGAACCTAGGACCTCCTGTCTCTAGGCCTGACTCTCACTCCACTGAGCTACCCAGCTGCCCCCAAACACCCTCATTTTTAACTGGGACACTAATGCATTTTTGGTGGAGTTGTGAACTGATCCAACCATTTTGGAGGGCAATTTGGAATTAAATCCCAAAGGGCTATAAAAGAATGCATATCCTTTGATCCAGTAATACTACTACTAGGTCTGTATCCCAAACACAAAAAAAAAAATAAGGGGGAAAGAACCTAATCCTACAAAAATATTTATAGCTACTTTTTTGTGGTGGCAAAGAATTTGAAATCAAAGAGATATCCATCAATTGGAGGAAGGACTGAACTGATTGTGGTATATAATGGTGATGGAATACTATTATGCTGTAAGAAATGATGTACAGGATTTCAGAAAAATCCGGAAAGACCTACATGAAATGATGCAAAGTGAAATAAGCAGAACCAGGAGAATATTGTACATAATAACAGCAATGTTGTAAATGATCAACTATGATAGACTTACCTACTCTCAGCAGTACAATAGTCCAGAACAAGTCTGAGGGACTTATGACAAAGAATGCTATTCGCCTCCAGAGAAAGCACTGTTGGAGTTGGAATGCAGATCAAAACATGCAATTTTGCACTTCAGTTTCAGTTTTTGTTTGGGGGGGAGTTTGTTTTTATATGATTATTCTCTTAAAAAAAAACAAACAAACAATATAGGGCACAGCTGGGTGGCTCAGTATATTGAGAGCCAGGCATAGAGACGGGAGGTCCTGGGTTCAAATTTGACCTCAGATACTTCCTAGCTGTGTGACTCTGGGCAAGTCACTTAAACCCCATTGCCTAGCCCTTACAGCTCTTCCGCCTAAACACAGTATTGATTCTAAGGCAGAAGGTAAGGGTTTAAAAAAATGAACAATTTGAAAATATGTTTTACATGATAATACATGTATAACCGAGATCAAATTGCTTGCCAGCTCTGGGAGTGGGGAAGGAAGAGAAGAAGGGAGAAAATTTATATCATAAAATTTCAGAAAACTTACATAGAAATTTGCTTTTACATATAATTAGTAAAATAAAAATTCTTTATATTAATAATAATAATAAAACCCTCTGCCTTAGGGGCAGCTAGGTGCCCCAAGGGATAGAGTACCAAGCCTGGAGTCAGGAGGATCTGGGCTCAGATTTGGCCTCAGATACTTCATAGCTGGGTCACACGGAGCAAGACACTCAACTCCAACTTCCTAGCCCTTTCCACTCTTCTGTCTAAGAATTGATACTAGGACAGAAGGCAAGGCTTTAAATTTAATAACAATGACAATCTCTGCCTTAAACTGTTGTAGAAATGAGAGCGTTTAGATCCAGTCTTGTATCAACAAGATAGGGACCTCTCAGTATAGAATCTCCATCACTAGAATAGATCTGCATCTCAGTTTTAGAGAACTGTCTGGGGCACTCCCTGAGATTTGTCCATGGTCTTGTAACTAGTCAGTTTCAGAGGCAAAATTCAAGCTTAGATCTTCCTGATTTGAAGTCTAGCCTTTGTGAGAGTAAATTACTATTTCTGAATTCTAGACTGAATCTAAAAAAAAGAAACAGAATTTGAGACTAAATAAAAAACATTATTTTTTAAATGTTGGAAGCTATTTTTATATATAATTGAGGAAAAAATAAAATTTAATAAAAAAATTAAAAATGAATAAAAGACTTTTCAGACAAGGCAATATTGTGGCCAGAGAGTGAAAAGATAAAATACAGACTCACACTAAAAACTGTTTGTCCTTGATCCAATCACTTCAATTTTCTGAGCCTTGTAAAATGATTTCAAAGCTGCCTCCTAGTTTTAACCTAGCTTGAGTCTTTGATGGCATTTTCCCAAAGAGAAGGTCCACACGCCATGAGCTGAGGACTCTGCGTTCTTTCCTCTTTCACTCCTTGTACTTGTGTGCCTGACCTGCTAATTGGTAAGGAGAGAAGAGAACAGCAGGCCAAATTAATTAGCAGGGACCCCCATTCAGAGATTGTTCCCGCTTCCCTAACCTATCCAGGCCAGTGCCCTGGTGGGACTGTAACAGTAATTCCCTCAGGTGAAAGGGATGGAAACCTATCCTCCCTGAACCATCAAGGACCAAGGTGGCCTTAGCCTAACCCTGAAAATGGTGGACATTTTGAGAATGTCCCAGAATCACTGAGTGAAATCAGATCTGCATGCAGCAGGCTCTAAATAAAGCACTTCATAGTTCTCTCACACTTATTCTTCAGTAACCAGTAAATTCTCTTTCCCTGTTTCAAGACTCGACATCTTTTTTTACAGTCCAAGACGGGTTGATCATTCTTTAGCTGCAAAAGTAAACGTGTTTTCCTCCCCTATTCTTTTTTTTTCTCCAGCAGAGATGAGGGAATCATAAAGGTACAGAATTCGTGCCTCTCCATTAAAGAACAGGTGGGACATCAGACAAAACTGGGGAGAGCAGAGCACTGAACATCTGCTATGTCCCTGCTTTATTGTGTTGCCCAAAGGTACCATTCTTTTTTCCTCTTTTAGTTAAGGTGGAGGTGGAGGTGTAGCATCTTTGAAGGGGGGAGGAAAAATTCTATTTTAAGTAGAAGGCATTCAAATGACATTTTCTCTTGTCCTCTTATCCCTTAAACCTTTAGCCTGATGGGTTGAGCCCTGGAACATCTCATGAAGGGCCTGAGAGGACTGTGCAACTGACCCCTGCCATGCCTGCTCTCCTTTAAAAGGCTTGAGGGTCTAAGGGAGCTGATATAATTGGCTCTGCCAACTTTTCTGGCTTCCCATGTGGGGCTCAGGCTGCTAAAACTCTTCAGAACTTTTAACTCATTGAAGGGGAGCTAAATTTATATTGAAAAACCTAGGCAGGGATCCTTGTGGCCAGCAGCTGACAGTGAAGGTATTAGCTGCTACTTTCAAGTCAGGACCCAGTAGGAGAGCTAAATCTGATCAAGCCTTTCTATAGGATGTATCCGGATAAAAGAACTCATAGCCTCAGAAGCTTTCATCTAAAAAGCAAGAGACAGAAAAATTGGGTTAGGATTCAAGGAGTCCAGGAAACATTTTGTGATGAATCTACCTCCTATGAATCAAATATTTAATATTTACTTAATAACTCTTTTAGATGTCCAGTCCTAGTCTAATGACTTTGTGGGACACACACACACACACACACACACACACACACACACACTATGGAATTTAGTTTCTGCCCTCAAGATGCTTACAATGTAAGAAAAGATCCTATGATTTAGAGTGCGAAAGTTAGAGGTCATATAATCTAGAGGCATCAAATTTGGGATCCATGAGCTATAAGAAGCAGACCCCCAAATGGGACCAGAACCAAATTAAAATGTAGCAGAGAAATGTTTAACTCAATAAAAATACAATACAACATATATAATATGATTTTACAGTTTGCTAAGTCTATGAAGTTTATAAAGGTCTGTATCTATTTGAGTTTTTTGATACTACTGATTTAGTCTAACTCTTGTTTTACAACTGAGGATGGGGATGATTGGAGTCAATCTATCACCTCTTTGTCAGCTACATTCCAATAGAATCATTCAGTCAGAGGTATGAGATAGGTGTGAATAAGCTTTGGGGATCACCTCTTGATTAACCAAAGGCATTTTGGCTATGGATATGGGTATTAAGATGTTTGTTCAGCCTGGATGACTAGATAAATCACATCCTATAGACATATAGAACCAGTAAGCTAGTTTGGAATTGAATATTAGCGCACATAGCATCTTAGTGGTGGAAGCCTACAGCCAAGTGCCTGAGAAGGAATCACTTGTGGGAATAGGAGAAGAGCCTCAGATACATCTGTTCCTCCCCATCGTACCCCACCATAATCAGAGGAAGACCTTGGGAACTTTGTAGTATCAAAATATTTTGTGTTTTCCATAAGTGTCCTATTTCTAGCAACATCCCTGGAATAATGCACTGGAAACTGAAAACATAATGGAAACATTGAGGAAAGATCTTTCTAAGAACTAAGAGCCCAGCAGAGAAGATACCCCAGGTCTACAGTGACTATATGAATATTGTACAAAAGAGTGAAAAGAGCTTCCAGCAATCAGGAGCTATAATTGATCCCTTTGCCATGTTTGTTCCCAACTTTCCCTAAGAGTTTGTACCAGTTGAAAGATATGTCCCAGATTTAGAAAGTCATGTTTTATACCAACTATATTATCATGATAAATATCCATCTCTAAAAGCCTCTCTGTTAGTTGATATCAGCTAATAATCATTGGGGAGTACACCAAACCAAATCATAATGCAATTTGAAAAGAGCAGATTTTGGATGCCTAGCTAAGCAACCCAGCTAGAGGAGATGATGAATTCATTTGTGTTGACTGAGGGCTACACAAAGGGAGAAAGGAATCCAGAGCAGAAAAATAATGGATTAAAGGAAAATGTGTTTGGTCCACCAAATAGAATTAGGTAGTGAAGAATTTGTAATTTGCATTTGTCCCATGTAATCTGTAAACTTCCATGTTGCAAATAATGGCAAAAAACTATGATCAGCTTCCAAAAAAGTATTAAAAAAGCGTACATGAAAGACTATTCTGCCTTAAGTACTCTGATTCAAATTGATATGGATTTGTATGTTAAATATTTTTCTTGGGGGCAGTGATAAAGTCTCCTAAATGCCTCTTTGCAAACTATTGTTGGATTCTAGTTTCTAACCCATTCAGCTATCCACTTCTGTTTTGTGGGTGAGCTCATTCAATTTACATTCAGTTATAATAACTAACTGTACATTTCCCTGAATTCCATTTTCTTCTTTTTTATCCTATCTCTCTTTTTATCCTATTCCTTCCTTCTCAAAACTATATTTTCCTTCTGACGCCTGTGTCCCTTAATGTCCACAGACTTTCCCTTATTCCTTTTTTCTCCTATTTCCCTTTTGAATAAGATAGATTCCTACACCCAACTGAGAGAGAGAGAGAGAGAGAGAGAGAGAGAGAGAGAGAGAGAGAGAGAGAGTATTCTTCCTTCTTTGGACAGGTTCCAATGAGAATGAGGTTCAAGCACTGCCTGCCACCCCTCCATTTTCCCTTCTACTATAAAAGTTCTTCCTTATGTGCCTTTTATATGTGAAAAAATTTCCTTATTCTATCTCTACCTTCCCCCTTCTCCCAGCACATCCCTCTTTCTCACCTCTAATTTTTTCAATTATCTCAACATAATCTACTCATACCCATGACTTCTGTTTATGTAGACTCCTAACTGCCATAATAATGACGAAGATCTTAGGAGTTACAAGTATCATCTTCTCATATAGGAATATAAACAATTTAACCTTATTGAGTTCCCTGTGATTTCTTTTTCATATGTAACCTTTCAATACTTTTATTAAACCTTGTGATAGAATGCCAGATTTTCTATTCAGCTATGGTCTTTTCATCAGAAATGTTTAAAAGTCTTCAAGTCCATTTAGTATTCATATTTTCCCCTGAAGGATTATAATCAGTGTTGCTGGGTAGGCTATTCTTGGTTGTAATGCTAGCTCCTTTGTCTTCTGGAATAATATATTCTAAGCCCTCTGCTTCTTTAATGTGGGGGCTGTTAAATCTTGGGCAATCTTTTTAAAAACCCTTTCTTTCTGTGTTAGAATTGAAACTAAGTATTGGTTCCACAGTAGAAGAATGGCAAAGGCTAAGCAAATGAAATTAAATGATTTGCCTAGGCTAAGACTAGATTTGAGCTAAGTACCTCTCATCTCCAGGTATGGTACTCAATTTACTGAGCCACTTAGCTACCCCAATCTTGTACAACCTTGATTGTAGCTTCACAATATTTTATTTTTTTCTGGTTGTTTGTAATAGGTTCTCCTTGACTGGGGGGTTTTGGAATTTGGCTATAATATTCCTGGGACTTTTCATTTTAGGATCTCTCTCAGGAGGCAGTCATTGATTTTTTTAAATTTCCATTTTACTCTCAGGACCTACAATATCAGGGCAGTTTTCCATTATAATATTTTGAAATATGAGATTTAGGCTCTTTTTTTATCTTGACTTTTAGAGAATCCAATAATCCTTAAATTATCTCCTTGACTTATTTTCCAGGTCAGTTGGTTTTTAAAATATTTCACATTTTCTTCTATTTTTGCATTCTTTTGACTATTTTTATTATTTCTTGATGTGTCATAGAGTCATTGATCTCACTTGTTCAATTCTAATTTTTAGGAATTATTTTCTTCAGTGAGCTTTTTACATTATTTTCCACTTGGACAAGTTTGTTGTTTCTTCAGTGAATATTTTTTGCTTCTTACCATTAGATGAATTCTATTTTTAAGGTGTCATTTGCTTCAGGATTTTTTGTGACTCTTTTATCAAGCTGCTAATTCTCTTTTCATAATTTTCTTATATCAGTCTCATTTCTTTTCCAAGTTTTCCCTTATTATTCATATCTTTCTTGAATTCTTCCAGAAATTCTTGTTGGGCTTGTATCCAATTAAATACATTTTATTTGAGGCTTTGCTTGTAGCTATTTTCACATTTTTGTCTTCTTCTGAGTTTGTGCCTTACTTAGTATTCCCTGTCACCACATTAGCTCTTTATGATAAAGTTCTTATTGTTGTTGTTTGCTCATTTTTCCAGTCATTTTCTTGACTTTTAATTTTATCAGATTTCTTTCTGTCTTAGAGAAGGGAGGGAGAGAATTTGTAACTCATATTTTAGAAAATGAATATTAAAAATATAATTAAAAAACAAAATATTATTCTAAACATTTTGAGCTCTACTTACCTGAAGATGAAGATGTGCCATCTCAAAATTTTTTGACCCTTTTTTGACTCAAAGTTTTTGTATTTCCCAAGTGTGATTCCAGGAGACATGTGGTCTTTTCTGGTCTATTATCCGTTTTTTAACTCAAGATGGGTCCCTGGTCCTCTGAAAATGAAAGCACCAGCATTTCTCTTCATCTTTGAACTATGTCCAGATCCTCTGTTCCTGCAGCTACAGGGGTTAGTGCTCCTCTTGATCTTGGAACTGTGACCAGGATTTCTGCTCCCACATAATGTGCTCCTCTCTTTCCTGGAACTATAACCCCAAACTATATTGCCAATAGAGTTGCCATTAATCACCAGTTGCACCTAGTGCCAGCAAAGGGTTCCCTGTAACCTCTTTCTGACCAGTTTTCTAACCCCTCTATTGTCTCTGGGCTGAGTATACCTAAGGCTGCTACTTCTCCTGAACCCATTTCTATTACTCTTCATGCTACTGTTGTGTGGACTCTGGGCCAGCTTCAATCCTAGTGTCACAGACCTCTCCTGCTAACTTCCCAAGTTGTCTTAGGCAGGAAAAATGTCTCACTTTGACCTTTTGTTGACTCTTTCACTCCAAAAGTTTGTTTGAGGGGAATGTTGGGAGAGTTCTTCTGAGTTGCCCCCTCTACCCATCAAATTTGCTCTGCCTGCCAAGAACATATTTTCTTAATGAAATATTTTTACACTTTGTGGGTAGCTTCTATAATACAACTGACACATTTCTGTATGCAGTCCATGGGCCAGAGATTCATACTCTGGGTTTATACATCAGAAGAAAGTCTCAAATCATTTGCTTTTTTGACTGGGGCTATCCTCACCCAGAGCTGTCTCTAAGAAAACTCAGAATACATATTTAACACAGTGCATGAGTAGATTTCCATATATGTAGGGGAAAATGTCCCCAGAGCTTATATACTTATATATCTTATATACTCAAGGTAATAATGCATATGTCAAATTTAGGACAGTCTCACAAAAATGTAGAAAATTCATAAAAGACTCACCATAATGCATCAATAGTTAATATCATTCTTCTCCTCTCTCTAGGATTTCCCTCCAGTCTCTTAGGATTGGACTACTTTTGAAAGACTAACACACTCAAGGTTGCTAGAAGGGCAATTCTGACACATTCTGATGGATCTCACTTTGTCTGCCTTCAGACTTTATAGGTTTCCAGTCTTATACTACTGCTCTGAGGTCCTGGCTTTTTCCCTGGAAGAGAAACACACTTGTTTCCTAGAGAGGCAACCCTTTTTCTCATTGAATCTACAGTGTCCAGATAATTCATGGTAACAGCAGAGAACAAAGTTTAGATTTTTCCACATACTGGTTTAGACTTACTTATTATTCTTCAGGCATTAGAAAGTATCTATGTGATCTTCTTGATATGAAGGCTTGTGCTATACATGAAATACCAAGGAGGCTGGAACAACTAGGAGCACTTATTTCCCCTTTATGGCTGCCACATGGTTGAAAGCATGTCAAACTCTTCGGGGCTCAGTTTAGCCTCCTAGGGTCCAGGAGCATTTGCTTATTCACCACTGGATCAACTGATGCCATCTCTGAGAAAGGATAGAGCTAGTCGATCTCTAGAGGGCTATGTCAAGGTAATGCCTTCCTTAGGAGTCAGAATCTACTCTCATGCTTCTGACTTATGCTCATAAAAGGGAAAGGTGGCTTAAATGGAAACTGACTTCATATATATATTTACATATACAATAACACAAGGTGGGGTATCTGTGTGGCATAATATTTTTATAATAATATATTCCATAATAGTCTGAACCAATAAATTCATTTACCATTATTAAGACTTATCTTTCTTGAGGTGCCAATATAAGAATAAATAGAGCCAGTACCCCCAATGTCACCAATGGCCTTCTTCTGGCTCTTTTTGTCACATCCCCCATCCTTACACCAAGGAGTAGGTCTGTATCAATCATAGGAAGGTACAAAGTCCCACATAAGGACTTTCTACCCTGTAAGCTAATACATATATCACATTATTTATTGTATAGACTTTTCCAAGCTGGCCATGGACCATTGCTCCAAAGTATCCCGTTTCCTCTGTTTCTAAGGGAAAATTCATCCAGAATTCCACATGATTAACTTACAAATTAATTTTTAGAATGCTTCCTATTTGTTATTCAGGGCCAGCCTATATGATCATGAATACACACACATGCACACAAACATAAACACATATGTACACGGGCATATATACACATAACTTTTATGCACTCTTTCAGGGGATACATTTTCATAAATACACAGCCAGAGTCTAACATTATATATGGGAGAACAAGAAAATAGAGCAATCAGATGAAGGAGCCTGCCGCCCTCACCCTCTCCCAGGAATATGCCTAAGCCTGGACTTTTAACTACTATTTATGGCCCAGGTTTTAATAAATTATCTCTGAGGCCCCTTCCAGCTCAAATATTTTATGTATTCTAAATAAGACTCTCTGTCAGGGGCTATGGAGCTATGGCTCCATTTCCTATTTGTTAAAACTGTGCCTGCTCAGCATAGTTATTTTTAGCCATGAGCGCAAGCAGGGCAGAATGTGTATCCTCTTGTGATGGATTACACTTATGAAGACAGTTGTAGACTGCTGAAGTTGGCAGAAACTGAAGAAGCTGGCATCCTGGCTCACTCTACAAAAACATGAGACCTGGGAGGTAGTTTAGTACATACAGAATTAGAACATGTAACACAGAATATTAATGTTGGAAAGAACCTCAGAATGTAAGAATGTTAGAACTGGGGGGGAACCTTAGAACATAGAATATTGGAACCTTGGGGAAACCTTAGAACAGAATATTGGAACTGGAGTAGATGACAATAAAGAATTTAAGTACTTGAAGTAACATCAGAACATAACATCTTAGAAATAGGAGATAGCTAAGCACCCACAACATTAGACTCCAGGCACAGAATATCAAAGTTGGAAGAAACTTTAGAATATAAAATGCTAGAACTTGGAGGCACCTTAGAACACATTAGAACACAGATTGTTAAAGCTAAAAGACATTGAAGAACAAAGAATGTTAGAGTTAGAAAGAACTTGTTGATTTTTGTCCTTCATTTTTAAAAAATCTCAACTTTCTCTTTTAGAATCAGTATTATATATTGGTTCAAAGACAGAAAGGTGGTAAGGGCTAGACAATGGGGTTAAGTGACCTGCCCAGGGTCACACATCAAGGAAGAAGCTGAAGCCAGATTTGAACCCAGTACCTCCCTCTCTAGGCCTGACTTTCAATCCACTGAGCCACCAAGCTGTCCCCTTGTGTTCTATTTTTAAAGAGCACCAATGACATCATGAGGGTGATGTCTTGACTTGGCCATGAGTTGAATTTAAGTGAGACAGAGTTGTGCAAAGTCAGGGGTCTCACTCTCTCTTATACAATCATTGAAGACAGGATACATGTCAAGACACTTGGCAATATCCTGGAATGCAGAGGATGACCCTGTCATCCTAGATGTCTAAGTTATCTAACCAAGGCGTATGTGCTCCATTTAGTGCTGAGTGCTTCCTCAGCCTTCTTGTTTGGAAAAAAATGCTCTCCTCTGTCCATTCTGCTAAGAGTAGTTTTCACATGCTTGAACTAGATGACACTCCTCCACTCACTCTCTGATGAGTTTGAGTCCTGTCAGTTAATCTAAACCTGGTTTAACTTTTCTGCTAAGATGGTTTTACCAGGCTGTGGCCAATGTGCATGCTCTAGCCTCTTGAACCTACAGATGAGAGGTAGGTGAAAGATGGTCACCAAAAGTAAATGAGCAGCCCTGAAAAGGGCTCATCAAGGACCCATACCAGAGTTCTAGACCTCCCTGAACACCCCTCACATTCCACCTCAGAGGATAGAGTTAAAGATAGAAAGAGTCTCAGAACACAGAATACTAAGGCTGGGAGGAAACTTAAAACATAGATTATTAGAGCTTGGAGAGACCTAGGATATACTGATGGAGGTAGAAAGACTCTTGAAACCTAGAATGCTAAAGCTAGGAAGTATCTTAGTGCATGGATCACAGAATATTAAAGAAAGAAGCAATCAATCAATAAATCAAAAAGCATTTATGAAGTTCCTCCCAAGTGGATAAACTATGCTAGGTACTGGGGATATAAAACCAAAAGTGAATCATTGACCTTTGGATACCTACCTTCTAACAAGAGAGATCTATATAAAGGAAAATAGACATAAGAGATCTTCTAATTCAATTAATTCAGTAGGTGAGCAAATAGGCACAGAGTGATGAAGTAACTAAGCCCCAGGTCTCCCAAATATTTCTAAATCTTACACTTTTAAGCATTATTTATGGCTTAATTTTCTCTTTAAATAATATTATTTATTTAATTTTAATATTCTCTTCTTTTTTAATTTTAGGTTCCAGATGCTCGCTCTCTCTCTCTCTCTCTCTCTCTCTCTCTCTCTCTCTCTCTCTCTCCCCACTGAGAAGGCAAATTCCATGATATCAATTATACATGTGCAATGCAAAATATATTTTCACATTGGTATGACTCAATTCTTAATAAATGATCCCATTGCCCCCTTTCAGTCTAAAATTCCATGATTCCAGATGAGAATCTGTATTGGGAGGTGTTTGGAAACAAGTACAAGTTTTTGACGTATTGCTCTTTGCAATACATCTCATAGGCAGGACATCATCCTTGCTCCAAATTAAGGCATTTCCCTACAATTGCTGGGTTCTAAAGGGGGTTGGGGTGGATCCATCCATCCCAAAGCCAAATAGCTGTAGGATATATGACTGAGAGTATTTCTGCTCATCTTACTCATATTTATTCCAGTCCAAGAAGAATGAGAAGGAAATTTTTTCATTGAAAAGAGGGTGATGGAGAGACCTAATTTGTTCTATCAGAGAAATTCTGCTAATCTCAGATATTTGACTAAAAATAAGAATCCTCTAAAGGAGATGATCATCTTCCTAGACCTAGACCAAGTATATAGTGTCAGGAGAATGGCACATGGAGCATTTAGACAGCACAGTGAAACCTGCCTAGCTAATCAGACCAGCTACAGCAACCCTGGTATGTCAGAGAGGTAACTGATGCTATTACCAAATGATCCTCCCAACTTTGCTCTGCATTTTTTAGTCCAGATTAATGATCTCATAAGTATATTGACCCCCTAGTATTTACATTTCATCAATACAGTCCAACAACTCCTCTGTAACTTATAGCCTGAGACTGGGTTGAATCACTGAAGGGTTAAGTAATCTCCCAGTTTATGTTTCAGGAAAAGACTGAAACCTTTTTTATTCCAAGGCTAACTCCCCAACTCAATGATTCTCAAAGCATGTCCCACAGAGCACTAGTATGCTGCGAGTTTCTGTAGATGTGCTAAGAAATTTTGTTCTCCACATGTCCATTTAGAACTTCATTAATTATAGATAAAGCACTTTGGCCTCCATTATAAATTCCATGGCTTTTGAGCTTGCAGTTAATGTTATGAACCATGAGAACCCAACCAAAACAAAACGCCCTTTTGAAATGCAAGAGGTTGCAAACCATCATCTTTCATAGCCATCCCATTCTGCCCTGGCCCAATGTGGATCTTCTTCACCCTGAGACTTCCATATTCCCCAGTCCAATGCAGTTTCTTACCTCATCTTTCCTGCCCGGTTTTAAAAAAGTTTCAGGAACAACTCTATCTGCCAACATAAAAATCTATGCTTATCCCTCTAAATTCTGGGGAAGTGAAGAAAAAGGAGGAGGATGAGATGGGAAAGAAGAAATAAGGGAATTCCAAGGCCTGAATAAAAGATCTGGAAGCCTGCCTACCTAGGAACCTTTTTTATTTTTGGTTGTTGCATACTTGCATTTCAAGATTCTGCAAATGATCACTGCCAAAAATATCATGGGGAGAGTAAAATAAATATTGGGAACCGTTGCTCTAACTATTGGATCACACTACTCTTCTCACTCTTTTTTACATATGAGGAAATGGACACAGGACTAAATCCTTTTTCTAGCATAAGTTTATTGGTGTGATTGATGATATTCTCCCAATTATTTTAGTACATCAGATGTTTTAATAATAATAATAATAATAATTGCTATCATACATATAGCCCTTATGATGTGCCAAGCACCATGCTAAGTACTTTGCAATTAATAACTCATTTAATCCTTACTGCAATCTTGGGAGGTAGGTGCTATTATTTTCTGCATTTTACAGATGATGATCCTGAAGCAAACAAGAGGTTAAGTGACTTGTCCAGGGTCACACAACTAGTGACTGAAGTCATTTGAACTCAGGTCTTCCTGAGTCCAGGTCATAGTGCCACCTAGGAAAATGACTACATGAGCCACAGTTATGGAGTGAAGGATGCATAGGAATAATTCCCATTCTACAGCTCTAATGAATGTGGTCATAACACTCCTTGAGTTAGCAATTCATTAGCTAGACATCATCTTGCACTCCAGATTCATAATTACTGATTCTGCAGCAGGTAAAGAAAGACAAGTCAGCATTATTCATTTGGATAATTAGTTATGTTCACTGGAAGGATTAAATGAAATACATAGACTTCACTTTAGTTCCTGTCTAAAGCACTGGCCATGTATGAATGTTGGAGTTATCATTTGATCATAAATTTAAATCTGGACAAAACTAATCAAACTTCATCATTTTACAAAAGTGATCCAAGATGAACATATAGGAAGGAAGTTGCATATTTGAACCCAGGTCCTCTGGCCCCAGATTTCATGTTCTTTCTACTCCCTCACACTCTACAAACATCTGTCTTATTCTTTATCTCACCTGTAAGCTTCTTATGTGCATGTATCCTCTCTTACCTGAACTTTGTGCCTCCATAACTTAGGCACATCATTCTGAACAGAGTAGATGTTCTATAAATTTTTGTTGACATGAGTTGAGTTGAATTTAAATTTCTGGATGAATTGATTTTAACTCCAGACCCCCAGAAGTACAGTGGATAGAGAGCTGGCCTCCCAAGTCACAAAAACCAAGATTCAAGGTTTAAGGTTCAGTTCCATCTCTGATAAATACTGGCTCTGTGACTCTGGGAAAATTCCATAATGTCTCAGTGCCCAGAACAATTTTCTAAGACCATAACTTGAAGAGAGGGCATTGGTTTGAAATGGAAAAGGAAATTTGTTCCTGAGTACTTGCAACACTGATAAAATCATAAGTCCAATATTAAAACACAAACACATACACACATCCTTCTCCATGGTCCTTTCTTTTTTATTTTTTAAATGTTCATTTAATTAACTAATTATGAATATTTTTCTATGGTTTCATGAATCATGTTCTTTCCTTCCCCTTCTCCTACGTACCTCCCATAGCCAACGAGCAATTCCACTGGGTTTTACCTGTGTCATTGATCAAGACCTATTTCCATATTCCACTTCAGAGGTGCATGCCTTTGTTGGATTTCTTTGCTTAAATCCATTCAATCTGTTACATTATTAATATTTGCACTAGGGTGAACATTTAGAGTCTATATCCCCAATCATATCCCCATTGAACCATGTGATCAAGCAGTTGTTTTTATTCTGTGTTTCTATTCCCACAGTTCTTCCTCTGGATGTGGATAGTGTTCTTTCTCATAAGTCCCTCAGAATTGTCCTGGATCATTGCATTGCTGCTAGTAGAGAAGTCCATTATGTTCTATTGTGCCACAGTGTATCCATCTCTGTGTATAAGGTTCTCCTGGTTCTGCTCCTTTCACTCTGCATCACTTCCTGAAGGTCGTTCCAGTTCACATGCAATTCCTCGAGCTCATTATTCCTTTGAGCACAATAGTATTCCATCACCAACAGATACCACAATTTCTTCAGCCATTCCCCAATTGAAGGGCATTCTCTCGTTTTCCAATTTTTTGCCACCACAAAGAACGCAGCTATAAATATTTTTATACAAGTCTTTTTCCTTATTATCTCTTTGGGGTATAAACCAAGCAGTGCTATGGCTGGATCAAAAGGCAGATAGTCTTTTAAAGCCCTTTGAGCACAGTTTCAAATTGCCATCCAGAATGGTTGTATCAGTTCACAACTCCACCAGCAATGCATTAATGTCTCAATTTTGCCACATCCCCTCCAACATCCATTACTCTCCCCTTCTTTCATTTTAGCCAATCTGTTAGGTGTGAGGTGATACCTCAGAGTTATTTTGATTTGCGTTTATCTAATTATTAGAGATTTAGAACATTTTCTTATGTGCTTATTGATAGTTTTTATTCCTTTATCTGAAAATTGCCTATTCATGTCCCTTTCGGCATTTGTTTTTCGATGGAATGTGCTACCTCTTGCCTACTTTGATAATTCCTTTGCTAGATGATCCTGGGCAAGGCACTGAAACTCTCTGAGCCTCAATTTGCTCATATATAAAATGGAAGTATGAATAACTGTTGTATTTAGTTCACTGGGTTGTTGTGAGATTGAAACTATGTGTATATTTATACATATATGTATAAGACTATAATGTAATGTGAGATCATATATAATAGATAGAGTTTTACATACATAATATAATAATATAAAATATATTATGTACATATATCATATGTACATTATATATACACACATGAATAGCATGTGAATGTTTCTGTTGGCATAGACATGATTAATAAAGACCAAGGTTGCAGCAGCCCCAGCAATGACGAAGCAATGACTCATGGAAGTTATCATGAGCCTCTTAGAAGCAGATGCTGGTCTTGGTGGTCCCGTGGACTTCCCTGACTTATTTTGTCCACTTTAAACATTACTGTACAGTTATTTCAGCAGCATCTTCAGTATCAAAGTACATTATTGGTGGAGTTTGCCTGCCCGTGAAGCTTATAAAGAGTTAATAGCTTTTGTGTACAAACTTCATAAAATCCATCTCAAAGACATTGAAAAAGTCTGTCCTACTAAGTGTAATCTAAGACAAAGTGGAAGTAAAACCACTACAGTGATTAATGATTATTGATCTAGCTGGGAATAACTTGCATTAATTGTGTATTTTGGATTCTGTTTGTGTTGAATTTTTAAATCATTGTGCCCAGAAGCATCATAAGTAGTTTTTATATGCAGTCATTTCAGATGTATGGGTGTGTTTTTTTGTTTGTTTTATAAACCCTCACCTTCCATCTTAGAATCAATACTGGGTATTGTTTCTAAGGCAGGAGAGTGGTAAGGGGTAGGCAATGGGGATTAAGTGACTTGCCCAAGGCCACACAGCTAGGAAGTGTCTGAGGCCAGATTTGAACCTAGGACCTCCCATCTCCGGACCTTGCTCTCAATCCACTGAGCCACCCAGCTGCCCCCTGTATGGGTATTTTTATACTACAAAGTGGTCCCTCATGTGGACATTTATTATTAAAAATGTATTATAAAGTCATTTAATCTTCCTTGTAAGATTCTTTTACTATACATATGGGTCAAAGGATAATGTATTAGTTAATTAAAAAATCAATTAAAATTTTGTTCTCAAAATAATATATAACATGACAAAATATTTAACATGTAATATATAATATATGCATATACACACCTATACATAGAAAAACATATCACACACAGACATATACATGGATTGGGTTCCCAAAGAGTGGCTTCTGCTTTCTTTTTCTTTTCTTTTTAAACTCTTACCTTCCATCTTGGAGTCAATACTGTGTATTGGTTCCAAGGCAAAAGAGTGGTAAGGATAGGCAATGGGGGTCAAGTGACTGCCCAGAGCCACACAGCTGGGAAGTGTCTGAGGCCAGATTTGAACTTAGGACCTCCCGTCTCTAGGCCTGACTCTCAATCCACTGAGCTACCCAGCTGCTCCTTGGCTTCTACTTTCTAAGTCCAAAGTAGAACCGTATATTTACTCACTCACATCACGGTAACTCAGAGGCTCTCACATTGTGTTTCCCATGAATGGTCAACAAGTAGACACAACAAGCTATAAGAAAAGGCACTCATTAAGATATCATAGAAAGAAGAGTAGCTAAGAAACATCTTCCCTCAGAAACCTGGAGGCTATTCCTCCATCAATATATACAGTGTATGAGGCGTCTCAGAGTATAATGATTGTAAGGGACACATATAGGAAACACACATGCTAAAACAATGTCCAATTCCAGCTCTACAGGTCCTGGAAGTCCTTTATCTGCTTGTGAGGTCTTCTCTTTGGCCAGGATTACCAAATCTAACAACTCTCTCTTGAGCCTAGAGATAGATCTCTTTTCTGCTGTCAATTGTCATCCTTCTTTAAGCTATTTCTTTTTCTCATACAACTTCTCTCTGTCTCTGTGTCTGTCTGACATGTGTCTATGCTCCCTCAACTTGGCCTCAAACTGGACCTCTCTACTGTTCAATAAGGTATCACCTGAGCAAGTAAATCTCCTTTTATAGCCCATGTGTGATGTGATTCAGAAGAGAGAGACAGAGAAACACCCCTGTACCTCTTGCAATGGTCTTACTCCTCAATACCTCAGAGCTTTGACTGTTTTCAATTTGCAAACGATCTTACATGTTGATGCACGTAGAAGCATCAGCCAATGGGATGCCTCACTTAAAGAGTTCATATCTCACAAAGATATCTGTGTTTATATAGTTTAACATTTTGTGAATATCTTGTGATTTCATTAGACTTTGGGGGCAAGGGATGTGGTCAAACTTCTTACCTTGCCTTTACCTTAAAGGCAACAATCATTCCCCCCTGGGGCCATGGTCATACAAGGTTTACTATAATCACTGAATAAAATTACTTAAAGGGATGAATAAAATGAAATGGGCCTCTAGGAGCTTCCTGCCTCCCGACAAGTGAATCTCAGAGTCCTTTGAAATAGGTAGTTATCGCCAATATGTTATAATAGAAACATTTGAAATTGGAGGGTTTTTGTTTGCGTTTATATCCTGGCTTTTTTATGCATCACTATGGCCTCACTCAGATTTCATTTCACTCTCTGTTAAATGAAAATGATATTTGATTACCTGCCTCACAAATGTGTGAGAGGATCAAGTAAGACAATGTATGAAAAGTTCTGCATAAGTTATCAACATGAACCATCTTACTTAAAAAGAAGAGACTAATGGAATAAAGACTACGGGTTGATCCTAAGATTGAGACAATGCTAAATCAGAAATGAAAAATTTTAAGAAATTTTTACCTTTTCGGTGAGACATTTGTTAGCTTTTTTATCCCTTTCTATGAGGGGATGATTATTTTCTTTGGTATATTTTCCTCTATACTCCTCTGGAATACACCTGTACCCTGATTTTTGCTTTTCTAATATTTTATCTACTCTGCTTCCACTTTTTATCTCTACAAAATATTTTAGGGGAGATATCTATCCTTCTGGACTGGCCTGCATAATTTTAATTTAGACTTCCTCTCTTAGCATTGCAATGGATAGAACAATGGGCCTGGCGTTAGAAAGATGGAAATTCAAATCCTGGCTCAGATATTTGCTAGTTGTGTAACTCTGAGCAAGTCACTTAACATCTATTTGCTTCCATTCTCGTAAAATGAGAACAAAAATAGCATCTACTTCACAAGGTTGTTGTGAGGATAAAATGAGATAAAACGTGCAAAGTGTTTATTACAGTGTTTAGACAATAGTAGGTGCTTAAAAATTCTTGTTTCCTGCCTTACATCTTGATATTGGAAGAACTCTATTAATTTCCATTGATTTAAACTCTGTTATTATTTGTAGTGTGATACAATTATCAAAACTGACAGAGAACGAATGCTTCACTGGACTTTAAGTGAGAATATCTGGGCATATAACTGAGAAAGTCTCTGAGGCTCACTTTCTTCTTTTATAAAATGAGCTTAGTAATAATTGAAATGTCATCTTAATAAGCCATTCCCCAACTGATAGTCAAAGGATATAAATAGACAATTTTCTGAGGAAGGAATAAAAGCTATTAATGGCCATATAAAAATAATCTTAATCACTAATAATTAGAGAAGAACATATTAAAGAATTCTAAGGTACTAGCTCATGTCCAACAAATTGACTAAAATGACAGAAAATGAAAGTGACAAATGCTGGAGGGGAAATTGGTACATGAATGTATAGTAATGTAGAGTTGAGAACTAATCCAATATTCTGGAGAAAAATTTGGATATTCTCAAAGGACTATAAAATGTACATACCTTTAACCCAGTAAAAACCCTACAAGGTCTATACCACAAGGAAATAAAAGAAAAAGGACCTACATATACAAAAATATTTATTGCAATTCTGTTATATAGTAATGACTGGATGGAATTTGATCATGCTATAAGAAATGATTAAACCAGAAAAAAACCGGGAAGATTTATATGAACTGATGCAAAGTAAAGTGAGCAGAACCAGGACAATAATGTACACCTTATCAGTGATATTGTAATTACAATCAACTGTGGAAGGTGTAGCCCCTCATAGGATTCTGAAATGTAGTTTTAAATGTAAAGAAGTATTTAATTATGACCTAAAGTGAACCTTACTTTTAGTGCTGAATGTAAATTGAAGATACTTCTTTAGCAGGTGTCTTTACCACCCATACTCCTCACTTTTGGAAGTGGGGTTCACAATGAAAGAGTTTGAAAGACACAATTGCATAATAGATACAAGCTCAGGTCTCATTCAAGCCCTGCCTCTAATATATAATGACTGCCAGACATTGGGCAACTTATTCAAGCTCTCACTGTCCCAGGTACTTCTCTAAAACAATATACTGCTCATAAGTAACTGATCTCTATTGGTGAAAGGGATTCCCTTCCCAATGAAATCTCAAAAATGGACAAAAATAAAGTAAGTATGTATTAATTATGTTTAGATAAGAGCTGCATAATTGTATATGTGAAACAAACCCTGTAAAATGTTGAATTCTATACAATATAGTTCAATCCTAAATTAACCAGTTGTAACTATGATGTGCCAGACACACAATTTTATTCTCCAAATACATTTATGAAATAAAAATTTCTTTCACAAGAATGGGAGAATAACTTAAATGACATTATATGATGATGTGTCATGTTATAATAAATTCTTTAATTTTCTTTATTTGTTATGAAATCAGATAGGTGAGCCTGGAACAAGTCACTTTCCCTCCACTGGCTGCAATTTCATCTATAAAAGGAAGGAACTGGACTAGATGGCCTCTGAAATCCCTTCCAGCTCTGAATCTATGATCCAATTATAGATTATGTATATTTTAAAATAATGCTAATGGTATTTTAGCATGATCTCATCTATGGAAATAAAATGTCAATCCTTGTGTTTCTTCTATGCCATGGACCAAAGACTCCAAGATACATGTAGTGGTTCTGAGATATTTGGTTAAGGGTAAAAAATTTCAAGTTTATGTATTTAATTTACAAAGACATTTTTAGATGATATGTGTTGTCTTGGGTACAAATTTGGGCAAAACAAGTTATCTATTCAAAAAAATAGAATTTTATCTGAAATGTGAATATACATTGTTAGGAACAAGAATAAATAAATAGCTATCATGTTTTCCCTAATGACCATCCACTAGAGGGCAATATTTGAAAGACATTTTAATAATCCCCAAATGATCAATAAAATGTTCAAATTGGAAGTTATCTTAGAGAGTTGTTCAATCTTACACATTATTTTATACATGAGAAAACTGAGGTCAGGAAGATTGTGATCAGTGGAATAATTAGAAACAGAATAGACTTTAGGTCTAGAGGCTTCTGATGTAGTACTTTCCCCCCTGTCTTCTCCAATAACTTATAAAGACAATTTTCAACTAATTTAACAAAATTTAATTATATATATATATTTATGTATATTGGTGTTTCCTGTGTGTAGATCTATATATCTATCTCTCTATATATTATAATGTATATTATATAGCTGTAATAGGATAATAAATTTTGATCTAAAAGAGACTTTTGTAGTCTAGTCCCACTTTTTCATTTTATATATTAGGAAATGTAGACTCAAAGATGTTAAATGATTTGCCAAATACAGGTAGTAAGCGATGGAGCTATAATTTGAATCCAGGTCACCTGACACGGAACCAAACTGTCTCTACTACAACATGCTGCCTCATTTATATGAATATAAAAGAAACAGTATTCATGAAAAAAATGAGGTTCACAAAAACAATATTGGAAAGCCTTGTCTTAATATCTAAGATGGTTACTTAAATAGTTGTATGTGGAACTAATAACAATCTACAGCAGTAAAAGTCAATCTGGTTCTTAGGTACCTTCTTATGTGATGATGGAATTAGTCACAGGAAACAATTTGTGCATCACACAACTAAATGTTTTCAAATTAATATTCATTTAATACATTGTCCAAAACATTAAAATCTTGGAGGTGTTAAAGAAATAGTGATTATATCTGTATCTCTGATGGGCTGCGTAGTAGAATTATAGGATATTAAAATTGGAAGGAACCTAAGATATCATCTCCTCTAATCCTCTAATTTTACAGATTAAGAAACTGAGGCATAGAATGTAAAACTATTTGTACTAATTTACTCAATCAAGTAACACAATCTGATTTCTTTCGATTCCCAATCCAGAGCTCTTTTCATTTTATCATGTATATTTTAACTCAGGATATAAAATAGGTCAGCTGCACACATTGATCCATTTATATTAATTATTTCTCTTTAGAATATGATTTAGGCTATTGACATTTTAAGCACCATAGTAGATAGGTGGAGGACATATTTGACAGAAGCAGGAGGAGATTTTTTTTTCTAGGATCTCATCCACCACACCTAGTAGACGACTTATACTACTTCTGTGTAAGTCTGTTTCTTTCCAATTTACTGTTTTGCTAAAGGGGTTTGGAAATCATGAAAATGTGCTTAGGGTCTGAAACTTGAAAATACCAGTAAGAAAGGGTAGAACTTACCACTGACTTCAAATTACAGGTCCTTGGAATTTGGGAGAAAACATTCAGTGAAGGAAGGTGTGGAGAAGTTCACAATGGCTATGCCCTATATCCAAATTATCAGATGCATTAGGGCAGGAATTTGTTTATAAGTTTAATTTTAGAGCTTCTCCAGCCCCAAGCACAGGACCCTTCCCAGAGTAGATATTAATACATATTCAATATATTACAATATACCATTTTTAAATGACCCCTTTAAAAGCATATACAGATAGGATGCAGGTCAGTTTAACATTGTTGTTTAGAATATTTGTTATTTGCATTTATCCATTTATATTTCTCTGTGCCAAAAGAATGCAGAAAGAACTGGTTTTCATTTGATTTAGAAAGGTCGATATGACCATTTCATCATTAGAAGGATGCAGTCATACTGGTGAGGTAATTCTTGATGTTCTTTTAGCTTAATGAAATATAAGCCACGAGGCCTCCTGATATTTTGGATTCCTAAAGAATGCTAAATTTTGAATCAGACAACCTGCGTTTAAACTCCAGTTCTCCATTTACTACCTATATAGCCTTAGACAAGTTACTTTATCTTTTTTAGATCTAAGTTTTCTCACCTTTAAAATTGAGGGGAGGGGCAGCTGGGTTGCTCAGTGGATTTAGAGCCAGGACTAGAGACAGGAAGGTCTGGGTTCAAATCTGGCTTCAGACACGTCCTAGCTGTGTGACCTGTACAAGTCATTTAACTCCCATTGACCAGCTCTTATCATTCTTCTGCCCTAGAAACAATGCACAGTATTGATTCTAAGATGACAGATAAGGGTTTAAAATAAATAAATAAAATTGAGGGGATAATTTGACCTCTCAAGTCTCATTCAGGTCTATAATAATATAATTTCTAATTATTTGAGGATATTCAGATAACAGTAGTTTGAGAAACATATTTTTCCTAAAGTTTCAAAGTAATAAACATTTAGAACCTTTTGTATGCAAATCACTGTGCTGGACTCTAAAGCTACAAAGGTTAAAACAAAACCAAATGCTATCAAGGAATTTACTGTTTAATGGAGAGCTGTAACATGGACACAATTAAGTATAATACATGGCAAAATAACTTAGGAACAAAGAGAAATATTGAAGGGGGAAAGTGCTCTAGGGAATTTGAGGAAGGAGAACTACTTTCAGATGAAGGAATCGAAAGAAGGTCAAATATAGAAGGTGATAATTGAGCTAAGCCTAGTTTGAAAGAAGATTTCAACCAGTGGAGAAATCTTTCAATAAATCATTTATTATTAACAATTAACTTTATAACAATAAAAAATAAGCTCTAAAGGGTGAATAGGAGATCATCAAGTGAAGATTAGATGGATGAGTGTGGATCAGTCCTGGAACAGAGAATAGCTTGAGTAAAAGCAGTAAGACAAGAAACTCATTATGTGTTTAGAAAACAGTGGAGAGAGTACCTGAAACATAATGTCACATGAGGCTATGGACACCTTTTAGATGACAATTAAAGGAGTTTGAACTTGCCTCTGATAGGTAAAAGAGAAACATTGAAGACTTTTTTTAGGATTAGTAATATGGTTATATATGCATAAGAAAGGTGACATATAGCTTAGGAAATAATATGCCAATAGTGGTAGGAACAATGGATTGAAGGTGAATGTCAAGTAGAGATATAAAGAATTAAAAAGAGGCTACTGACTTTAGAAAAGTGATCATGAAGGCTTATTCTAGATTGGCATCAATGGGATAGAAAGAAGATGTTGAAGAAGGAGTATTGGAGTGGAAATGTTGGAGAAGTTGGAAAAGTGTTGCAGAAATGGAATTAACAGAACTTGGGGACTTACTGGATATGAGAGTTACAAGAGATTAAAGAGTCACTGCTTAATAACTCCAAGTCTATCACTGGGAGAGATTAGATAGACTTTGGTACAGCAGACATAAATAGTGATATCACAGTGAGGATCAAGGGAAAGTTAATGAGTTCTGTGTAGGACAGGATGAATTTAAGATTCTAATGTTATTTCACATGGAAATATCTTATGGGCATCTGGAGTTTAGAAGAAAGGACAGGACTGGAGATGTAGATTTGGGAATCATGTATAAGAAGTAGCCATTGAAATCATTAGATTGAATGAGATTGCCAAGGGATCAAATAGAGAAAAGGGCAAAAGTCAGACCCTCATGAACGTACACATTAAAGGACTAAGAAAAATATCAATTTAGTTGGCATTCTCCAGAAGTTTGTAGGTGAAGGGGAAGTATAAGATAAAAATACATCTGGATAAGTTAAAGTGGTTAATGAAAGCATTTTAGGAATAGTGTGATCTACACACACTTGTAGCCAGAGTCATTGGTAAGGTGAGATTGAAGATGCATGATATGGACACATCATGGAGGGTATCCCTTCAACAATGACTGCTGGAAAATGGTTCTGAAGGAGAGAGAAAGAAATAAAATCAAGAGCATGGGAAGAGAGATTAGGCAGGGACAGCTAGGTGGTTTAGTGGTAGGAAGCAGGCCTAGAGATGGGAGGTCCTAGGTTCAAATATGGACTCAGATATTTCCTAAGTATAAGATCCTGGCCAAGTCACTTAACTCCAATTGCCTAGCATTTGCTGCTCTTCTAACTTGAAACCAATACTTATTGATTTCAAGACAGAAGGTAATGGCTTACTTTTTTTTAAGAGTGAGATTAGTGAGAAGTAGTACTATTTTTTTTCTGATTAAAGAAAAGGGAGGAAATGAGAGTGATGTAATCATCAGGTCAAAGAAATAGAGGGGGAAAGCAGAGGTAGGTAGTTCATGTTAAGTTACTTCTAGAGTCTTGGTCATCAACTGTAAAACAGGGTCTAGAGGTATGGTCATTGGTGAGAACAGCAAAGCAAATATTTGCTGTGAACAATGAGTAGAAGGATAATGAATGAGAGCTCAGTTGATCTTGTACTGGGAGAAATCAGATTGATTTTTATCAGTTTATCCAAGAACAAAAACAATAACAATACAAATTTTAACCTATGCTGATGAATTTCTTTTTTAAAATTTGATAACTATATTTCCACATAATTGGTTTACTATGTAATAATATATTTTTTCTTTTATGCATTAAAAATGTTATCCTCAGGAGTCCATAGATTTCACCAGAGCCATGGATCCATGTCACTCAAAAAGGTTATGAATCTCTGAAATAAGGTAGGGTCAGAGAAACTAGATCAGTGATGGTGAACCTTTTAGAGACTGAGTGCCCGAATTGCAACCCTCATGCCACATGTAAGCCCCCCCACCTTCCCTCAGACGGGGGAGGGAGGAAGAGCTCCCATTGGGCTGCTGGGAAGAGGGGTGGTGATGAAAGAAATGTCCTTAGGTGCATGGGGAGGGGGAGGGAAGTGCCAACACAGAACTAGATTATAAGGATTGCATACTATAGATTGAGATTCATAGGTCAAGAATGAAGAAGATTAAAAGGACAAAAAATTTTAGGGTAGTAACTACTGAAAGATTAAAATGACAAGCCCTAGGGCTAAGGCTGGGGCACAGTAAAGAAGATGAACATGAGCTAGTGAATTTGATAATTAAAGAGACAAAGTCATTTTTAGAATAGGCTTAGTAAGAATGAGGAAAAAGATATGAAAGGATAGTAGGTTATAGTTAAAGTATAAGTTCAAAATTTTATATTTTAGAGGTCATTCAATTCTGAGAGACTGCAAGGTTTAAGCTGTAGTTATATTGATGAGAATCTAAGTGGAGTGGAGTGGCAAAATTGGAATTGAGGAATTGCGTGACCAGATTGCTAGAGATATTGTCAAAAAGGTAACATGAACACTGAAATCCTCAATATTCTTCAACAACAGAATGAATAGAATGAATAGTGATTGAAATATGAAGTCACGAGCTACTTAACATCTCCAAAAAGTGTGTCAGTAAATGAGAACAAGAAAGAAGGGAATAGGTGATGTAAATGGATAACATGGACTTCAAAACAGTAAATATCAAGAGATTATGACTGAGTTATAATCTGGAAGTCATAATGGGGAGCAAAAAGTGTGCTCACTCTGTCTCTAAGTCTTTAAAATGTAGGAGCAAGGATGATCTCCCATGAAGAGGGTTGCATGTGCTATGGTATACTCAAAAGAAAGCCTTTTAATTAAAGCAGAGGTAGAATGTTTATTGAAAATTAAAAGATTAAAGAAATGTTCATAGATAACAAAATCTGACTTCCAAAGAGAATAGTGGAGTGGTCTAAAGTACTAACTTTGCACCTGTACTATGAAAAATGCTGAGGTGAATAAGGTGTTTTGGGAGAACTAGTTCCTCTGTTGTGAGGGCTTGAAGAGCCCTCTTCAAGGCTGTTTATCCACCTTTTTTTTTTAATTTTTTTTTTAATTTTAAACCCTTAACTTCTGTGTATTGACTTATAGGTGGATGAGTGGTAAGGGTAGGCAATGGGGGTCAAGTGACTTGCCCAGGGTCACACAGCTGGGAAGTGTCTGAGGCCGGATTTGAACCTAGGACCTCCCGTCTCTAGGCCTGGCTCTCAATCCACTGAGCTACCCAGCTGCCCCCTGTTCATCCACCTTTGATGTCAGTCTTTCACTCAACCCTCACCCATGGCTCCAAGAAGCTATAATATGCACAGAGGACACAATCTAGTAAAACCATCTCAGCATATAGGCTAAACCAAATGTTTGCTGAAAAACAAAGTGGCGCATGAAACCTGAAGTAAAAGTAATTCAGAAATATGAATACCACAGCAGAATTACTAGAAGAGGCAGCATTTGAGTAGCGATGTAAAGGATGAGTAGGAGATCATCAAATGAAGATTGGGTGGGAGAGAGTGGATCATTTCTGTAATGGATAACAGCTTGATCATAAGCGAAAAGTTCAGGATGTGTTTAGAGAGAGCAGTAGAGAGAGTGTCTTAGAGTTTATTCAGACAAAGTCATCCACTTAATCCCAGAAGATCTACAGTCATTCTGACTTATGTCTCACCATTGGAATTCAATGACTTTGGAAGAGAAAGTGAGGCTAAAGTTTGTACAACTCTCCCACTTAAAAACAACTCATGGGCTAGTTAACACATTACCCTATGATGCCACTGATCATCTTTGAAAATGAAAGACAAACAACATGCAAAGTATTAGGGACTTTCAAGTTGCCCCTAAAAATAATACTTAATGATTAAGATTGAAAGGTGTATAATAGAAGATACATTGATTTAAATTCTACCTTGGAATAAATTAATTGAAGGAGAGTATGCACAGGTAACTTGACAGAAAAGAATGTTAGTGTTTTTGTGTATGCCTCCATAAAGTGTCTCCTCCAGATATGTTTCAACTCTATGATTAAAAGAATAAAACATTGGCCTTGAGGCTCTAGCCCATTGATTCCCAAAGTGGGTGCCACCACCCCCTGGTGGGTGCTGCAGCAATCCAGGAGGAGCGGTGATGGCCACATGTGCATTTGGGGGGGCGGGAATAACTGTAAGGGGGTGGTGATAGTATATGATAAGGAGCGCTAAGAAATATTTTTTCTGGAAAGGGGGTGGTAGGCCAAAAAAGTTTGGGAACCACTGCTCTAGCCTTTCTGGCTTAGGATAAAGGAGAAGTAAAGGCAGCTTCAGTGAGTCTTGTTCTTTTTTATCTTGCAGATATGCTTCAGCTTGAAAATTAAAGAGAGTAGTTTTTAGGCTTTGAAACTTTTGGATCTAGACTTTCTGGATCTGGGCAGGGAAAGCACAAAGGGTTTAAACATAAAATGGCCTTGTAAAATGGCCTTGTGGTCATTTTATAGAACATCTGATGCATTGTCCTTTGAAAAATATGTGTGTGTATGCATGCACATAATGTGTATATGTATATGTGTGTGTATATATATGTACATATATATATATATACATTTGCATAATCTTTGCAGTGATGGGACTAGGTGAAAACACTCTAATGTTTAATTTTTCTTGAAAGTCTCAGCTACTTGACTTCTTTTCTCTCATTCATAACTGTGGCCACTCATATTATTCATACTGCTTCTTTGAATGATTAGTTATTGAGATTTACCCTTCTGAGAAGTGAATACTGATTCCTAAAGACTGCCAGTTTGAAGATCTACTCCCTCTACTGGCCTAAAAGAAGTCCCCATTTTTTTGACCTTCACAATGTGGTCCAAGGCCAATTGCTTTTTTGAGTTGTCTGATCAAAATGCATACAGTATAAGGACTTCATATATCCAGTTAAATGTATCAATAATTTATTTCTTGGATGGTAGATTTCTGTTTTGAAAGCATATTTTAAATGAAATGGGTCCATACACATTTTATTTTCTTCTATTTGAAACCGAAAGCCTTAGCTGTATGCTTATACATAGCTCAGTTCTATGAGGGCAGCACAAATTTAAGAGAAAAGTGTAATTCAAATATATATCAACAGAAGCTGTTCTAGTCTTCCAGGTTTTGCTTTATTAAAAATATCATCAATGTTTTATTTCTGAAGAAAGCAACAGCTTGTGTATGGGAATGAGGCAGAAAGTCACAAATCAGTCCTGCATCTTATCTGGAAAGCACTTTGAATTTGTAAGGTTTCAGAATCCCATGTGGAAAAGTCATATGTATTTACGGTAAATGAATGTGTTAATAACATTTATTAGTAGAGATCAGCTACATTTCCAATTTTACCTTACTTTCTTTCAGAGGTTGTAACTAAATCTATTTACAAAATAATTATTGGGCTTGCCCATATTAAACGGTAAAACCAAGATATTTCCCTTGCCTCCCAGCATGCGGCAAACCCAAGTGCAATATGTTGTAATCTTCCCTCACTGCAACAGGGTCAGGACGGGCTGGCGTCAGCGTGTTGGGCGAGACGTGGGAGACGAGAAGTAACTTGTCAATTTTTAATAAACTCTTCCTTCCTTGCCAAGTCAACTGCACCATTCTCTCTGCAAACCAATGAGATGATGACATCTTTCTAGTTGGTTTCCATAGCATCCATTCCTGAAGAGCCCCAGGATGGTCTTTTGGAAAGATTGTCCTTCTACCTCCCCTCGAAAGTTGTCAAAGCAGAGGACTCAAAGAACCTCCCCCTCTGCCCTGCAAGGTGTCCTGTCCGTGGTCCTGAAAGGCAGTGGCTACGTCAGAAAGTGAAGGAGCTGTCCCCAGTGCTGAAAACTCTCGTGCTCTGTCCAAAATTAGAATTGTTCGCCTCACTAAATCACGTTTTCGCTTTTCATTGATTCCCGTTCCAAGAAGCTTCAAGTTCTTTCTCCATCTTCACTCTACACTACCGCATATCTGAATCGCTCCCTATGAAAGGAGTAGAAGCTCATTCGTGAAGAAGAAACCCTAGGGTTGGTACTGCCCACCTGAGAGCTAGAATCGTCCATCAGTTCTTTCTCAAGCTACTCTGATTCCTACGGAAGAGGATTAATATTGCTCTCATCTTCAGTTTGCACTTATAGAAGTGCTTCATGATTTTTTTTTCTATTTTGAAACCCTGTAGTTTTTAAAAGAGCTTCAAAACCGGGATTATAAATAATTTCCAAGTGGACTAACTTCCATCAATAAGAATCTCTTCGTAACCGCCCAAATATCAGGCTTTTGCATGCTCTCTCTGCTACCGGATCCTCCCCTTCAAATAAGACTTTCTAATTGTGTCTAGAAACTCTCCTATTAGGAGAGCCGTGGGTTGCAAGTAGCTGTATTCCGTTGTATACCCTTTCTCTCCCTCCCTTTCACTCACATTCTTCTTCCCAGAGGCGCACCAATAGCCTTTTCGTGGGGAAGGAAAGAGAGAGAGAGAGGAGGGAAAAAACACTACCTTAGCGATTAAGCCAATATGCGCAAACATCGCCTTTTATAGCTCAAACCTAGAACACACCAGGAGCCACTGCTGCCGGGATGGAGTCGATAAAACAAAGGATTTTGACCCCTGGCAAAGAGGGACTGAAGAATTTTGCTGGAAAATCTCTCGGCCAAATCTACAGGTAAGAGAAACCGACTCCAGCGTTCAATGGGGTTTCTTCCTGTAGAAACTGTCAGATAGGTTTCAGTTAACTGAAATCGCTTCGAGGGTTTGTAATTTGATCAGTAACATTTGTTTGGTTAAACATTGGGGCTTACCCAGGGTTGGCAAAAGAATGTGGCATAGAAGCAATCTGTCGTGTGTTTGTGTGTGTGTGTGTGTGTGTGTGTGTGTGTGTGTGTGTGTGTGTGTGTGAGAGAGAGAGAGAGAGAGAGAGAGAGAGAGAGAGAGAGAGAGAGAGAGAGAGAGAGACCATATGTATGGGATGATTAGAGGCAGATACTTCTCCCCTTTTCACTCCAGACCTTTATAATAGGGAAAGACTCCACACCCTATCAATGAGCTTTCCCTGTTCTCTAATCGTTTACTTGGAAAAAGCTGGAGTTAGATACCTTCAATGCAAAAAGCATTAGGGCATTCGATTAGTAATCCCCTAGGAGCTCTTCCTTCTGGATTAAAAAAAAAAAGCACTAAATATAAATGTCAATATTTGATAGCTGGCCAATTTCTGGGTTGGAGACTGAAACAATAATGTATTTTAAAATTATTTATTCGACCTCTCACAGACATCAGTCTCTGGTATGCTGAATGGGGTGTGCATTATGAAAAGAATAATTTTTCTGAGTGCACTGGAAGGATACAAACGATTTTGAAACCTATCCTCACTATAGTAACCTGGCCAATCATTCCTGTTACAACAGGTAACTTTGGCTGCCTCCGAAGAGATCGTTTTCGTGTTCTTTTCTTATTTTAAAAAAAAAAAAGGTTGTCTCTTTTATTGGAGTATTCTTCAAAGAGAGATTAACCCTAAGTAGACGAGGCAGACAAAAACAGAAAGAAAATGGAACTTTGGATCAGCATTCCTTTCCACATTTAAGAAAGAGAACATTTTAGGGAATTAATAGGAAGTTTTGAGAAAAGGAAAGGCGGGTAGCTCAAATACTCCCGGCTCTTTTAGGTCTGGATTAGCTCCACTTCTGGTCAGGACTTGTATCTATCTATGCGGCAACATTCCGCATTCTCCACTGCAATCCTACATTACCACTGAGAACTGCTCATTCAATTATATTCTATCAGGTACTGAGGAAGCTTAAGAAGACCTTTTCCTTTCAAAAGTGGAGGTTACATACGGAAGTTTTCCTTTTCTAAGGGAAAATTTGAATGGGGGAATATATAAAACCAACATATATATTTTGAAATCCATTATTTGAATCTTCATTCCTCTTCTCCCCGCAGTATTATGGGAGTCCCCTCCCCCCCATTCTTACACTGGGTTAAAAAATTTAGGGTTAAGGACCATTTTTAATATTTCACTATAAACATTGTCATGAATTTATTTTCGAGATGGTAAGGAATTCATCATTTTTTTCATGTATTTTGAAGATGCTTGAAAATCATTCTTAACGTTGCCTTATTTGAATTGATTTAATAATTGTATCCATGTAATCACATATTAAAGCCTCCATATATGTATCTATGTGTATATACACATAGATACATTAGATATGTATGAAAATGGCTGAATTGATAAAAAATGAAATTTGATCCTGCTCATTTCAAATCGAAAATATTATGTTTAAGCAAAGATTTTTTTTTAGATATTTGAAACTATTCAACATAACGTTTCTGAGAGATAGTCCCTTTAAAGGTGGGGGAGTGTCTTTGTCTGAAAAGAAATATCAGATTAAACTCTGAAGAAAATGGTTATTACTAGAATGCAGGAAAGCATTCATCCCTTTGAAACAAATGCATTCAGAGGATTGATTCCTAAAGGTTTGGAATTTTAAAATATTGATGACAATGACATTTCCAAAGTGGGGCAAGGTCTGCATTGAATGCAGGAATGCCATATGCACAACTGTTTTTTGGGGTGTGTGTGTGTTGATAGAATTGCATTTTAATGTTTAGAAATAGTCTCATCACATTTTTTCTCCGTGTGTAATTGAGAAATGTAAATAATTCATTACAAATATGTGGGCATTAGGCAGTTTGGTTTTTGTTTTGTCTATTTATTCGGGCGGCCTTTCTCTCTCTCCCTTCCCTCCTCGCCATCTTAAGAAAAGAAAAGACACATATAGGATGAAATGAAGGGCAAAATCAGAATCAAGGATTAGCGTTCACAAGGTGGGGCCGATTCGAAGGAAAAAGAACTGGGCAGAGCTTGCTGCAGGTGTGACACATGAACCCCTGCATTGTCCTTCCCCCTCATAAATCTAGATCTAGGAAGGATTCGGCCCAGAACACTTTTGCTACTAAGAGTGTGGGCGTGGCTACGTCACCTCCCGCCCAGAAAACCGCATCCCTTTGGGAAAGGTCAAGGCGGGTAGGGAAGTCAGAGGATAGAAGTGTTTCTCTTGCAGGTTAGCTGGGATCTGGGAACCTGGGAGAAAGGAGGCCGGAGCTTGATACAGAGAGTAATAGTAACACAAAAAGCTCAGGGTGTAAACACTGCGGAAGAGGGAGAGAGAAAGAAGACACCGCGAGTGGTTCAAAATAGGCACCACGGAGGCGTTAGCAAAAAACTATCAATTTTTCTGTTAGTCTTCCTACCTTAAGCAACTTCTGTAGAGAAAACAACATGGAGGTCACTTAGGAACGTAGGGAATAGGGTTCAGGGGTTAGGGAGGATGCGAAGCAGGAGACGTCAGGTGTATTGAAGAGCTACAGGAATTACTAGAGGCCGAGGGTGGGGGTGGGGTGGGGTGGGTGAAGGAGATTGTCACTTGGGGACCGAAACTATTTAAGTTGAAAGCCAATTCAATTCAGTTCAATTCCACCAGCATTGTTTAAGGACTCGCGGAGTGCAAGGCCTGGGGCTCTTTAAACTCTAGGAACACAAAAATAAAAACAAAGCAATTCCCTTGTCTTAAAGCATTTACTTTCTACAGGTAGTATAAACTGGAAGGGGAGGAAGGGGTAAGCGTTTGATTAAAAATATTAGCAAGAAAAGCGAATGGATTCCCATGTTGTCACCCCCACCCTCGGATCCCCAGTTGCAAAAATAGCTTTTAAAGATTTTTTAACCTGAGATCTGGAAGCGGTTTAAATTATATATATATATATATATATATATATATATATATATATATATATATATATATATATATATA